>NW_006288853.1:944298-972850 GCF_000327345.1 Myotis davidii
CGGGGCACATTACCACCACTGATACTGTGTTCTTACTGCATAACTTTTAGTACATATCTTATTTTTATTTTATTATATAATTCTAACTTTGAATACAAGTTCATTGTAATGCTGATACTGTGTTCTTATTGCATAACTTTTAGTACATATCTTATGTTTATTTTATTATGTAATTCTAACTTTGAATACAAGTTCATTGTAATGCTAATGAACAAAATAAACTGACAAAATAGATCCAGAGACATGGAAGCATGGAACAGACTGACGAATTGTAGAGGGAGGGGGAAGTGGGGGACAGGAAGAGATTAACTAAAGAATTTATATGCATATATGCATAACCCATGGACCCAGATGATAGTGTGGTGAAGGCTTGGGGAAAGCGGGGAGGGGACAATGAGGGGAAAAGGGGGGACATCTGTAATACTTTCAACAATAAAGAGAAATTTTTAAAAATGTTCCAATGTCCAAATTTTGGGGGGGATTGTCTATAATTTTCTTTTAATATATTTTCCATTTAATCAGGCTTGCCTGCGATATTGATCTTATCAGGAACCCAAATAACTTCTAAATGACCTATAGGAACGTTCAATTTTCAGCCTTTGTCTTATTCAGTAGCATTGGACATACTTCATCACTTTCTCCTTGAGATTTCAAATATGTTTTCTTCCCAGTTAATGGCAGCTTTTTCTCACTTTTCTTTGGCCTTTCATTTTTCTGAGCTCTAACTATTGGAATGCACATAGGGACTCTCCTCTTCTCTGTCTACACTAACTCTCATCCAGTGCGATGTCTCCTCCAAATGTGTAGCTCCAGCCCACCTACTGAACGCCAGACTCTGAGCCCTACTGCCACTCCATACCTTCGCGTCACTGTCTACCAACCATGCAAACTTCACATCAAACTATATTCACCACTTTCTCCTCATCCCAAAATATTGCAATTGATAATTCTGTTATATTTGGTGATTCAGCAAATTGATTGGCAATTTTAGCAATAAATTTTCCTTTACTGGTTCTATTAAAGAAGTGATTACAGATAATATCTAAAGTATCTTAGAGAAAAAAATGTAAGAATTTATACTCAGTCGAGCTGTCCTTTAACTATAAATGAAACCAACAGACAATCTCAAATATGTAAGGACTCTGTAAGCATGAGTGCTTCCTTAAAAAATTCCCCAGCCCCCAAATCCAGCCATCCAAGAGCACAATCAAAACAAAGAACATGCTTAGAGAGAAGTAACAGTAAAAGGGCTGGTGATGAATACCAAATCGATTTTTAAATGGAACAAATAACTTTGAGAACCTTTATAAATGGCTTAAATACCTTTGATTACTATGGCTACAAAACAAAAGAAATACAATAAATCAAGACCATGTAGAGAGGATAGCATATCAGAAATTGGAGGGTGAGGAGGATAGAAAGTGTACTTGTGTTATTTTTCCATCTTTCGTACTCAGCCACTAACGGTCACACTGCTTTCTGGATATGTGCTCACACTTTAGGCTTTACAGGCCCGTATGTCACTCCCAGCTCTGCCATGTTCCTGTGACCACCAGTGCAACAGTGGAATAGAGAGCAAGTGGCACAGACTCCAAATGAGTGAAGTTTTACTTAAATATAAGAAATAACATAGTTAAAAAATAGTGTTGATTTCAAACTCTTATAATGGCTTACCCTTTTCATAACAATAACAGGATCTCTTATGTTCCATATTTTTGCAATAAATAAATATTTTTTCTGAATGAAGTCAACAGCTCCTGCAACTTTACTTCCATTGCTTTTCTTACCCTAAATTCAAGTAAAGTAAATTAATACTTGGTATTTAAAATGCCATCTATTCTGGGCTCCCATTTTCCTAAAATTATACCTAGCTATATTTTGCTCAATATAGACACAGTGAGAGATGTCTGGAAAGATTTTCAAATGTTGAGAATGGCTATTTCTGGAAAGTAAAATTTGGAGTGATTTTCTGCCTTCTTCTTACTTTTCTGTGTGGTGTAAATTTTTATAATAATATGTGGTATAGATATATAACAAAAGTTATTGAAATTTTTGCCTAGGGCCGTAGTCTGAACAGAATGGTTCTCATTGTTAAATCTAGTCTGGTCTACCCCCCACCATCAACTAAAGCAAAGCCTTGCATGGTTACAAATACATGGAAGCAATCAAAGTACGAGGAAAAGTCCTCAAGATCTTGTATTTTGTGTGTCACATCCACCATCTCTTTAATCGTGATAGATATTCTATGTTTATGCTGGTTTGATGCCATCTACCTGTGACAGAGCCATTTATTGCATCATTGGTCGAAACAATATAGCATAAAGCATTTAACAGCAATCTCTCACAGGATTACAGCGTAGAAGCATTGCTTAATGAACGGAGAATATTTTATCTGTGAAATAACATATGCCACGTCTTACATCCTCACAGTTAGAGGAAGCAGTTAATGATTTTCTCCCTTGAAAATAAAAAGTATTTCTTAAATGCCTGTATTTCCAAATCCACATAATAATTTCAAAGCTCTGAACTTAACCTTTAAAATTCATTGTAAGGGGTTCTTTTTACTTTTTGTTTTAGTTATCAAAACAACAAAAGGCACTATTACACTGCCTTCCAGAGCTGTCACCAAAATCGTATCTTTAGCAACCACACACCACAGACCTATTTGCATCCAACATTCTTTGTGGGGTTTTTTTTAAGTTTAGAGCAGTAAATTTTTGAAGAACTGCCAATCCTTTCTGTCTTATTTCATTTTGAAAGAAAATATTAGGTGGTAATTATCTGCCAACTTCATAAGCAGCTTGTATCATCTTGGGTTTAATGTCAAACATAACTGTTTTCAGGATCCACGCTCACTAGATGCTCGTTAGCTGTACTTCTACATCTTTCAGCTAAGCTTTCTTGGTGTGACTGGTCCAGAGTTGCCAATGAGAGAAGATAACCTCATTTTATTTCTATAGCCCTTACCAACAAACAAACAACAACAAAAAACTGCAGTTGAATCCTCTAAAAACAGAAGGCAGCTTAATAAGCCTTTTCTTTATTAAATTACAGTCATGTGCTCGCTGCGGCAGCACGCATACTAAAATGCAGTCATAATGGAGACAGAACAGAGAGTACCTAACAAGTAATGAAAACAAATGTTTCGGGGCAAGAGATAAGGGCAAGGTCTGAAGACAGTTATTTGAATTATCAGCCATTCCAATAAGAAGGAAACTCCTGTTAGGAGTTTCCTATTTGTTTTATCCCCTACTGGACCCGGAGATTGGACACGCCAGTCACTCTCGATTCTAGAGAGAATGAAGTAACTGAACACATTCTGCCTAAACTACCCTGAAGCAGCCTGGTGTCCGTTTGTTATCAATTATTTAGTAAAATGCAATTGGATGTCACCAGGATTCTCTCGAACTCGGTGAAAGAAGGATTAAAGCAGCTACATGCCACATTCTATCCTCCAATCTTTTACTGATGACCACATGACCTTAAACAAGACACCTGTCACCACTTACAATTTAGTTCTCCAACTGTAAAATGAGGAATTTAGCCGTTATTCAACGCTGATCTGCAGTTACTAAACCTTGGGGACTCAGAGAATCTAGAGAAAGGAAAACTACTGGGTTCTTTCCTCAGTGGAATACGCATATTCGCAGCCACAGAACTAACAATGTCCCACAAGGTCCAAAGCTGCCTGGTCACCAGTCCCCTCACCCAACCTTCACTCCCCTAACTTCATCTCCATGTTCACTCCACTCCCGCCACGCTGGCTTCCCTGCTCTTGCTCAAACATGACAAGCAAGCACTTGCCTGAGGGCTGATCTCTCTGCCTAGAATGTTCTTTTTGTAACGGCCAAGACTTTGCTCAAATATTACCTTCCCAGGAGGCTTACTCTGATTTCCTTACTTAAAACTGTAACCAGCATCCCTTTCCAGAATTACCGGTCCTTACACCCTTGTTCTAAATCCCGCCCCCCCCCAGCCCCCCCGCCCAGAGCACATATCACAGTGTAGCTGTACACAAAGTAATTAATATAGCGGGCCTGGGAGCTAGCCTTTCAAAAGCCTGCTTACAAGGTTGGCCCCTGGCTGGCATCTAGGAGCTTGGATTTCAGAAGGATTCTCACACTCCCAGAACTGACCAGTGGCTCACCACACCTTAACTGTTTGCACAAACAATAGAATGTATGCCAAATACCTGTTTTCTTTGGTGGGGTGCACACACTCAGTATGGTCAGGCAGAGGGTGACCAGCTACCAATAAAAAAAATAAAAAATAAATCAACAACTGGGAACTATCGGATGCGCTCCACTGTTGGACAGCGTTTCATTCATGTTGTCACAACTCAACTGGGAATTAAGTGCATCGATGTGACGCCAGTCTGAGAGGACATTGGAGTGTGCGTCTGGTCTCCCCAGAATTGCCCCTGGTGTCTTTCCCCTGACTTTGCTCTGTACCTTTTCACGGCAACACACCTTAGCTGTGAGTACAGTTATCTACTGAGTCCTGTGAGTCCTACTAGCAAATCATTAAATGCAGGAGTGGTCTTGAGGCCCCCCAACACTATAAAACTTACTTATGAATTATGTTTACTTCCTGTCTCCACCTGTGAAAATGTAAGCTACGTGAGGGCTAGAAATTTTGTTTTGTTCACTGATGTACCCCACAAGCCTAAAATAAACTGGTTAGCACATAATTGGTGCTCAATTAACATTTACTGAACAAATGAATATATACAAAATGTTGCAATTAATTTAAGGAAGTTAATAGAGCCCCTCGGGAATCCCTAACCATTGATGCTGGTGAGAACTCCTTGCCAAAGTGGTATTTAATGCTCTTAACAATTTGAATATTCAAATTATAAGCGAGAAGACCTGTCTAGAGACCGGTTTCTCTTCAGTTCCCTGAAATTAGCCTAAATTTAAGGAAGAGGTATAAGGAAGTGTACGTGTTTCAGCTGGACAAACCTGGCAAACATTGTTCTCAGAATGAAGTGTGATAGCAGGTTGTAAACTTGATAACACCCTGGCTGTTCACCCCTTGAAAGAAATATGAAGTTTTTATTTTTCTTGGATACCAAGCCTTCAAAATTAGACTCTAGAAATCCTCCTATATCCAGACTTTGAGGCTCAGTAATCTTCTGAGCCAACTTAATCGAGAAGAAGTCTCACAACCTCGGTTAAAATGGAAAGTTAAAGAAATTTTGAGGAGGAAATGGGAAGAAGCCAACTCTGACAAGAGAGCCAAGTATTCACTGAATGTGTGCAGAACAGATGGGGAAGGGGGGGAGGGAGGGCTGTTATTATTGTGAGATGAATCCTGTAGGAACCAACAAACTGTACGCAACGCACTCCAAGGCTAGCAATGCAGCAAGAGAAAAACCATTGGCTTAGGTGCAAGGCCACATTTGAAAATATTTCATCTTTTTTTTTTTGGTATAAAAAATGTTAGGCAATATATTTATTTTAGCAGGAAAGTTGCCTATTCACAGAGGCACAAAATTAAATTTGATGCTGGGTCCACAAAGGGAACATAAGAGCAGTTTCAGTTCTGGAGAGCACGCTAGGAGTGCACTAAATGCTGGTGGAATTAATAAGTTGGCCTGGTAGGTAATCCACACATGGTAGTGAAATGAATAAACACATGAAAGGCACTGGACTATGTATTGATTATGGCCTAAGTGAACGCCATTCAGGTGTTAGTTTTTTTCTATAGTAAATCTTGGCCTATTATAGGAATGGGAGACTTAAAAAGGCAGTTTCCTGAAGGAAAGCAGGGGTGGGGGAATGGGTGGGAAGAGATTAACCTGGGAACTTATATGCAGATATGCATAGCCCCATGGACACAGACTATAATGTGGAGACGGCCTGGGAGGCACAGGTGCGGGGTGGAGAGGGTCAATTAAAAAAAAGGTGGGGGAGGGCATCTGTAATACTTTCACCAATAAAGAAAAAATATTTTTAAGGCAATCTCTTGGAATTGAACGAGGATAATTCAGATTATAAAGAAACATTTTGGCTGTTTTTAATTAATTAAATTCTAAAATATCTTAAATGTAAAAACAGATGCTAAGTCTTTATTCAACTTGTGCAATTTTTGTCAGTAACTTATTTAGCAGCAGCTACAAACTTAAAATAGGAATTTGAGGGGAAAAGCCTCATACATGTATTCAATGGAATTGTAAATTCTTTTCTTTTTTTATTATTATTAATAAGACATTTTAGGACTTATTTGACGTTTAGAGCTCTTACACATTTTCACTATACCATAAATGTAATGTAATGTCAGAGAACAGAAGTCTACCTAGTAACAGTTCAGATACCATTTTTTAAAGTAATCATTCTTTCTAATTGATTTAGCAATTAATCCTACTCCCAACAGATATAACATTTAAAGTAGCAAATAGTAGTAAACAATATTAGATTTATAGTACATTGGATGTTACATGAACACGGCAGAGGAGTTATACTTGTAAGTCGTTTTCTATCTAGCATTTGGACCTTACTCGCTATTTAAAGGGGGAAAAAGAGGTTCTATTATTGTTCAATTACATTATATTTACAGCATGATTTTGCATTTAGGATATAATCCTCATGCTGTACTGCTCTTATAAAATAACAAGACATTGCTGAAAGAAATTAAAGAAGACACAAAAAAATTTTAAGATATTCTGTGCTCATGGATTGGAAGATTTAACATTATTAAGATGTCCATTTACCTAAAATGATCTATATAATCAATGCATTCCCTAACACAATGGCATTTTTCAGATAAATAGAAAACATATATCCTAAAATTTGTATGGAACTCCAAAAGACCCCACACAGCCAAAGTAATCCTGAGGGTGGTAAAGAACAAAGCCAGAGGTGTCATAGTCCTTGATTTTCAACTACACTGGAGTAACCATAACAACATTTTATTGGCAAAAAAACAACAACAGTGAATGATACTAAATTAAGGCCCCAGAAATAAGTCCGCACATGTATGGGCAACTAATTTACAACAAAGGAGCCAATAATATACAGTGGGAAAAGGAAAGTCTCTTTAATAGATGGTGTTGGGAAAATTGAATGGCCACATGCAAAAGTCTGAAACTAGACCACTCTCTTATACCATATACAAAGATTAACTCAAAATGGATTAAAGACTTGAATGTAAAACCTGAAACAGTCACGGAACCTTCAGAAATGTGAAATTTGGGAAAGAAACAACAGGGTGCAGTGACAGTGAAATCGTTGCCCCAGTATGGAGTCATTATGAGGATTAACCAGTTCATACCTATAAAGCTTTTAGCACAGTGCCTAGCACATAGACAGATAAGCTCAATAAATACTCCTATCATTATATCAATTCAGTCAAGAAGAAAGGGGAGTAACCTAACTGCAGCTAGAAATGGGAGTAACCTAACCTAACTAGCCAGTGTCATGCGAGGCATTTGGAAGAACAAAGAGTTAGCACTACAGATTTCACAGAAATCCTGTATCTCAGTCTCATTCACAAAGAACATGAAGAGGAATTGACAAGTATAAAGGTCTATTTCATCGAAAACTTGCTCTTGATTCATTCCCACATTAATAAGAAAATCTAAACACAGAGATCACTCCCAAAGCCCTCCTCAGACAATGCCTGGGATATTTCACCGTAGCAGAGAGAAGCAGAATATAGGTAGTAGGAAAAAGCAATTCGGACAAGTATGTTTGTGAAAGTCTTTCAGTACCAAAGTTAAGATCAGAATTCAATATTCCTCTCCTCTAATCCTGTGGGCAAAATGGCAGAATTCATACTTGCAAGACCACCTACACCTGGAAATACTGTGGAATATCTTAAGCTATAAATCAGTCAATAAAAATAATGGGAATGGGCTGTTTATCTGGCTTATTCTTTCTAACATATTCAAAAGTACTTTTACTGACAAAAGTGACATTGTTATTGTTGTTTATTTTTTAATATATAACAGGAGTGGGAAAGCTACCAGATTACAGTGTTGGTGTTGTGTTGCTGGAATATCATCTCTTTTACGTATGTTTCAGGATTCTACTGTCAAATTTAAGCCCTATTGGCAAACTGGTTTTCTTCATTTATCTTCATGAAACGATTATCTTACTTCAACTGCCACAGACCCAGCCTGTGAGCTACGCGGTGAAGAAAAATGAACAAATGGCTGGGCTTCCATTTTCTAACACCCCTGTGTGCGGTGGGAAGTCCCGGGCAACAGCCACAGGGAGTATCACACAGACAACACAATTCACTTAGGACTTATTTTGAAGCATGTTAATTTCAGTTTCTTTTATCTCCCAAAGGTTGTCTAGGTGTGGTATTGTAATAATCAACATAGGATTCTTGTTGAATTGGGGAGGGGGGGGGGGTAAGAACAGAATGGGCTGGTGCAGAATTAGAACAGTGTGACTCAGAAGTATCACTCAGTTACTCAAACGATGTGGCCATCTGAACATCTCCGCCTTCCTTGGAACCAGAGTAAGATGAATATATCTGTTAACATCCTGGATATGAGATATGGCATCTTTTCTAGCCAAACATAGCTTCACCACAGCCAACTTCTTCCACATCCTTGAGAAAAGGAAGGATAATATTTTTAGAGAAGTTGAAAACTTCTAGAATTTATTATTAAAAGTGAGTTTCATGCAATGAAGAGAATCCCTAAGGAAAGTGTCAAACATGGTTTCTTCCCAATGGATTTCACCCTTACTCCTAAATCTGAAGAAGAAACAACTGAGATTCCACAAACACGACTATGGCATTATTGGACAAATGAGGTGCCAAGGTGAAGAGCAATTTAGAAAGAATGAAAAATCTAGTCACTTAACGAAATCTGTGTGGTTCAGTCTAGGGGAAAAAAGGAAGAAGTGTGCATATTAGTTTAATGAGATGTAGATAAAATATTTTAAATTGGCCCAAAGTGCTCTGGTTGAATTATCTTGGATAATAAAGGATTAAATTTCCCAGAAAATCTTTGTCCCAAAGTAGAATAATTTTCTAGTTCATACTTCTGATGCTTTATAAAATAAAACCTAAAGGGCATTTATCTAATTTTTTCCTTAGAATAAAATAGTATTAAAAAATAAAAACTGAGCCTTAGCAGAATTGAGTTTGGAAATTTAAATGGCAAACCCAAAAACTCACTGAAGGAAGGGAAATGGGAAATTAGATTCCGTATAACAGAGATCCAGTGCCTAAGAAAAAAAGGATAAAACTATTTTCTGTGAGCTCTAGGGATATACTTATGTAAGATGTCCTGCTCTTACATAATAACTGTTGATTCATATTTTTAACAACACCCAAGATTCCTCTGATGATAAAAATTAGGGAGGTAAAACTGTACTTCCATGGAAACAGAATCCAATTTTTGAGAAAAGCTGACAAAAAAAAAGAATTTCCTGTCCTCTTTATGCAGAATAAAATAAGACGGAACCATCCTAAGCTTCCTTGAAATCTACTCAAGTTCAGTTGATCTTAGCTTGAATCTATTTGTTTTTCTTTACAAATTTAAAATGTTTGTATTTCGCCTCATTTCGTATTCCATGAGCTAGAGTAGATTGCCCACTCTCAATGAGAAGGTCCTTACAGTCTGAACTCTGGAACTCTATTTCAATCATTTCCAAACATTTAATAAGCACTGTGTTCACACCCCTGAAAGTTTGTTCCCACCTTTAATTAAATTCAGCACTGAGCTATAGCACCTGAATGCCTCTGCATTCCCTATGTGGCTCGAGGTCCCTGGATAGTGGCTTCGCTGAAGGTCCTGTCTGATCCACAGAGTCAACACATACAAGTCAACAAGGGAAAGGACAGGGTTAGGTTTTAAACCACAGAACTCGGGAAGAGGCATCTATGCAGGCCTAACTTGACCGAAGCGGCACTGCAGTGAAAAGTGTTAGGATCGCTGCTTTCGAAAAAGGATTCCCAGTAAGTTCATTTCCTTGTTCTTCAAGTGCGAGTGGAATTAGGAAATGAGCTTTTATGCCATGAGACTCTGATGATCAAATAGACCTGAGGCTATGAGGGCTGATGCTCCTGAAAAGCTCCCAAGTTGATCAGATAATAAGCTGGGATCAAAGGTGGCAATGGGCCAATACTGCTTTCTTTTTTTTTTAACCGCTTTTTTCTCCAGGAAATTCTGTTGTTCAGTTGTTAGATTTATAGTTACACGTGGGATGTTAAGATTTCTTGCTGTACTTTTATGGTAATTGCAGTTTGCTATCCATGCTATTTATCATCGACAGTTTATATATTCTGTGTGCTGGTTTTATGCTGGATGGGGTCTGAATGCACTTCAGGGAACCGTTCATTTTTCTCCCCATTTTAAGAAACTGTAGCCGAAACCGGTTTGGCTCAGTGGATAGAGCATCGGCCTGCGGACTGAAGGGTCCCAGGTTCGATTCCGGTCAAGGGCATGTACCTGGGTTGCGGGCACATCCCCAGTAGGGAGTGTGCAGGAGGCAGCTGATCGATGTTTCTCTCTCATCGATGTTTCTGGCTCTCTGTCTCTCTCCCTTCCTCTCTGTAAAAAATCAATAAAATATATTAAAAAAAAAAAAAAGAAACTGTACACGGATCAGACAATAAATAACAGCAATGGTTCAGAAACCTAAAGACTGGAAAACTGAGTAAGGATGACTGTAAAAGGGCATGAAACTTTCATACCACACTATTTTGTTTGCTTACGGAGTAGTTTGATGGAATTAAAGAACACTGAAGCTAAGCTGTGAGAACATCAGCGGTAATGCCAGCGACACGAATGTCCTTTGAGACCCTTATCCTCTCTGAGCCTCAGTTGCCGCTTATGAAAAATGAAAAGTCATACTAGGTCATAGATGGCACTTCCCTCACATCAGTTTCAATCAATTGATAATGACTGGCTGAAGTACTGTGTTAATATTGATTCTGAGGCTGATTCCAGACAAAATTAGAGAATCATGGATGATTTTCTAAGTCTCCTATAAGCATAAGGGAGAGTAGCGACATGTATGCAACGTATTTTCCGTATTTGCCCTAAGCCAGCGGTTCTCAACCTGTGGGTCGTGTCCCCTTTGGGGGTCGAATGACCCTTTCACAGGGGTCGCTTAAGACCATCGGAAAACACATATATAATTACATATTGTTTTTGTGATTAATCACTATGCTTTAATTATGTTCCATTTGTAACAATGAAAATACATCCTGCATATCAGATATTTACATTACGATTCATAACAGTAGCAAAATTACAGTTATGAAGTAGCAACGAAAATAATTTTATGGTTGGGGATCACCACAACATGAGGAACTGTATCACAGGGTCGCGGCATTAGGAAGGTTGAGAACCCCTGCCCTAAGCGATCACTAGGGTTTCTTTTTGTTGCAATCTACAAAGAATTTCATATGACAAATCATAATCTTTTATACAAAAGGCTTCGTAGTAACATTTTCTCTCAATAATGCCTAATAGGTAGGTAGGTAGGCAGGCAGAAAGACTTTACATTTACTAATTGATTTGGGTGGGGTTTTTTTTTTTTTCAGGAGACCAATTCCACTCTTTAGAAAGACTTTACATTTTCTAATTGATTTGGGTGGGTTTTTTTTTTCAGGAGACCAATTCCACTCTTTAGAACACAAATGTCAATACAGCCCAGAAAATAAATGCACCAACTAACAGGAAAACTATATATAGCTAATGACAGTAACTGATCGGGAATCATAAAAAACTCAGGCCATTAAAATGGTTATGCGAACAAGAAAATCATACATGTGCAGTCAAATTGCAATAGCTTGCCTTCTACAATAACTAACATCTCACCCTGAAGATGGCTAAGGTGGAAAACACTTCTGTCAGTCTTTCTGGGGTCATAAAAAAAGCAAACATAAAAAAAGTCACTTTAATGAGACAATTACTTCCATGTAAGAAGAACCTATTACTCAACTAATAAATAGAGCACTAGATTAAGAGTCATGAGCCTTGAAGTTTAGTCTCATTTTTGCCACTATCACTATCTTGGTTAATCCACAACCCACCTAAAACTCAGTTGCCTCATTTTAAAAATTAGGGAGGTTTATCAGTATTTCTCTTCCAGCTCACATGGAATTAAAATAAAATCTTGTGAAATGGAGAAGTGGATTTATGTGTTGCATAAATCCTTAGAGAAGACCAGTTATCAGTCAGCACCTGTAAGTAGCCACGATTGGCTTCATGTAATGACTCATTCTTTAGGTAAATTCTAGCCCTGAATAAAGAAGGAAAACTCTTACCCTCCCCATACTTAAAATATATGTATTTCATTAAGACTACATTTTCATTGCCCTATTTTTTATCCCAGGTAGACATAAATCCTAGCTTGATTGTGTATCAGTAAAGCATACATAACTGCAGCAAATTTGCAAATGGATAAGTTTGGGAAAAGACAATGACTTGTCTAAAATTACACTGTAATTCAATTAAAAAGTGTCCCAATTCCCAGATCTTATTTCAACTGAATAATGGCAAGTTAGGATATGCATTGTATATCCTAAGCATTATAGGCAAATTCAAGCAAAAGCATATAATGTCTAGTTGTCAGAGTGACAACCAGAAATGTTAATACTTCCTCAACTCCAATATTCCATAAAACATCCCAGTTCCATGTCAAATGAGTTATACCTACAATATTTTATACTACCCAGAACTAGAAAAACCTAAAATAAAAAGAGAATTGCATTAAATTTTTTTTCTGCTAGTTTCTGTTTTAGACAATGGCCATATTCCCAATTTACAAATTTTATGAAAACAAATACCCTTACATTGAAATAGCTGTTATTAGATGTAAGCTCTCTTAAAATGAAAATAGATCAGATGTGACAAATTCCTGCTCTAGCCATCACCTAGTGATGAAGATGTTTTGTTTTGATTGATTTAGAAATTTATAATAAATAAAAAATGTTCAGTTTGAATATAATGTTTATTCCCTATGGCAACACATGACAAAAAATTTTTCTCTCACTTCAGCCCAAGGAATACATTATTTGCCTTCCAGTAGACATATTAATAGACGTGTGATTTCAGTTTTTCTTCTATATCTCCAAATATTTAAATGCTTAATAAAAATATTGTCCATTAATGTATTAAGGACCTGGCTTTAGTCATAGTTCCAGTATAAAACTAGTCCTTCAAGGTTTAAAAAATGTAAGAGATGACTTGGAATCTTTGCTAAGATAGGAGTGTCTGTGTGAATCAGCACAGATGGAATGTCATATCTAACAAGGGGTAAGGAACTTATAGCTCTGATTATTATCTTTTTTTAAAAGCCAGATTTTATTTTGAACTATGTCTAAATAATGTTATCAAAATATTCTAAGATTAAAAATTCAAAGAAAATAAGGTTAAAATTTTGTCAAATATATCTGGCCTTCCCTGACGCGCTCTGGAATCTCCTTAGACCTGGCCTAAATGGATAAAGTTGTCTAAGCAATGTTCATGCCAAGATCCACTTCAAAACGTTCAGCACACTAACATGTCACATTCAAAAGTGACTTAACGACTGCTTTTCTTAAGGAATGTCCCTTGATTTGCAGTCCTGTCATGTTTTAACAGGACCAGATCCCAGTCTCAGCCTGGCCTCTGAGAGGCAGGATGTGCCCCCGGCAGGTCAATTACGAAGCCTTCCATTTCACTGTGGCCCATCCAGCCCGATTCACCTGCCGATGCTGCTCCTCCAGAACTTCAATAGATAAATGTATCAGGTGGTTAAGCAACTTGTAAAAGGCTGTGGTTTAAATAAACAGCTTTATAAATACAATGAAATGTTATAGTAAATAAATACTTCACTTAGCAAAGGAAAAATATATATCTAATGGATACTGTCATATGTGATGTTCCCTTTCGGATGTCAATAAAAACTAAACGGTGCATAGGCTCCAGCATTTTAAAATAATAACCACGATGTTTATTTAGCATCTTATTGCAAAGAGAGAAAATTTAGACATTAGGACACCAACTCCTAGAGTAAAATAAACTAACAAGCAAAAGAGAAACATACTCATAGATACAGAGAACAGACTGACAGCTGTCAGAAGGGAGGAGGGCTCCAGGGCTGGGTGAAAGGATGAAGGGATTAGGCAAAAATTAATAAATAAATAAAACAATGTAGACACAGACAGACAACAGGGACAAAGGGGGGTGAGGAGAGGCAGAAGAAGGTAAAGGGAGTACTAATGGTGATTAGTACTAATGGAGGAGACTAGACTTTGGGTGGCGAACACACAGTAAAATATACTGTATTATAGAATGTGTTATAGAATTGCACATTTGAAACCTATATAATTTTACTACCCAATGCTACCCCAATAAATTCAATAAAAACATTTTTTAAAACTTCAATTCAAATAACATTTCTTCTACTCACCCTGAAAGGCAGGAGAGGGTAGCCAGAACAAACAGGGATGGCCAGACAAATGAGTATAAGTTGTCCTGGAATTTACAATCTAGTTCTTGAACTAAGACATACACATTTTAAAAGCATAAATAAACAAAATTAAAGACTGGACCCCGTTTGAAAGAGGCCAGGCTTAGACCGCCTTAAAAAGCAATACCTGGACAGGTAGATTGTAGGAAGGAACTTCTAGTATAAGCTGAGGTTTTCCAGGCATTGCTAATATTGTGGACATAGATGACCACTCGTTAACAGAAAGAACCTGAATTTCTTCTCCCCAACAAGCTACTGCCAGGCCTCCTTCCTGAAGGATGTGTGTAAATCCTCAAAGTCAACGTCATTCACTCCTGACTTCCAGCGGGGATCCCTTCTCCAGGACAGATAAAGCCACCGCATTATCTCTGCTGCTGGGCCCTCGGGACAAAGACTTCAGGGATGTGGCACTCCATGAGCTGCCTGCCCCGCAGGGGTCACACTGGCCCTGTCCCGCCTGGAGTCCTCCTGAGCCCAAATCACACTGGTGAGTGAGAGCGCAATGGAGCCTTCCTCTCCCCACTCTGTAGCAACTTGTTTCAACTAAGCACCAACCCCACACTCACCCAACGGCTCCTTCAGCACTGTCTGCACCCTCTTCACCGGGCCAGGGACGCCAATGTGAGAGGCAAGCAGCGTGTCCTAACCACCGTCCCACGCTATCTCCCAGAAGGCTTTCCTAACTCCTCCAGCCTCAGCCTAGAGCTCACATGCAATGCACCTCCTGGTGACCTACCCACTTGCTTATCATCCTGCTCAGACATGGTTTAAACTCACAGGAACCCCAGCAAACAGAATTAAGCAAAAGTGTCAAGGCACTCAGGAGACTGGCTAACTTGTGTTAGAAGATTTGCAATGACTGTGGCAGAGCATGCTGGCCACAGAAAATGAGTTCTGCTGCACGTGGTTTTCAATGGCTGCTTCACCGGCACGGCTCAGTGGTTGAGCATCCACCTAGGAACCAGGAGGCCACGGTTTGATTCCCAGTCAGAGCACAGGTTGCAGGCTCGATCCAGTAGGGGGTGTGCAGGAAGCAGCCAATCAACGATTCTATCTCATCATTGATGTTTCTACCTCTCTCTCCCTCTCCCTTCCTCTCTGAAATCAATAAAAATATATTTTTTTAAATAATAAATAATGGCTGACATGGACTGAGCCCTAACCACTTGGTACAAACTGCTTTATGCAGGTCCTACCATTACTATTTTTAAAAAATGAGAAACTGAAGTTTATAAAATTTAATTTGTCAAGACCACTCATCCGGTACATGGCAGAGCCAAGAATAAAGCCATGTCCAGCTGGTCCCACAGTCCTGTGTTTAAGCACTAAACTATAGCAGAGTTGTGAGGGCGTCAGCAAAAGGTTATAAGCAAATGATGTCACGAGGAAAGCAGTGCCGTAAAAACCCTGCACGCTGGAAACAATGTGCAAGAGAGACCACAGGGGTGAGGAACTGATTGAAAAATATAGTTATGCTAAGAGAAATAAGCCAGTCAGAGAAAGACCAGTATCACATGATCTCACTCATATGTGGAATCTAATGAACAAAGTAAACCGATGAACAAAATAGATCCAGAGACACAGGAGGATGGAACAGACTGACAAATTTCAGAGGGAAGGGGGGGATGGGTAGGTGTGGGGAGAGATTACTGGGGAAATTTACATGCATGTTCATGGACACAGACAATAGTGTGTGAAGGCCTGGGAGAGGCAGGTGTGGGGTGAAGAGGTCAATGGGGAAAAAAAACCCACAAAGGAAACATCTGTAATACTTTCAACAATAGGGATCATGTTGCTTTTATTTAGTGTGATATCATAAAAGTTCAGTTCTAATATACACAATACCTATGCTTTCTCATAGCACTATGAGTTTTCCCCGATAAATGGACTAAAGCAGTTGCCTGCAATACCAGCATTAAACTTTAGATTATAACACAAAGGTCTCCATGTTAGTGAACAAAGAGAAATAAGAAAAAACATTTGTTTATATAATAAAAACCCACCACCAACAACAAAGGAAGTTGGCCAAGATAACTGAGAAACCTCTTTACCACCACCATACACCTATCAAAACGGCTAAAGTGAAGCAAACAATACCCGGCGCGGTGAGGATGCAGAGCAACTGGAATTCCCACCATTGCTCGTGAGAACGTAAAATGCTACAACCGCCACGGAATAGGTTTCCTCGTTTTAAGTTAAACATAAATTTAGCATACAATCCAAAAAATGTACTCCTAGATGAAATAAAATCCTGTGTTCATAAAAGAAAAAAACACATATGTGAACATTTATATCAGCTTCATTCACAGCTTTAAAACACTACATGCCCTCAGATAGAGACTGGACAGTGATACATACATACCATGGAAAAGTACTCAGCAATAAACAACACATGCAACAAATGGATGAGTCTCAAATGTTTTATGCTAAGTGAAAAAAAGCTAGACTCAAAAGGCTAAATAGGAGGTGATTCCATTCATTCACACCACATTCTGGAAAATGCAAAACGAATCAGTGGCTGTGGGGTATGGAGGGTGGGGAAGATTTGACTTCAAAAAATAGCATAAGGGAATATTGGGGGAGGAATGTTGTAAATATTACATATCCTAATTGTGGCGATGGTTATATCACTCTATGCATTTACCAAAACTTTACAAAAGTAAATTTTACTAAATGTAAATTAAAATAAATTTTCAAGTAAAGCAGAAACATCTCTCCTACAAGAAAGCATAAGTAAAAGCATCTCATTTTCTAAATATTATAAATCAGTGAGACATCATTTCACAGGGTATCATCTACAAACAAGATAATGTAACTGAGTATGTAAACAACAAAATAGGCTATAATTTTTCAATATATATGGCATAAAAGCATGCTTATTAAAAGCATGAGTGGTTGGATTTAATAGCAATCACCACCCCTGAATAGATGTAAAACGTTAATAGATTATTATACCTTTCATAAGTAAAGTGCAAAGTTACCTTTCTGAGAGAAGTGTCAAACTTTGCACTTTGACTTCCTGTTATGTTCACTTTGGAACTAAAGCCTCCATGAACCACCCCAAATGAGCTATTTACTATGATAAATACTGTCTTCTAACAAGAGGCAAAGATGTGGCCTGGGAAGATAGCTGCAGGGATTTTAATGCACTCTCTGAAACACTTTGACACACTCATCTAGAAAAAAAAAAAATTTAATAGCAATCAGAAATCGGGCTCAAAATTCCATTTCCTGAAAAAGGTCATCAAAAAAACAGATGAATAAATAAAGAAGATGTGGTGTGTGTGTGTGTGTGTATGTATATACAATGAAATATGATCCTATATAATAAAAGGCTAATAGGCGAGCGGTTGGGAGCCAGCAGTCCCAGATTGATGGAGCGATGTCCAGCAGTCGGACATCCCCCAAGGGGTCCCAGATTGGAGAGGATGCAGGCTAGGCTGAGGGACAACCCCCCCCACTCCCCAGTGCACAAATTTCATGCACCAGGCCTCTAGTATTACAATAATAATCAACAGCTCTCTTTTCTGACAAGTAGAAAAAAAGTTCCAAGTGGCAGATTCCCTTGCATTAAAACCTTAATTCTTTCACACAGAAAGAGAGAAAGTAAAAAGAAAGGTCCTCTGATAGCTCAAGCCAAGTTCCTGCAAGCTAACCATCCTACACAAAATTATGATACAAAAGGCATGGATGTCCCATATCCTCTGTGTGTCAGCTGTGGTCATACATAACACAAAATTCCAATTCACTATTTCTAGTAAGATTGACTACTGCCCTAATACTCGCATCATAAATTAAACTTGTAAAAGTAAGCACTCTAAAATGACAGGAGAATTCCTACCTTCTCCTATGTCTTCAAGTCCCCCTGAAATTTCCAGCCCTAACAGAGATGATTACACAAAGGACTTCCTTCCCTATGCATCACAAATATTAATTCCAGTTATGTACACCATGGTCAACTGGCAGGAAAGAAATCATCAGAAAGGGTTAAAAATGAAATGGTGGGGGGAAACCAAAGTGCCACATATATGAGTGGTGACATGATTTTTCTTGGAAATGGGAAAAGTTTTCACAAGGAGTTATGATCTTGCATCTGCCAGAATGGCTATCATATCAATAAATCAACAACCAACCAATGTTGGTGAGAATCTGGAAAAAAGAGAACCCTTGTGCACCGTTGGTGGGATTGTAAATTGGTGCAGCCAGTGTGGAAAACAGCAGAGAGTAACTTAGGTGTTCAAAAATAGATGAATAAATAAAGAAGATGTGGTGTGTGTGTGTATGTATATACAATGAAGTATGATCTTATATAATAAAAGGCAAATATGCAAATTGACCAAATGGCAGAACTACTGGTCACTATGATGCGCACTGACCACCAAGGGGAAGACGCTCAATGCAGGAGCTGCCCCCTGGTAGTCAGTGCTCTCCCACAGGGGGAGTGCTGCTCAGCCAAAAGCCCTGAGCTGGGCACACGGCTGGCGAGCGCAGCGGCGGTGGCAGGAGCCTCTCCCGCCTTCACGGCAGTCGGACAACCCCCAAGGGCTCCTGGACTATGAAAGGGTGCAGGCCAGACTGAGGGACCCTCCCCCCTACCCAAATGCATGAATTTTGTGCACCGGACCTCTAGTTCAGCCATAAAAAAGAATAAAATATTGCCAGTCGTGACAACATGGATGGACCTGGACAGTATTATCTTAAGTAAAATAAGACAGATAAAGATAAATACCACAGGATTTCACTTATATGTGAATTCTAAAAACAAAATAAAAGAGCAAACAAAATAAACAAAATCATAGAGACAGAACTGATGGTTGCCAGATGAGAGTGGGGGGTTGGGGGCTGATGAAAAAGGTGAAAGAGATTAAGAAGCACACATTTCCAGTTATAAAAATAGTCCCAAGATGCAAAGTACAGCATAAGTAATATAGTCAATAATCTTGTGATAACTATGTATGGTGCTGGGTGGCTATGACACTTATCAGGGGAATCACTTTATAAAGTACATAAATGTCTAATCACTATGTGTACACCTGAAACCAATATAATATTGTACATCAAATATATTTTTTCAAGAAATGGGAAAGGTTTTATAGCTAGAGCATAGGGGTCCAGATGCTGCTTCTTTCCCTCATTAGCTCTATGGCCTTAGACAGCTTACTCCACCTGTCTGAATGTCAGTACCACAATCTAAAAAATACTGGCATAATTAATCTTAGAATTAGGTGCCACACAGGAGTAATTCTCAAGCCTCCTGCATGCCAGAACTCAGACTCTGCCCCAAGAATGTGTTTTATTTTGGCCTAGGGTGAGGCCTGGACAAAAAATAAATAAAAGTTTCCCAAGGTATTCCACTATGTAGCTGGGGTGACAGTCGCTGGATTACATACAGTATTGGAGAGAACTCCCTAAACTTTCACTCAGTGCAACATTTAGCAATGTGTTTAAAAATACCATTGAATCGCCCTATTATGCATTTGCATGAACTGAAAGAATGCTAGTAATTCAAAAGCTTACCTTGACATTTACCTATAATCCCTCACTTAACAAGCAAATCATCTTTATCTTTAACAACTGAAAACTGTTCTAAGAAGCTAAAAAATAAGACATACACATTAAATGACTCAAGTCAATTAATATGAGCCAAGTATAAAATGTCCTAAGTGATGGGATAGACTGCATTGCCTTAGGTCAGACAACTTGCTTTTTTTCAAAATAGTATTTCCAGTATCAAGTACACTGCATGGAACTCAATAAATATTTGTTAAATGAATGAATAAGGTAAGTGATTTCTGCAAGAATTTACCAACAGTGCCATTGTCAAAGACTGGGATACAGGGGAAGATATTTTTATTGGAAAAATGACTCTCAGTCTGCTGCCCATAAACAAGACTACTATCATGAAGACACCTGAACTTAGCTTGAAGGGTAAATCAAGCAGCTCTTGGCATTTCCAGTTAAATCTTGTGACGAGTAGACCACCTTATCCAACTCTTGGCTCCAGTCCTCACTGCCCTCCTATTGATTGTTATTGTTACAATAACAATCAATAGGAGGCTAGCCTTCCTAAGCAAATTTCACCATTATTAGAAGGATTATAAAAGTCTTGCTTTCTAAGCATTATGTACCTGCTTAAGAACTAATAAATGCACAGAATAAACCAACGAAGAAAAAGAACATGAATTCACCCAACTAGATTGACCAATGGGCCTGGGAGATGAATGTACCTACTGCCTTTATACCATTTCACATTCTCCCACGTTCAACCAACTCCTAGATGGTTGCTGCAGAACTTCAAGAAAATTTATTGCTGAGTTTATTGTTTTTCAACATCCTGTTACTGAGCACCCAGCAACTAAAGTGATAAGTACCTTCAAACGTGCAAAAATAAATGCTGCAAATATCTAGGCTGACTTACCCATTTGGATGGTTGGAACTTGAATTATTCATTTACATTTTTTAAAGAGGAGAATAAACAAAACTACACGAAGAAAGGAGATACTTAAAAAATCTTATTGCTATAGATTTAAAAGTTTACAAAGTGGTAGGAAGCCAAAAGACCTCTTCAGCAATAAACAATACATTTATTCAACAACCTAATACTCACCAACTATGTTACTTAAGAAACAAAACAATACATCTAAAGAATGCAACTGCATGCAAGCAAAAGGAAGCATATTAATAAGTGAAAAATCTTACAAGATTAAGATAGAAAAAAATCATTTTCTCTTCAAACCTATATTTAAATATTATTATCAATGGGAGGATCCATTTTAATTACTAATTTTAATGTAAATCAAATGTTTAAATTAGGGCAACAAGTGAGATTTCTGAGGCCACTGTCCTTAACAACCTATGTCAATAGCAACATAAGGTATCAATTTCTTATTTGAAAAGGAATGGCAATTTTCCTCTACCTATGTACAAATGATTATGCAAACCCATACAAATTCTCTAGAATCTAGACCCATATACTTATCGATTTAATTAATTAAATTCTAAATTTAAAATCCAGTTATTCTCCAAATGATATCTTCAGGCTAACATTGATTCATTTATTCCTGCTTCCTTCTTAACAATAACAAACACCAGCTTGACAATGATTATCAAAATAGGGCATGACACTTGGATGTGAGAAGAAAATAAAACTACTTGTATTTATTTTTATCAAAAACTAGAAAGAGCCATAACCGGTTTGGCTCAGTGGATAGAGCATCGACCTGCGGACTGAAAGGTCCCAGGTCCGATTCTGGTCAAGGGCATGTACCTTGGTTGCGGGCATGTCCCCAGTAGGGGGTGTGCAGGAGGCAGCTGATCGATATGTCTCTCTCATTGATGTTTCTAACTCTCTATCCCTCTCCTTTCCTCTCTGTAAAAAATCAGTAAAATATTTTTAAAAAAAAAAACTAGAAAGAAATAAGCTTTACTGATATTTAACAAAGAGATTACAATGGTGCCTTTTCTGTCTCTATGTCGACTGTAAACAAGACAAGCAGATTACATGAGATATGTAGAAGGAAGTGAAAGGAGTTGATAGTGAGGCCCTCATTCATCTCCTGGCTTTCTGCACATTGCAAAGGAAGTAAATTTACTGATTATATTACCTAGTTTTATTTAAACCTTACAAAATAAAAAAATGGGGAAAAAATCTTAGAAAGAAACACTAAGTTGACAATTATACTAAGAATACAGACACAAAGAAATGATGTCCCTTATACTCCTACGGTGAGTTCATCATCCATAATATAATTGTTCCTGACAAAAAGCCAGGCAAAAATAATTTTAATATTACTAAAATGTAGATTTTAATCCACCATCATTAATGGTAAGGGTCACCTTGAGTATATAGAGTGCCTAAAGATATTATGGAATGATAGTACAAAGCTACTGTGATTAGCAAACATTTTTTAAATGTTGCTTATTTTATTTTTATCCCATCATTCATTATTCTTCCCATATGTTGTACTGTGTCCATCTCTATATTAGTTCAGTAGTTTGTGTATATAATTCATAGTGATAGGGATTCCTAGACCGTCTTATCCAAGTCACACTGCCCTCTCTCAGCCTCCACATCATGATCTGCAGGAGTTAGAGAACCCTGAAGGATAGAGAACCAAGATGGCGGCATAGGTTAAAGCCAGAGATTGCTGCCTCGAACAACCAATTCAAATTACACCTAAAAGACGGAACGGACATCATCCAGAACCACAGGAGGGCTGGCTGAGTGGAAATTCTACAACTAGGAGTAAAGAGAATATCATACCCAGACTCAGAGGTTTGCAGCAGTTGCTGGGAAACTGAGGGCAGCCATAACTGCTCTCTGCCCACCCTGTTTGATCCCGTGCGACCCGCCCCGCCCAAGCCCGGCGCAGAGCCTTTGGCCGGATAGCCTCAGGCAAAGGCTAGATTAGCACCGCCCTAGAGATCCAGCACAGAAGACCTCCCACTGCAGACACAGCAGACTCTCATAGCCAGTTAGCCTGGAGGTCAAATCACCCCAGGTATTCCCGACATCAATCAAGGCTTAACTACAACAAGACTTCGCACAAATACCACTAGGGGGTGCACCAAGAAAAGATAAAAAAATGCAGAGACAAAGAAACAGGACGCAAATGTCAGAAATGGAAGATATAGAGCTCAAAACCACACTTTTAAGGTCTCTCAAGAACTGTCTAGAAGCTACAGGAAACTTATTTAAAGAAATGATTGCTAAAAACTTTCCAAATCTGGGAAGGGATTTGGATATCCAAGTTTATGCACCTAACAGATAAATCCTAAATTGTAACCCAAAATGACCCTCTTCATGACACATTATAATAAGACTGTCTAAAATTCAAGACAGAATTATTAAAGTAGCAAGAGCAAAAAGAAACCCCTATGTATAAGGAAATCCCCATGATGCTATCAGCAAATTTATTTTTATTTTTATTAGCAGAAACCTTGCAGGCCAGGAGTGAATGGGATGATATAAGTACTGAAATAATAAACATGCCAACCAAGAATACTCTACCTAGCAGTGCTGTCTTTCAGAAACAGAGAAATAAAGACTTTAAAATATAAATATTTTCCCAAACAAAGAAAAACTGCTTATCCATCAGCTGAACCTTGAAAGGTATGTAAGGTTTCTATTGCCATCTAAAGAATAGAGGCCAGGATTGGTGCTAAATCTTACAATGCACAGAACAGACCGCACAATGAAAAAATTGTCTAACACTAAATGTCAATAATGCTGAGGTTGAGAAGCCCTGTACTAATAAAAATAATACTCCTCTGTCTCATTAAGAGTGTCAATGACTATCGTATGTTAATTAGGAATGCTTTTCTGGCTAACAAAACCTGAAAAAAGTGTAGTTTATTTTCCTGAAATTAAATTCATAGGGACGGCTGCTCACAGAACAGCATCAAGAGCTATAGTAGTCATGAGACAACTGCCACAGGTGTAGGCATTACTACCATGTACAAGGAAGAACATAGAAATAGAGGAGAAAGCATTAGCACTAGCCACATCGTGCCTTTTATCAGAAAAACAAAACCTAACATCTCAGCGGGCCCATCTATCTGTAAGGGGCTGTGTAGATCATTTAAAGGGCGGTACTTGTTTCCGTCACTGACACACTGATCACATTCTGCTTTACAATGTGCAACCGTTAGATAATAATTTAGGAAGTAAAACAAAAGTAACTGGTAGGCCACCTCCTCCTCATCCATCATTGCGTGAGAGACAAACTAAAAAGCTATTGATTAGAGACAAACAGTGAAAAATCTTGGAAACTCTCTTCAGGGAGCACTTGGGAAAGCAGCTTAATTACAGAGAACAAGCTCAGTTCTTGGCAAGAAAAGTCATTCTTGACTAACCGGCTGGGGTCCTTCGGTGATACTGCAGCCCTGATAAAGGAAAGTCAGTACATGTCAAAGCTCAGAGATGATGTTAGAGCCCACAGGTATGACGGCTTTTGAATCTCTACGAAGCCATCCCAGCTGGTGGTATAGTATAAACTCACGATTCTTTGACTTACAGCTAAAATGAAAGGGGCGTGCTTGCAATGCAGTGTACGGATAACAGACTCCTCTCCTCCTCGGGAAGCACATGTCCTAACCAGTCTAACATACTTGAATTTAGATTTCTGTTTGGTACTTAAATAATATGAGTACGTAACTGAGCAAATATGACATGCATGTCAGATAAGGGGCCCCTGATGCATCTCTGTAGCCATTCATCATATTCTTTTGTCATTTGCCCACAATGACAAATGTAGAGTTTCTTTGCTCTACACATGCTCCTAACTATACATCAACTATTTAAAAGGCACCTAAAAATCTATGTCTAGAGTTCCCATATATATGATTTGACCTTTAGTGAGAAGCACTCACCACATACACACATACATAAAATATTTTTCAAATATGTTTATAATTACGGTACAATGAAATATCATTATGAATTCACTATCACCATAATTCTGTTCTAACATTTTTAACCATCATTCAAAGGCCACTTTTATAATTAAAATAACATAAAGTAGGAGTCAGAATACCTGTGTTTTAGTCCTAGTTGGGCAAGTCACTTAAAACCTACCTGCAAGCCTGTTTCATCCTATGAAAGACACAGATGCTATTACCTGCCTGCCTAATTCACAGGGCAGCTACTGATAATTACATGCTATGATCCCCATGAAAGTGTTTAAAAACTGAAAGGCATTGTACAAAGATAGGATTACTATATATAAATACAAATAATAATACGGCACGTAGGGAAAAAATGTTAGAAATCATCACAGGAACAGGTTGAACAGCAAAATGTTCCTTTTCCCAAAGGCAAAGCAGGCAACAGTTCATTGTAAAGGCTCTTGGTCACTTTTTTTAAACAGGGTCAATATGTGACATATCCAAATTTAAGACGAGCCAGTTGATCAAAATAAGAAACCCAGGACTTTAGAGAATAAATCCTCAGCGGAGCGCAAAATTAATCTGTGGAGCATACAGAACACCATAACACAGGCAATATGCCTATTAGCAAATGAGTCCCAATTTCCATACAAGGTATCAGTGTTTTGTGTTGTGCTGAAGATAAAGTAGTAGAAATCTGAGAGGCCTTATGAACCAATTTCTAGATTATATTTGTACTCAAAAATGGACCAGATAAAGTCTCATGTCTAAGAAAATCTAAGGTATAATGTGAACAATAAGAAATTTTTCAACCTACTTAGAAAATCTGAAAAGAACATATCTGTAACCTCTGAAAGAGGAAGGAAAAAGAAAGTAAAGTAGAAACATTTCACAAAAGATTATTTAATGAACAAAAGAATATGCCTAGGGATTAACTATACTCTGAGAGGTGGGGCTGCAAAGGTGGCCCTTTTGATGGGCTGTTGAAGTTAATTCAACAGATATTCATTAAGTTAGTACCCAAAATACTGCATGTTATGGGTGAGAGGAATATATGTTATGACTTCTGCCAGACTCATCAAATACTAAAAGACCAATTTTTTATAACTAAGGGAGAGTTTGATATACTCAAGTTTCTAAATGAGTAGTATATAGGTATAACCACAGATGTTTCAACATTTGCTAATGAGTGCCAAGGGCAATCAGGAAGATGAAGATATTTTGTAATACACAAGAAAGACTTCATGAGTAATGAGAGCCAGAAACTGGTCTTAGAGAAGTGGTATGATTTGGGTAGGCGGGCAAGCAACTACTGTAACAAGAACCAATTACTCAATTTTCCATCTTAAAGGGAAATTTTTTAAGGGGCTGCTTCCATGTTCATCTTTCTATTTCCCTTTTAACTTTTTAGAGAGTCAAGTGCATTCGCAGAGGTCACTAAGAAGAATCATGACAAAAACTAGTGATTGTTAGTGAATCCTAAAGCCTTAGGGACATCAAGTGAAATGAATTAACTGACATCAAGCCACCATTGCCATAGTTCTAATGAGTATCTCTCCTCTGTTTGACCACCTCCCAGGACTCATAATTTCATGAAGCAATTAATTCTCCTCTCTGTTTCAGAATATGTTACAGATATAAATTAGAGATCTCTAAAGTATTTTAAGTATACAGACAAATATTTCAATCTCCTGTCCATACAAACACTAAAAATTCAAGCCGAAACGTCTGCATCATAATAATAAAAGACTTGCATGGAATTTTTAGATTCCAAAGATAGACAATCTAAAAAGACCAAAACTCAGACTTGCCTCGGGTCACAAAACAATTTAGGGGCAAAATCTGGTCTAGAAATTCAATCTCCTACTTCTTAAGATCTTCCCAGTATGCATTAACTATCCCTTCTACTCTAATCTATGTTGTGCTCCATACCAAAAACCAGATACTTTGTTTCACAGCCTTCTGAAAATAAAAAAGAAAGTTTAATAATCTCTTGAGATTTATTTCCCTTTCTCTGTGCACTATAAATCTTTCCAATAAAACAAGGTCAACAGCTACTTGATGTAGCTCTAAAAACTGTAAGAGGTTAATTGGAAGCTCTAGCACAAAGCTTCAGCTAAATATACCACCCCCTCCCCACACCACCACCTTCCCCACTGCAGAAAGTCTTTCAGCTAAAACACAGTACATTTTAACTCCTGTTAGTTGTGCATTCACTGCCTATGGAAATTACATGCAAAACATATATATGGAAATTCTACAGATTTCCCATTTCTTCATAAGCACTTTCAAAGGAGGAACTGCAAACACTGGGCGCCACTCAGAAGAGGCATCTCCAGCCCTTCTTGACATGGGAAGCCCTGCCCAGCAATCACTGCCTTTCTGCCTTGCTTTCATTTGCTTTTTCCTTTCTGTGAGGATCACTTAGAACAGCGGTTCTCAACCTGTGGGTCGCGAACCTGTGGGTCACGACCCCTTTGGGGGTCAAATGACCCTTTCACAGGGGTCGCCTAAGACCTTCGGAAAACACATATATAATTACATATTGTTTTTGTGATTAATGACTATGCTTTAATTATGTTCCATCTGTAACAATGAAAATACATCCTGCATATCAGACATTTACATTACAATTCATAACAGTAGCAAAATTACAGCTATGAAGTAGCAACGAAAGTAATTTTATGGTTGGGGGTCACCACAACATGAGGAACTGTATTAAAGGGTCATGGCATTAGGAAGGTTGAGAACCACTGACTTAGAACAATACTGCTACCCAGCTGTAAGCTATCCACCATATTCACATGTTGATTGGAAGCTGTTTGGTAACTAATTTAATACTTTAAATTATTACATTTATTTACTTAAAATAGACCACATCCTAATGTAATGCTGGATCCGATTTGCTAGAATTTTGTTGAGGATTTTAGCATCTACTAGTATGTTCATCAAGGACATTGGCCGGTAGTTCTCTTTCTTTGTGGTGTCTTTATCTGGTTTAGGAATTAGGGTAACGCTGGCTTCATAGAAAGAGATTGGAAGTGTGCCTTCCTCTTGAATTTTTTGGAATAGTCTGAGGAGGATAGGTTTGACAAAGGAGACAAGAGCATACAATGAAGTCAAGACAGTCTCTTCAATAAATGGTGCTAAGAAAATTGGTCAGATACATGCAAAAAAAATGAAACTAGATCACCAACTTATATCATACACAAAAACAAACTCAAAATGATTAAAGGATTTCAATATAAGACAGGAAACTTCAAAGTCTTAGATAAAAATCTTAGAAGACTCCATCGGCAGCAAAATATCAGACATATGTCATAGCAACATCTTTACCGATACAGCACCTAGGGCAATGGAAACTAAGGAGAAAATAAACAAATGGTACTACATCAAAATACTAGTAAAAAGCTTCTGCATGGCAAAAGAAACCATCAACAAAACAACAACAAAAGCCCACTGCATGGGAGAACATATTTGCCAATGCTATTTCAGATAAGGGTTTAATCTCCAAAATTTACAATGAACTCATACAACTTAACAAAAGATAAACAATCCAATCAAAAAAAGGACAAAGAACCTAAGTAGACACTTTTTGAAAGAGGACATACAGAAGACCAAAAGACATATGAAAACATGCTCAAAGTCACCTTTCACTGTTTTTTATCTGACAAGCTATATATAACAATTTATTTTATGACACTCTTTGTATTTAGAAGCTTTTTTTCTATCAGTATCTT
>NW_006288853.1:973095-978275 GCF_000327345.1 Myotis davidii
CAAAGGACTTGTATGCACGCATATTAACATAAGCAATGGACATGAACACTGGGGCAGTGGAGGCTTGTCCTGGGTGTTGAGAGTGGGCAGGGAGGGTCAATGGGGAGAAAAGGAGACATGTAATACTTTAAACAATAAAAAATAAAATAAACCACATCCAATGAAAAAAGATCATCAAAAGCCCCTGCCCATAGAAGCTGCTCCACTGACAGTTCATCAAAAGCCAACATTAGTTTCTTTTATATTTACTGTTTAATTAGCTTAACATAGTTAAGGAAGGGGAGTTTCTGTCAGCGATCTGACTCTGAAGTTTTCCAGGATGTTCTGTCTAGCTAACTCTTAAAACATCTATTGAAAACAGTGCAGTTACTTCCATAATTGAAGGATTCCTGCCAATACAGAACCCAGGTACTGAACTCCTGTTAGTCCCAGTGCTCATGTGGCACACAAAATTAAATTTTTATTGAAATTGCATTTATTTGATCAGTTTTCCTATCAATTTATTTTTTAATTTTTTGCTTTATTAAGGTATTACATATGTGTCCTTAACCCCTCATTACCCCCCACCTCCCTCATTCATGCCCAAACCTCTTTGAAGAAATGCTAACAATTTATTTCATCAATATTTTAAAAGACTGAAAGCAATGTATGATAAACACATTTAAAGTAATAATTAAAACAAGAATAGACTGAAGATGAACTAATGAAGGTATGTCACAGAAATTATACCAGAAAACCTTAGTTTGTCAGAACTACTGCAATTAAGCTCAACATTTAGTCACGAGCTTCCTGGCAATGTAGCTCCCATCACCTGATCAAAGCGGACCCATCTGTTTTTTCTATATGCTGTATACATTTACAGGTAAATGCCTCCATAGGCAGATAGTGTAGTGTAATGGCAAAAGCATGAACTTTTCACGTAAGTCTTAAGATTGTATTTCTTACTTAGTCTTATTACGTTTCTTAATAAATTTGACTTCCCTTTATTTTTAATAATTTTAATTTTTCTTAATTCATCCTTAAATATGGAATCCAATTTATTTCTTCACTTATTTATTCAACAGGAAGATGAAAGAAGCTAATTTGTTCTGGAAGTACCCCAGCTTTATATACATTATGCTCCTTAATCCTCAAACAGTCCTGGAAAGAAACAATTACCTTGCCCATTTTATGGCTGAGGAAACTAAAGCTCAGAGAGATTAGGCGATACTGATAAAAAGCAAAGTTGGGATTTACACTCGTTGACTAACTGCAAATTAATATTCTTGCAGATGTAATGTCATTAAAAGTATTACCTGATAATTTATTTGGCACCAAAAACCAACTTAAAAGATAGCATAGGAAAAGAATAAAATCTAGAATAAGTCCTTGAATTTTTAAGGAGTTTTCACTCCATTTAACCTAACTATAGCTATGACACATATATTTTGGAATTCAATGATCAGTTAACAATAAGTTCTAATATATAATCAGTCAGTAGATATTTAGTGACTTCCACTAAATGGCAGCAGCATGCAAAGCATTGACTATTATGAATAAAGCAAAAATAAACCACTCTGACAGTGAACAGTCATGTTCACTAAAATCCAAGATGTAGACAATGTAGAGGTAAAAATAATCTGCAGTGTTTTTACCTTTTTCTTCCGGCTACTGGAGAATGCCTGTTCCACCTAAGGTCAGACCAGCTGTCTAAGTCAGGATTAATGCTCTAATTCTAAGAACCACTAACTGACTCTTTACTGTTTGCACCATTAAATTCTACAGAATTAAGATAAATCTACACTCTTGAGTAAAAGACACTGCTGTTTTGCTCCTAGTCATCATTATTTATATATTTATACATTACCTTGTACCAGAAGCATATAGAGCAGCTTATACAAATACATAAAATGCAAATTAGCATAAATTAAAAGTTGTTTGAAAGAAAAAAAAGGTGAAGACAAAGTGAGTTGTACATCACTGGGGTGAGCTATATATTTGGCTCTTTTTAGTAGTCAACTTGAAATAGGAAAATATATCACTTATAAGATTTATTATTTTTTAAAGGATTTCTTTTCATTACTTAAGAGAAATAGTTATCCTTGGTATTAAGATGTTTGGGTGATTTCCCCAAGTCATTTTTAAAAAACATATATGAGCTAGTAAACAACTACCTTCATTTGTCATTCACACAAATATTATATATGCAACAATATTTTTGCAGGTCTGGTTTTTACTGTCCTAAAATAAAAGAAAAAATATTGATTTATATGTTTATAATCTTCTGTATCCTCTAAGAGAACAGATTAATGTTTAACAAATTCCCAGGCCCTCCTCCATTATACAGGCTCACAGTACTGGGGGGACAGAAAAACTAAGGTAGGTTCCTGCGACCAGGTTTAATGTATTTAATAAAACTCTAAGCCAGGCCTTATAATGGAACACAGAGATTAACCTAGACAGGATTAAACTCAACAGAACTAGATTAAAACGCTCAAACCTTTGGAATAGAATGGATAGGATTAAACTCAACAGAACTAGATTAACAAACACCCTAACCTTTGGAATAGAATGGATAGGATTAACATCAAGTGGTATAAATACAGATGTAACAGGAGAATAAACACAGATCCTGGCTGGAGAACCTGGCTAGGCTGCTGATCAACTGAAAGCTGTCTCCCTGTCATTCCTTCTTCGTGGATTCCGTCCACACCTTTGGGAACCCCTGGACCTGCTGGGGCTGGACCCCAACATCTGGCGACAGAACAGGCGAAGTGAACATGTGTGAGCGGGTGAGTGAGAGCGCCCTGCACAAAGTGCGCGGCGTGCGGCCTTCCTCCGGGGCCTGGAGCTCAGAGAGAGCCTCCGGCGGCAGAGAGCCTGGAGGTTCCCCGCCCCAGGATCGCCAGGATGGGAGCAGCAATGGGAACCCGCCTCCCCCTCACCTCTCCTCGACCGGGCAACATCTCTATAGCCCCGCGCCGCCCCTCTCTCATACCGGAGTCGCCCAATACCAGCCACCACCCTCCTTTCCACCTTCCTACCAGCCGCTGACTTATTCCCAGTGGGCAGACCCCTACTCGCATCTGGGGGAAGCGAACGCTGCCATCAACCCCCTGCACCAGCCGGTGCCCGCCGGGGGTCAGCCGCAGGCCTGCCCCGGCCGCCAGAGCCAGGAGGCTGCGGGCTTGCCCTCGCACCACGGACGCCCGGCCTGCCTGCTACCCCATCTCTCCGGGCTGGACTGCGGAGCTCTGAGCGCCCACAGGGATGGGCACGCCCTGGACGCAGCGGGGCGGGCGGAGAACCTGGGCCTTCATGACATGGGGCAACCCATGGACGAGGTGCAGAGGGTGGATGAGCAGCCCCTGCTTCTGCATGATCAGACTGGGATTCGCCAAGGTCCCATTTCAATGACCAAGAATGCCTTGAGTCTCCCCTGTCAGAAGGAGCTGGTGGGACCCCTACTCGCATCTGGGGGAAGCGAACGCTGCCATCAACCCCCTGCACCAGCCGGTGCCCGCCGGGGGTCAGCCGCAGGCCTGCCCCGGCCGCCAGAGCCAGGAGGCTGCGGGCTTGCCCTCGCACCACGGACGCCCGGCCTGCCTGCTACCCCATCTCTCCGGGCTGGACTGCGGAGCTCTGAGCGCCCACAGGGATGGGCACGCCCTGGACGCAGCGGGGCGGGCGGAGAACCTGGGCCTTCATGACATGGGGCAACAGATGGACGAGGTGCAGGTGAGTGCGGTTAGGGTCTTGCCCCCTCCTGCCCGGACTCTATCCCAGCCCCCAGCCCAGGCACCCCGGAACTTAAAGGAAACTTTGTCATTTCTCCCCCAGATCGTGGATGAGCAGCACCTGCTTCTACATGATCAGACTGTGATTCGAAAAGGTAGGGCCACAGGAAGACTGTCCCTCCTGGGCTCCACGTCCAAATACAAAGTGACAGTAGCCGAAGTCCAGAGGCGATTGTCCCCGACTGAGTGCTTAAATGCCTCAATCCTGGGAGGTGTTCTCAGAAGAGCCAAGTGTAAAAACGGAGGCCGGTCCTTGCGGGAGAAGCTGCACAAGACTGGGCTGGACCTTCCAGCCGGCAGAGAGAAGGCTGCCCGCGTCACCCTCCTCACGTCCTTGGTAGAAGGGGAGGCCGTTCACTTGGCTCGGGACTTTGGGTCTGCCTGTGAAGCTGAGTTTCCTAGTAAGGCAGTGGCCGAGTACTTAACTAGACCTCACCTCGGAGGACGGAATGAGATGGCGGCAAGGAAGAACATGCTGCTGGCCGCGCAGCAAGTGTGTCAAGAATTCACGGACCTTCTCCACCGAGACCAAACGCCCAATGGGAACAACCGGCCGGCCCCGGTCTTAGAGGCGAACATTCAGAACCACCTGTCTCACTTCAGCCTGATGACCCACGGGTTTGGCAGCCAGGCCATCTGTGCCGCCGTGTCTGCCATGCAGAACTACATAAAAGAGGCCTTGGTCATCATAGAGAAATCCTCCATGAATCCCGGGGACCAGAGTCCAGCAGATTCCAGCAAGACCTCAGAGAAGATGGAGAAGCAACGGAAATGAAACAGGTGGAAACAAAGGGAAGAAAAGTCTGCAAGGGAAAAAAATCTCCAAAACCACTCTCCCAGGCACAGATGGGGAAACTTCGCGGCCTGGGGGGACAAGCTGAGCTTTTGCTTGCCTTCCCATTGAAAGGCCTGCTGGCCTCCGGAGTTGGACCTGCCCTCTGGGAGTCCTTAGTATTTCTCTGGTGCCTGAACAGGATTTCCCTAGGTAAGCCCCCCCCGCCTGGGAGAGGCTACACTTGTATATTTCCACAGGATGCAGACTCACCTGTGTGGATTCCAGACTGACTAGTCCAACCTTATGTCACACCACCCTCCATCTCCGCCTCCTTCTCCTCCTCCCCTGCATCATCCATATCAGCAGACCCAGAGGACACACCTGATTCCTCCCCGGACACCGACACCACCATCAAGCGCGGCCCTGATGGACCCACAATCCAGCCCTTCAACTCGACGCTTCGGGAAGCCAGTCGCCAATGATGCCGCCCGCTAGCCAGATCAACAAGGACAACCAAACCACCGACTTGAGGACAGCTGAAATCCCTTGACTGAGAGGCTAGCAACCTTCTACAGCAGTAACGGCGAACCTATGACATGCGTGTCAGAGGTGACACGTGACCTCATTTT
>NW_006288853.1:978398-981233 GCF_000327345.1 Myotis davidii
TTGGGTTGATTTTTCTTTGTTAAATGGCATTTAAATATATAAAATAAATATCAAAAATGTAAGTCTTTGTTTTACTATGGTTGCAAATATCAAAAAATTTCTATATGTGACACGGCACCAGAGTTAAGTTAGGGTTTTTCAAAATGCTGACACGCCGAACTCAAAAGGTTCGCCATCACCGGTCTACAGGAACAAGGCTCTGCGTGCACTCTATCCACTATGTTTATAGCTATGCTCACTATCATTGCTTGTCAGTCTTCTTCTGAGTCTTAAACAACCCAATCTGAGAGGTGGCCACTGATTTACACGTGCTATCATTGAAAAAATAAAAAAAGGGTAATTTGCCAGAAGCCGGTCCATCCTTGCTGCTTGACACAGTCACTGCAGGGACAGGACTAAGGAAGAGAATAAATCAGTGAAACCCCCTAGTGTTACAGAAATACCATGTACTGCTTATGAAGAACTTGGACTAAGACTGTTGGCAATAAATTTGGGACTTATTGGGCCCACATCCCCAGGGGTCTGCCCACCAGGGAAAGCACCAAAGCCTATACCCCTGGAGACGCACTGACACAGGGCAGTCCCGGGGAAGGCAAGCAACGAGGCTGGGAGGACATAACCTTTACTGGGTAGGATAATCTCCTTCAGTCACTTCCTTGTAGCTTATCAGTAGAGCAGTGACCTTGGAATAGCCCTTATAATGGAACACAGATTAACCTAGACAGGATTAAACTCAACAGAACTAGATTAACAAACGCCCTAATTTTGGAATAGAATGGATAGGGTTAAAATCAACTGGTATAAATACAGATGTAACAGGACAATAAAGACAGAACCTGGCTGGAGAACCTGGCTAGGCTGCTGATCAACTGAAAAAAACAAAACAAAACAAAAAAAACCCTCTAAGCCAAAAAGGAAAGGGAAAAAATACAGGGTGCCTGTATGACCCGGGTTGGAAAAAGAGCTTTCTGAGTGTTTACAGTGGAACAGGAGAAATTCTGTGGCTGCTGCATGTTGGAGAGTTTGTAAATGAGGGAATGAGAAAAATATATTTAAGACAGCCTTACTGTGTTATATGCAATAATTCTCCTTTGGCTACCTGATAAGACAAAGTAGTAAAGATATAAATTTCCTTTAAATTATTTTAGTTGCTACTTTGTTGTTTCTTTGAATGTGAAATGCTGCCAAAACAAGGCTAGCTTTGTGTGGCTTATACTCCAATGACCTCTGTACAGAATAATAGCATCCAGGCCTCCTGTGGTCCCTACCATCTGCCCATTGTCTCGCAGTGCGCGGGAAGGGACCTCTCCATCTGTCCGGAATTTTCTTATGCAAGAACAATACCTTCTCACTTTTTTAAACCCTAGAAGTTTTCTTTTAAAAAGTACAAAGGACATAATGGGGGAATCTGAACTCCAAAAGCACCCCCATCAAATATAATTTTGAGATGTCTCAAATCTTTCCAGGGATCATTCAGAGCAGTGGTTTCTAGCCTGCTTCACAAATGTTCATGGGGAAAGGCTACACCGTTACCTTTTGATTGTAAAAATACCTGTGTGGCCCTCACTGGTTTGGCTCAGTGGATAGAGCATCAGGCTGTGGACTGAAGGGTCCCAGGTTCGATTCCGTCCAAGGGCACATGCCTGGGTTGCAGGCTTTATCCCCAGTGGGGGATGTGCAGGAAGCAGCCAATCAATGATTCCCTCTCTTCATTGATGTTTTATCTCTCTTGCCCTCTCTCTCTGCCTCTCTGAAATCAATAAAGATATATTTAAAAAAATAAAAGAAGAAATACCCAACTACTTAAAAAAAATACATGTGTGTGTCCTTAGAAACACTAGTTTAGAGGAAGAAGAAATAATATACTGGATAATTCTCCAACTCCATATCCATCCTTCCTTCTGCCCCACCCCATTCTTCTACACCAAGTCTGTGAGTGCGACCTGAGCATTCTGAACCCCAGGCAGCACCACCACCCGGCAAGACAGCTTAGTCCAAAGCCGCATTCTCACAGCGGTTCGGTTCCGCTGCAGGTGTGGGAGCACGCTGCCTGGTGGGGACACACCCTGCAGGGTCTCAGAGAGAACTTGGGGAGTGTGGGAGGAGAGCAGAAGCCTCGCAGCCATGCAAGTGGCGTCTGCAGGCCTTTGCAGTTGACCTTTAATGACAGTCTAGCTTCCTAGGTGCACTCAGGGCAGTAAGAGGGTATTTTGATCAGACGCATAATGAAAATAATATCTTCTGACCTGCTTATGTGTCCACATTGTTTTGAAGATTTAAAGATGCAGAAAAAAAATGCACTTAGAAATTGTCATTATAAGTACACGGTGATGTTATAACTTCCAAATTAAAAAAATAAAATACTTATAAGCTGGGTGTAGTATTAACCCTGATTATGAATAACTAAATTGCCACGCACTATAGAGACAGTACTTTTAAAAATATACACCTTATTCGGAGACTCTAAACTAAAGCGCAGGAAGTTCTCACTTTTTATATCTAGATACTGAATTTCCTTCCTTTATTTACTTCAGCCCTGTTCTCCACTAGTGGAAATTCTTCTGAGCAGAAGTATTTCCTTACGTTACATCACACACAATCTCGGTCTCTGCCTCCGCCTTCACCTTTATGTCCATCTCTTTCTGCCCTAATAACATGCCATCTTTCCCACCCTCTCTGCAGATGACAAAACAGGCCTCCCTCGTATTCTTTTACCTTAATATCTGACTTCAATATTTGTTTGAACTTGTTAAAGGACTTCTTTAAACATTAGCAAAAACAGACTATGACAAAATATCACAGAGAAAAGAGAAAAGATGGGGGTGGGTGGGTGGG
>NW_006288853.1:981529-994134 GCF_000327345.1 Myotis davidii
TCTGGTATATGTGATGTAAATGAATTGTGAGAGGTTTTATTTGTTTCAATTAAAACACTGAGAATTATACAAGAGGAAATAATGCCTGTGACTTATTAATTACCTGACCGATACTAAATAATCGAAGGAATCTGGCCACAGATTAACATGAGATCCACATAATGTTCATCTCAAGACAAACCATAAGTGGGTTTTGTTCATTTGAAACTGACCAAAAACATAAAACCTTCTCAAGACAAGCATCTGGTTGGACTTTATTCCAAAAGCTCTACTCTACCTACCTGTTCTCCTTCAAGTCATTAAAGTTCTGACCTACAAGAGGAGGACTGTTAGCTAAGTCAGCATGGGAGGCCGGCAATGCTATCCAACAGCAGCTCATATCAGTGTTGCAACATTACAGAAAGCCTTCCACAAAATGGGAGGCAGCATGGATATCTGCAAGAGGCACACTCGCTTTGCAATATGCTCCAGGAATCTTAGTGCTACACAAGACAGACTTAACTTTCGGCAAAGCCAGAGTAGTTCTCCAAAATCTTAACATATTCCTCACCCTACTGGCTAAGGTCATTCTGAAATAGTATGACTCAGCCAGCTGTTACATTACAATATCTATATTACAAAGATGGTTCTCACCTCTAGGATGTTAGTCAAACAGCATTCTGATTACAAACTCAAATAATAATACAGGGAGAGAGCACCAGGTATCCATAAAAAATTGTTTACAGTATCCATAAAAAATGTTTATTATATCCCATGTTCAAAGGCTATTAAATCATGTTACTTACCCATATCTTCAGAAAAATCACTTCTACTGTCGTGGTAAACAACCTGCTTCCGTATTTATACTGATCTGGCCCTCTAGCAACTTCAGCGTGAAATTACAGCTAATTTGCCTACAACCATCAGGTGGTCATAATAATCTGGCCACTCAGTGTATAGTTATTCGAATTATTTCTAGAGAAAGCCTATCCTTTGGGCCAATGTTTCTAGGGCGTTTTTTATTACTAAATAGCTCAAAAGTACCTTTCATGCTCAGCAGGCACATAATAGGCAAAGAACTGATACGGTGAAAAGCCACCCTAAGAATATAAATAAAAAATTCTATAAAATTTGTCTTATGTGCCCAAACATGTCAAAAACATGATGTGCTATATCAGTTATTCATCACCAACAAAAAGGAAAATTGAAAACATTTATATTTTCTTCCTGATTTTTACTAGCTGTATAGATTTTTCCATCATCTTATTTAACTTAAATTTTACTTACATGCAATATTTCCCAACATACATATTTTATCAGTCTCTTTTCCTTAAATGTGAAAGAGCAGTTTCTCTTCACATCTCAAACATGACCAATTAAAGTTTCATCTCTAAAAATAAATGTAATTCCTAACCATAGGCTAATCATGCTTAAAGGACTCTCTTTGCAAGCTGACACCAAGTGGGACATCTCTCTGGACTGCAACCCAAGGACAGACTAATGAGAAAAGTTAAGAGACTGTTCAGAGAGAAAGTGTAAGGGACACCGTAGGGAAGGAGCCATTTATAATCATTTTCTCCTCCACATAATTTAAAGCTGTGGACCAGGATCCAAATGGTGGCAGGGGACACACCTCCCACTAAGTGAGAATTGAGACAACCAGCTCTAACAGAAGCAACACAGAACTAATTATTCCCATAAATTTCCTTCACAGTGTTAATACCAAACATCAACACTATGGTGCTGACAGCAGCAGGCAGGGAAGTGGTAGAAAATTTAGATCCAGCACTTTCCCTTAAAGTTGGATTAGCATATCATACAGTACAAGCAGAACTACACAGAGCTATGATGGAACACGTTTGAGTGTCTAAATACTAGTAGCAGGAAACATTTTCAGATTATGATAACATAGATTCTAAGTGATAAAGTTACATTAACAATAACAGCTAAGATTTTTAACATTTACATTAAATCCATTATTCAGTATAATCCCCCAACAACCTATATGGATCAAATTATTTCTCTATTTCACAAACAAGGAAACAAAGGCTTTCTAGGGAACCTTAAGACTACCTCTAGTTTAATGTCAATGCCACATGTCTTGGTTTTCATTTCAGGGCCCTTTCCTGAAATGAAATATATATTTCATTTATGTATATATATGAAATATATAAATATATATATCAAGCTGTATATATATATGTATATATGTACATATATATAGTATTTGAAGTAACAGTGAATTTTTGAGACTATTAATATGATTTTAAAAATCAGAAAATTATCTAACAACAAACATTAACTTGTAAACATCAATTATTCATAAAGGAAATAAAATATATTAGTATCTTAGGAAGACATAAAGTTCAAACTCCATTTGAATCTCAAGAAAGAGAATTATATGTTTAAACATCACTTATTGGATATGAGACTATTCAAGAGAACATCCAAAATATTAAATGAAAACATTCAGCTTTTGACAGGAAATTTAGTAGACACTATCATTAATATAGTGTTATCATCATCATCATCATCATCTTTATAAAATTATCATCCCAGCTATATAATTTTATTGTGTTTTATTATCCATGTGAAATCAACATATATGAATGATTAAAGAGTGACAAATATTGCTTATAGTCAAATTTTAAAACATTATTATTAACTTCATAGAATTTTATCAGTATTTTTCATTAAATGTATCAATGCACAATTGCCACATGAAGTTCCCTAGACTCTGATCAAAATTTTAAATCACTTTATTGGTAATTAGATAAAAATTGCAGTTCTTGGCTAAGGCACTGAAGGCCCTCCATGCTCTGGTTCCTCCTAACTTTTCCAACACCATTTCCTAACCTATGATCCAAACGTACTGAGTATTTTATGCTTTTCCACTTTTGCAACTTAATTCTGAAGGTTTGTTATAGCTGGAACATCCTCCATCACTCCGTGTTAAAATGCTCTCTGATCTCAGGGCCTAACTTACATACTGTATCCTTTGCAGTGGCGTCCCCGAGCCTGTTGACTGTAAGAGATCTCTTTCTCCATTACAGCACCTGCCACAGTTTGTCTTATGTTTTTGGTCATTGTCATACCTCCCAAGTAGCTATAAGCATCGTGAGAACAGAGATTGTTTCAAATTTCTGTATTTCACATAACACTTATTTTAGTCCCATCAATCAAGTGTGTATGCATGTAAGTCTAAATGTACTACAGAGTCACAAAAAGAATTTATATCTTGATTAAAATCATTAAATCAAATGCACTCTCGATACACACACCAAATCATTCACGATGTCAAATAATTTTAACTCTGTTGTGGGTGGCTTGTCATTTATAAGTAACTAATTTGTTCCCATAGCTAACTATTTTATCTCCAACAAATGTCCTGTACCACTAGAAAGTATGAAAAGTAATTCTCCCGGATCTTAAATAAAATTACTTATAAACAAAGTTTATAAATAACTGACTAATAAATCAGAAATGAGCTTATAAACTTATTTTGATATCTTGTATTAATTATAAGAATAAGAAAATGAACAATTTACAGGAAAATAGTTCCACATATCAGATCTTGTCCCGCTATAAATGGCACATCCTAACATCCATAGGGATGGACATTTTAGGGAAATGATTATACTGAGGTAATACCACTGTGTATGGTTACCATAGGATTCTTTTTCAGATAGAAAACTTTTAAGTGCTAATAAATAATACACCATTCAATTATTTTTAAATAACTCCAAGTGCACAAACAAGTGGATTTTAGAGTATGTGTGTAATTGCTATAGGCAGTAATACTACCCTATCATTTACCAAAATGGTGCTAATAATATGTAATATAATACGGCCTGTAGGGTATTATAAAGATATCATCTTATTAGGTTTGTCTTTTAACATGCTAAACACACAGTCTAAATTTCAAACACTTAGAAAAGAACTCCAGAATTAAATTACAGAGAAATTTACAATTAAATTAAGAAACTGTCAATTAATAGTCTTTGTTGGAATCCTAAATTATGGACGTTTATTAACACAACTCTGGACTACTAAGTACTGTGTATATTCAGATATAAAATTTTCAGCTGGACTATTTGTAGGTCAAATAAAAATTAAAAATAAATAAAAGGAAAACAAAAATGCTCATTATTAGTGATCCCATTAAAATAGTGACATCATAAAATACAGAGTACAAAAGCTGGGAATTTTCAATATTAAGACCAAAAAAAAAAACACACTACCTAATGAAAATCTGAAAAAAGTAAAACCTAAGGGGAAGTATTAAATCCTGATTTAATTCAGAGTGGACCCATCCTACAAAGCCTTTATAGAAAATCAGTATGTAATCCCATCTAATAAAGAGAGTATATGCTCATTGACCCTCACACCATCGCAAAGATGGCGGCACTCAGAGCCAATAAGGAGGGAATATGCTAATTGACTGCCATGCCCTCAAAGATGCATGTGCTAATTGACTGCCCCGCAAAGATGGTGGTGCCCACAGCCAATAAGGAGGGAATATGATAATTGACTGCCATGCCCTCAAAGATGGCAACACCCACAGCCACAAGATGGCAGCACCCAATCCCCTCAGCCGCCTAAGGGCGGGCCCGGCCGCTCTGCGTGCCTGCCTCGTGAGTCCCCCATTCCCCTCAGCTCTCCAGCTGCCCAGGGCCAGCCCAAGGCACAGGCAAGCCTCAGATGGCGGCTGTCCAGCCACCCAAGGCCACCCGAGGCTCAGGTAACCAGGGCCGGCCGCGGCTTGCGCTGCCAGCAGTGGCAGCAGCAGAGGTGTGATGGGGGCGTCACCTTCCCTGGACCACCGGGTTGCCTCTCACCCCTGAGGGCTCCCGGACTATGAGAGGGGGCAGGCCAGGCTGAGGGATCCCCCCTCCAGTGGATGAATTTTCATGCACCGGGCCTCTAGTATGCAATAAAACAAGAGAACAGAAATAATTCTAACAAAAAAAAAAATAAGGTTTATTGTTTGTTATAGAGATGATGTTTCATTCTTATACGAGAAAAAAATTTCTTAATGAGGGTGCTAAATCCGATCACTACCCACTTATATAACTATGAGGAAAATATTTTATCTCTCCATCTGGTATCTTACATATGGTGAATAAAACCAAATTTTTTTCCAAATATTAGCAAAAGTGTAGTTCAACATGAAAGCATATGTCCACACAAATCTTGTACACCAGGCAATAGCAACATTATTCAAAATGAACAAAAAGTGGAAATCTAAGGTCCATCAACTGATACATGGATAAACAATATGTAGTATATCCATGCACTGGAATATTACTTGACAATAAAAAAAAAAAAGAATCAAATACTGCCAGGCTGGTGTGGCCCAGTGGTTGAGTGTCAACCCATAAACCAAGAGGTTGCTGGTTTGATTCCTGGTCAGGGCACATGCCTGTATTGCAGGCTCCATCCTCAGTAGGGAGGCCTTGCATCTCATTGATGTTTCTAACTCTCTCTCTCCAGGCCTCTCTCACTAAAAATTAATAAAAACATATATTTTTTTAAAAAGAAAAGAAGTACTGAGACATGTGACCACATGAATCACCCTCAATAGCATTTATTCAGTGAAGGAAGCCAGAAAAGGAAGTCCACATGGTATATGATTCCACTTACATGAATGGTCCAGAACAGTCAAGCCCATACATACATAAGGTAGACTGGTGACTGCCTGGGGCTCCAGGTGGGAACAGGGATTAATTGCACGTGGGCATAGAAGATCATGCTGGGGTGATGGAAATGTTCCAAAATTTGGACTTTGAATGGGTTATGCAACTCTGGAAATTTATTAAAATAATTTAATTGTACACTTTAAATGGGTAAAATTATGATATATAAATTATACTGTATTAAAGCTGTTAATACATACAGTTCAAGAATTTTAAAAATAGTATCTTATTAAGCTAAACTAAATTTATGGCTCTCTATCATCATTAATGAAGACACTGCTTAACTGTGCCTTTTAATAACATCAGAAAATGTTTAAATATGAATTTGCATACATTGCTTCAGTCAGTCCTCACCAAAACTGCATGTGGTAGGGGGAGGGTATTATTACCTCCATCTTGCAAACGAAGAAACTGAGGATCAGGTGTTCAGTGACTTTAAGATTCCATGCCTAATGGTTGGGAACTAGGACTCACCCAGCACTTGTTCAACGGCGCCACACTGTGTCTCCATTCGCATAAAATGGAACCAGGACTTTTAATAAAATAAGCCTTAAAAGAGTTATCTAATTAGATAGGGTAATACTGTAGCCTGTATCACCATTGCCTTCAAACCAAAACGAGTTTTTTTCAATCTTCTGTATGTGTCTCTTGAGTAATTCTGTCATTAATTGCAAATAAATTAAGCACGTTCTCATATTCAGAGAAAATGTAAATGAATATCAGCAAAATAATTGGTCCTCAGAAAACAAATTCAGTGCAATTATAATCTTTACTTTGAAAGGGAACATATATGCCAACTGAGAACTTCAGAGTTATGATTCAAATTTCATTCTTTTGTAAAAATAACAGTGCAATAGCCATATTCATCAAACACCTTTTCTTAAATTAGGCACATATACTAGTGTCCCTTCAGAGTTAAACAGGATTCATTAAAAACCAATACCAACTAACAGACTAAGAGCATTTAAACATTTAAATCTGCCTGTGTAGTTTGCACTTTCAATCCCCTTAAAATTTTTTAAGAAGAATTAATAATCATATAAATTACACACAACAGTATGAATTTTAAAACTATTATTAAAATCATATCTTTCAAAATGTCTAAATTATCAATTACTTTTAAGTACAGAATAGTACAAAAACTTTGCAGCAATAAGTTTAATTGGTAACTGAATAGAAGCAATTTGTGAGGCCCTTGGACTCACAAGGCAGTTCGAATTCAAATCCCAGCTCTACCTTTTCTAAATATGTCACTTGAGAAAATAATTACACCTCTCTCTGCCTCACCTGAAAATTGGAATATTAGTATCTACCTCATAGGAGTTTTAGGAGGATTAAATGAACTAATACATATAATTCACTCAGAACATTTCCTGCCACTTAAATTCTTAACGAGTTAGCTATTATTATCTTTATTTTCTCTGAGCAGAGAGTATTGTTATATTAAACCAAATGGTAAAATAGTTGACTCTCCCCTTATTACTAATGAAGTATAATGTTTATTGTTCAGGAACGAATGAATCTCAGTTGAAGTTAGTTAGTAATTAATACTTTGTTGCTGTCATTGTTGTTAAGAAAAATATTTCCAATTCATTTAATATAAAATTATGGAGTATGCCACACACACAAAATGTACATGTAAATGTCTCTGCTTCATAATGAAATCACAACCTTTATGTTATAATTTTACAACACTGCCTGATAGCTCCTCTTCACTAAAGAAAGTCTAGAGAATAGAAAAGAAGTTGAATTCTTTTCAATCATCTGAATCTAAGCCATCAATAAAATCTATGGGAGTGTGCTACATGGATGGACAAGGTCTTTCACTAATACTAAAGTGAAAGAACTAAAAATGTTGAGATACTACTGACACTTACAGGATACAAGATATACCACTGAGGGTATCAGTGTAAAACAGAAAACATCCCATCATAAATTCAGCCATGGAGATTTTTCCCTATAATTATAATTTCATGGATAACTCATGAAGTTAATTTATTTCTACAACCCAGTACTTCAGTGGTGTTTTCCCAGACCGTCCTGCATCTGCCCTACCACCCTCGAACTTGAAAAGTAAACATGCCTCAAGTACAATAATACATCAGCTTCAGAAGACTGACCACAAGGGCACCTTTCCCCGTAGTCAAATGGGGCGTTGTTCACCTCTCCACACTTCATGGGCTTTGTATTTTTAGGTACATTGAGCACTCAATTTACATACAACCCTTTCGGTTTCTTTAATAAACTGAACATTGATTTCTTCTTAGATTGCTTACAAATATTAATAAATTACGTTTTTCATGGCCAAGTGAAACAAGTCACAGATTAATAGACTTTTCAGACACAGGTATTTTCTCATCTTCTTCCTGAATTCTCCAGAGTGCCTAATAAGGCGCTCTGCATATCGTGTAAACTAAAAAAAAAAAAAAAAAGGTGTACACTGAACAAATAAATGTATTGATATTGGCGATTTCAAACTGAACTCTTGTTTTTAGATAAACAGACATAGAAATACAGATGTATGCGTGCATGCGTGTGTGTGTGATGTCACTCATATTGAGGCCAACTGGCAGCATGTGCATACTGAGGACACAACAGCACTCTACTTCTATGATTACTCCTATAAATAAATGCACAGCCTAAATCTAATAAAATACAATAAAAACATGGACAAAGCCGTACTGAAGGACATTTTTTCAAATAACTGGCCTGTGCTCTTAAAAAGCAGCAAGGTCATGTAGCACACAGAAAATGTGAGAGATTCTCCCAGATTAGAGGAGACGGAAGAAATAAGAAAACTTGATGCAATGTGTGACCCTAGATTGTGGAAAGATAAAAGAGCCATAATTTGGGGACAACTGACAAAATTGAATATGCATAGACTCTAAATCAGATAACAGCACTATACCAGCATTCAATTTCCTGAATCTGACAACTCCACTGAGGTTATTCAGGACAACATCCTTGTTAGGAAATATGCAGTGAGGCACTTAAGGATAAAGGAGCGGGGTGTTTCCAGGAGACTCTCTCAGAGTTCAGAAAGAGAGAATATAAAGACACAGCACACCACATAAACAATCAATGCACCTGGGTAAAATGTACCCGGGTACACAAGAGTTCCTTTTACTATTCGTGCAACGTTTTTGTAATTTTGAAATTCTATAAAAATTAAAAGTTACCCAAAAGAGAAACTGCAGAGTGTTCTTTCTAAAATGCCTACTCACTCAACAAAGAAAAAAAGGTATTTGATCTTTTAAATAGAGGTGATTTCTAACGTACCTTGGAATTTCTTGATTTTACACTCTTTGGTCAAATTTATTTTGCAAAGCAATATATAATATTCTAGGTTACTTTTACTCTATTTAGGATGTCTCTTCAGATAAGTCACAAAACAGTAACATTTTATATACATCTGTGGTAGACATCAGTTGTTTTCGCCTGCCAGCACCTCTTAGTCCTTCTTCAGGAAACAGCACCCTTTTCCCCTGGGCACACTGCCCTTTCCTCACTTCACATAATTCTCCAAAGGCTGTCAATCTTTTCACCTTATCTTTCTCTCCTTGGGGGTGGGCACAAGATCTAGGTTTACTAATCAGAACATCTTGGTCCTGGATTTTACACAGGCAGAGCCAATCAGAGTGTTTGGTGAGGTTGATATAGAGAAAGGTAATCTGGGGAGGGGAGGGGAGGGGAGGGGAGGGGAGGACACGGGTTGGTGGAAAAAGTCAGCCTGAGAACATGACCAACTCAGAGGAAAGCAAGAATTACTTTGGGTTGTATTACAAGATAGAGTCTTATCTAATTCAGAAATAATATGCATTAAAGGGGTTTTTCGTTTTAAATAAAATTTAAAATGAAAACCTGAGTATTAATTGAATGTCTTATTGCAAGCTTCTTCCCAACCAAACATCTATACAGTGGGGCCTTGACTTATGAATGTCCCGAATAACAAGTTTTTCGAGATACGAGCCATCTCTCAGCCGATTTTTTGCTTTGAGTTGTGAGCTAAAATTCGGGTCAGGAGCCAGCATCAGATACCCAACCGCTAGTTGGCACAGCAAACGTCACAGTGAATGCCACACATCAGCCCAGCATCACGTGTCTCACTCGTTCACTTTATGATTTGACATACGAGTAATTTGAGTTACAAACTCCATCACGGAATGAATTAAACTCGTAAGTCAAGGCCCCACTGTACTAATAAAAGGTTAATATGCTAAATAGGGTGGATGTCTTCCAGATGACCTTCTGGACAAAGCCGCAGCAGCTGGGAGGGCCGAGGCAAGGCTGCAAAGGACCCAGGCTTAGGCCAGCAATGGCAGCAACAGCAGGGTAATGGGGGCGGTGCCTCAAGGCTGCAAAGGGCCCAGGCTTAGGCCAGCAATGGCAGCAACAGCGGGGTAATGGGGGCGGTGCCTTCCCCTATCTGCCAGGTCGCCTCCCACAGAGGGAGGCCAGACTGTGGCTTAGGCTGAGGGCCAAAACAGAGGCAGTTAGGGGGATCAGGCCAGCAGGGGAGCAAATTAGGGGTGATCAGGCCAGCAGGGGAGCAAGTTAGGGGTGATCAGGCCGGCAGGCAGAGGCGGTTAGGGGTAATCAGGCAGGCAGGCGAGCGGTTAGGAGCCAGCAGTCCTGGACTGCGAGAGAGATGTCTGACTGCCCCCGAGGGGTCCCAGATTTGAGAGGGTGCAGGCTGGGCTGAGGGTGGAGAGGAAGGGAGAGGGAGAAACAATGTGTGCCGCGCCTCTGGTATCACAGAAAAAAATGAGCTAATAACAACGGCAATACATGAGACAAAATTAGCTTTACTAGAATGATTGATGATGATGTATATTATCCCCTCCGATTCATAAAACAGATTCATACAAGCAATGCCAAGAACAGGACTTGGCACATAACCTGTGCTCAATCAATGCTTGCTGAATGAATGAAGGCTGGGGACACTCAGTTCTCATGAACAACTATTATCAAAAACGGAAGTGCCTAGAAATAATAACTGGTGGAGAATGCACATATTATTTTCCCTTTGAAATATATTCTACATATCAGACATAGACCTTTCTATATCTTCTCATTAACAGAACATTAAGGATGTTCCAGTTAGGAAAATCAGTAAATATTTAAAAATTAGCAGGCCTATGAAATTTAGCTCAAATGCCACGAATACAATCAGCTTTATTGGGTGTTCTGTTACCTTCTCCCACCTTCACCCGTTTTCTCTCAGTGTGTGGCTGATGCGAGTGTTCAGGTGAATAGACAGAGGGATGCCTACTAGTATTTCTACACATTTCATGTTACTGCTAACGTCTATCAACAAGCATTCAGCCCCAATTCAAGAACAGATTTTAACAGATAATAAAACTCTTCGATGAGCTTCCAATTCAATGCTTTTGTCATTGCAACAAAACAGCATTAGAGATTAAATGAAAGGTGTTTGTTTATGACAGGGGAACTGAAGATGAGTTGGGAGGATGTATGGCAATTATCTTTGATGTATACGAATATATATAGATGAGTGTTTGCTTCTCTTACAAATACCATGAATAAAAATTTCAACAGAAGGTAAGTTAGTTCATTCACCTTATCAAAATGGCTCCTGTAACAAGTCTTCAATTATTAATACCTTTAAAGATAACTGAAGGATTGATTATGTAGTATTTGCTAGGATTTCAAATTTAAGTTTGTAGGTTTCCAAATTCCGTTCTTTATATTCCAGACAACCAATTTCTAAATACTGTATCATTCTAAGATCAAAAATAATCATACTTATATTCAGTAATTTTCTTTCTGGCACATAACACGACATGCTAGGTGCTAGAGATACAAAGGTTGACAATACACCGGTCAATGAGGGAGACATCTCAACAAGGAAGTGGCATACATAGCAGGAGGCCTCTGTAAAACAAGCATCCACACAAGAGCTGCTGGAGTACAGTTCAACAGCGAGGCGTTCTCGCTGGTGGGGAGGAAGAATCAAAAAACTACAAAACAGAATACTTAATTCCATATAAAGGAATAGAATGTATTCTTAGTTCTGCAAAACTGGAAATCTTCTTCTCTTTGGCCAATTCTGTTCTGTGGTACATTTTGATGAGAAGAAGCGTGAAGAAGAGTCGAGCTACTAAAGACTTCGTTTGCCTTAACTTTCTATCACATATGGCAGCAAGCCGTGTCCATCTGCCTTGCCTCACGCCCTCCATCTAAAGGTAGGATTCTTCAAGTCCCAAATGATCTGGTGTCATTCACTTTGTAACGAGCAGAGAGGTTGTCTGCCACTCACAGCTGGACCACTGGGACCACAACTTACCATTCTGTGGGGACAGGGAGAGGTATTATGACCATTTTTATTGATTTACTAAAGGGAAAATTATCAGTCCATGGTGCTTTCCAATCATAGCTCCCTCACTTCGTGTTCTATTCTCAGGAGCAAGTCGGTGCCTTTTTTGTTGTTGTTGTTAACCCTCACCTAAGGATATTTTTCTTTGATGCAGCCCTTCAACTCGCTTCAGGAAGCCCATCACCAATGATGCCGCCCGTAGCCAGATCAATAAGGACAACCAAACCCCCTACTTGAGGACAGCTGAAATCCCTTGACTGAAGAGGCCAGCAGCCTTCTACAGGAACAAGGCTCCTTGTGCAATCCATCCACTATGTTTATAGCTATGCTCCTTATCATTGCTTGTCAGTCTTCTTCTGAGTCTTAACAACCCAATCTGAGAGGTGGCCGCTGATTTACATGCGCTATCATTTAAAAAATAAAAAAGGGGGAAAGTGCCGGAAGCCAGTCCATCCTTGCTGCTTGACACAGTCGCTGCAGGGAAGAAACATCTGCATAGCATATGTTTCAAGGGACCTGGCATATATGGCATAGTGTTCTTAATATGTTTGCTCACCTTCTTGGCGCTATGTGTTTTAACCAAGGTCACCTCT
>NW_006288853.1:994298-1000396 GCF_000327345.1 Myotis davidii
AATAAAATAGTTTTGCTTTGAAGTTGCCACATAATTACTGTTAAGATCTATCAAAATGTACGGAGAGACAGCGCTCCTTGCTCCAATCTGATGAATGAACAGGCAAGCAGCGTCCAGGAAGTCCTTTTAAAAGAATGGATCAAATTAAGAACAAGAAGAAATACAACCAAGGTAGGTAGAAAGATGTGATTTTTGCCGTTGTTTACTGGTAGAGAAGGATTAGAAGAAGAAAAAGGAGGGAGGATGAAGGGAAGATGAATAAAGAAAGAAGGAAATGGAAGGAAGGAAGGAAGGAAGGGAGGGAGGAAGGAAGGAGGGAGGGAGGGAAATGTGAGAAAGACACATCAATTGGCTGCCTCCCGCACACTCTCTAACTGGGGCTGGGGATGGAACCTGCAACCGAGGTACATGCCCTTGACCAGGAGTCCAATCCATGCCCCTCTGGTGCATGGGCCAACACTCTAACCACTGAGCATACCAGCAAGGGCCCCTATTGTTTTGTTTTTTAATGTTTATTTTTTTAATATATTTTTATTGATTTTGGAGAGGAAGGGAGAGGGAGCAAGAAATAAAAACATCAAGGATGAGCGAGAAATATGCCTTAGGATTGGAAGCCAAGAGATGCTATAGAACAGTGGTTCTCAACCTTGGCTGCACATTAGAATCACCTGGGAATCTTTTTAAAATCCTGATTTCTGAGCCTCATCCTCTGGAAATTCTGTTTCTTTGTTGCTAATGTTGTGGCCCCACCCCATAACAAAGAAACGGAATTTCCAGAGGATGGGGCCCAGAAATCAGGATTTTGAAAAGATTCCCAGGTGATTCTAATGTGCAGCCAAGGTTGAGAACCACTGGTATAATACCTTCTAGGTCTATCCATATTTTCGAAAATGGCAAGATTCCATTCTTTTTTATATGGCTGAGTAATAATCCCATGATATGTGTGTGCATGTGCATGTGTGTGTATCTACCCACATATTCTTTATCTATTGATCTATCCATGGACATAGGTTGCTCCCATATTTTGGCTATTGTAAATGCTGCAATGAACATAGCAGTGCATGTCTTCAAATTAGTGTCATTTTCTTCAGGTAAGTATCCAGAAGTTCAATATTTAATTTTAGGGGGTAACTCCATACTGCTTTCCACAGTGGGTGCATCAGTCTGCAATACCACCAACAGTGCATGGGGTTCCTTTTTCTCTACATCCTCACTAATGTTTATTATTATTTTTGTCTTTTTGATAATCATTCTCACAGGTGTGAGGCATTTATGGACACATACACGCTCCCATGGTGCACAGAGGCATCCTTTTTCTGAGAAGGGCCTGGAAGACCTTGACATACGTGAGAACTAGGATCACCCTCTGTTACTTACATATTATGTGGGGGTGTCACAAGCCCTAAGGAAGACCATTTATTTGAAGGTCACGAAGCATGAAATAAATATATGAATGTTTTAGGACATGGGAAGATCAGAGTGATCAAGAAGTCCCATGTGACCAGAACATAGAAGAAGTAGAAAAAGCAGAAAATTATGTTGGAATGTTAGGGCTAACTTGCAGAGAGATTTTCATTCTGTGATAAGAAGATTATTTGGGCCAGAACCGGTTTAGCTCAGTGGATGGAGCTTCGGCCTGGATGGAGACTCAAGGGTCCCGGGTTCGATTCCAGTCAAGGGCATGTACCTTGGTTGCGGGCACATCCCCAGCCGGGGGCGTGCAGGAGGCAGCTGATCCATATTTCTCTCTCATGGATGTTTCTGGCTCTCTATTCCTCTCCCTTCCTCTCTGTAAGAAATCAATGAAATATATTTTTTTTAAAAAAGAAGATTATTTGGACTTTATCCTTTCACCAATAGGGAACTACAACACTTTTAAAGCAGAGAAAAGAAGGAATATGTTTGGATGATAAGCATGGTGACAGCAGGGAAGATGGACTGAAAAAGAGAAGACCCTGGGTAGAAGGGAGACAATTTAACTGGAGAAGCTTACGCCACCTGAAGGAATGCATTAACATGGGAGACTCAGTGCTGGGTCACTCTGCTCATAACACAGAACAGTCTAGCCTAGCTTGTCTAGATCAATTTGAAGAAGCATCATTTAATTGCACTTGAATTTCCTGGGTCTGTTTACTCACTGATTAAAAATATCTGTGTTGCCCTGGCCAGTGTCACCCAGTGGTCAGAGTGGTGCCCAAGCACCGATTCCCCATCAAGGGCACGTACCTGGGTTGTAGATTCGATCTCCAGCCCCAACCGAGTACAGGAGGCAATCCATCCATGTCCCTCTTTCGCATTGATGTCTCTCTCCCATGGATGTTTCTTTCTTTCTCTTTCTCTCTTCCTCTTTCTCTTTCTCCCTCTCCCCCCCACCTCCCTTCCTCTCTAAAAATTCAATGGAAAAATATCCTAGGGTGAGGATTAATGAAAAAAAAATCTCCCTATTAATGTAAATACAGCATATAACTTTCTTAAAAATGGCTTTTCTTACTTCAGAAATAAAAAAAAAATCTACGAGTAATATAGTGACCAACTAGACACTGTGCTGTAAGTTTGGCCATAAAAAAGGAAAGAAAAGAAAAATTAATGTTGGTCTAGACCAGTGGTTCTCAACCTTCCTAATGCGGTGACCCTTTAATACAGTTCCTCATGTTGTGGTGACCCCCAACCATAAAAGTATTTTCGTTGCTACTTCATAACTGTAATTTTGCTACTGTTATGAATCGTAATGTAAATATCTGATATGCAGGATGTATTTTCATTGTTACAAATTGAACATAATTCAAGCATAGTGATTAATCACAAAAACAATATGTAATTATATATGTGTTTTCCGATGGTCTTAGGCGACCCCTGTGAAAGGGTCGTTTGACTCCCAAAGGGGTCGCAACCCACAGGTTGAGAACCGCTGGTCTAGGCGGTAGAGTTATCAAATAGTGTTTCCAAAAAAGAAATGTCAAAGGATTCCTAACCAGTGCATGAGCAGCCACCAAAGAGAACCTAACAGGAATTTAATTTAATTTTCCATCCATAGGATATACTGGTTTTATTGTTTTCCAATATCCATGAAGCCTGCTGAGCCTGTGTTATCTCAATGAGCTGTCCAGGCCACACAAAACCACACAGAAATTTCTGTGATGGCAACAGCAACTTGCAGTGACTCAACGTTATCTGAGTTACTTGAAATCTGAGTTACCTGAAATATTTTGTCTTATCTCACTAAGAATGCGCCAAGAAAGTGATAACTTGGAAGAGTGGTGGAACTTCCTTGAAAATTTGTTTAAGTACTTCTTTGTTCCCTTAAATTACAATTATTGTCTAAAACTTGCTTTTTCAAGATCCAGTATGTGTTGAAAAGAAAGGGAACATACTGGGAAATTTAAATTTATTATAATAAAATCCCGATTTTTCAAGCTATTTGAAACAATAATACATATTTCAATATTGATTTGAGAGAGAGCACTAAATTATTTCGTTTTGGAGAGGGAACAGACTAAAGAAGCAAGCAAGCATTTCTTCTGGCAATTCATCTGGCTTACAGGCTGGAATTTAGGGAAGTGAAAAACTCGCAAAGAAGTTTTTCAAAGAAGAAAACTCCTTTAACAAAGTTAAAAGTAGCATTTTTAAATTGAAAAGAATCCTGCTCTAATGATAAATTCCCTGTAATCTAATCGGTGCAAAAGGAAATTGCCATTATGGAGGCAATAAATAGAAGAAAACAACTATAAAACCTAACAGGACTTTTTGTTTTATAATTTGGGTATTAAAGCACTGCTGTCATTTTTACCATAAAAAAGCATTTTCACCAAATTGCATCATTTATCTCCTCTTCTTCCCTGATATCCCTCACCTGAACACCTGAAGTATTGATCCATTTCTCCAAATAAACTTTTCTCTCCAGGAAAGTTTTTTGTGGTTCTCATTCTAACAATTACTGTAATTTTCTGCAATTTTTTTTCAGGATCAAAAAGCACGTGTGTGGTATAATCAGCTCAAAGAAACTGTGGCCAGAGTTAAACTTCCTCACAAGGCACAGGATAGAACGTGAATTACTCCTGGGAAAACAAAATCACCGTAATCTGACACATTATAATGCTCTCTTAACATGTTTTCTCATTGCAACATTCCTAACCTAATGCAAATTTCTGTATTTTATTAATCCAAACCCTCTCGATACTGGGGAATTGCTATAGACACACATATTAGTTAGCCAAGAGAATATTGACCATATACACTTTTTAATTAAGTAAGAATTCAAGTTTGCAGGTCCCAGGTTACAGCAGCAAAACTCCTTCGGAGAACATCAGTGTTGGCAGGCAGGAGGGAGCAGGGAAAGACACCCTCCTCCACAAGAGAGCTTCTCACACTCCAGCGGGGGCCACATTCCACAGTCCCAGGCCTGGTCCAGCACAGGCTGCTGAGCTGCGTCTCCAGCCTCTGACTCCGTAAGCCTGCGATGAAGACAGAGACGCTGCTTTTCTGACAAGCTCCCAGGGGATGTCGGTGCGGCTGGTCCACTGACCACACTGGAATTTGCAAGGCTCCCGGTATCGCCTTAAAAATCACTTTTAGCCCTGGCTGGTTGGCTCAATGGATAGGGCGTCAGACTGCAGACTGAAGGTTCTTGGGTTCAATTCCGGTCAAGTGCACATGCCCAGGTTGTGGGCTTGATCCCCAGTAGGGGACCAGGAGGCAACCAATCAATGATTCTCTCTCATCATTCATGTTTCTCTCTCTCTCTTCCTCTCTGAAATGAATAAAAATACTTTTTTTAAAAAAAAATCACTTTTAAGCGTAAGAAAGGTGTACAAGTTCATTTAGGAAAAGTAGTCCCTGTCTCCCAAATGTAGCTCTTGGTAAACAACTCCCCCATGAACTGTATGTAGGGAATATATGTAACTAAAGCTGGAAGTAGGGTGACTTTGTAATAGTTGAAAGTTGTAAGCAATTGAAAGTTCTCAGAAAAATCTTAAAACAAAGATGCATTTTCACTAGTTAAACAGCACATCCATGATATATCAGGCTGAAAATTCTCAGTGTAAAGGAAGAAATGGCATTTTTTCTAGATTTTCTCAGTTATCAAGAGACTGTCAACTGGATTTTTTAAATAAAACATTCCTTTCTTATCGTTTCATTTCTCTAAGACACGTGGACAGAAACCAGGTGGTTTCCCTTCGTGAGCTTTAGGGAGTTATTGTGTGTCTCTAATGGTCACAGTCAGGCCTATTCTACCTGACTCTCTGTAAGCACTGGGCATCTTCTGAAGGATGGCTAAAAGATCCACTAATCTTACTTCTAGCAGAAGTCTGAACAAAATGGGAGTGATTAGACACTATAACTAGGCTGTTCCTGCAGGAGTCTCCACCCCCAAAGGTGAGACCTTCTTCATACACAACCACCCTGGAAATCCACTCTGAGTGCAAGCCCCAAATAAATTTCTATATTCCAGAATATTCGTAGAGGCAATAATATGCCGGAGGCAGGGTTGTGGTTAAAAGTGCGAGGCTGTGGTTAAATATGTTGTTTGATACCATCAGAGAGCATCCCGGCCTTATTCATAAAGTTTTGGCCCCTTCACTCGGTAAAAATTCAAAAAACCCACATGACTGCTGAGCGATCCCACTGCGCTCTCAGGGGATTCCTCTTCCTCTCAACTTCCACAGTTATATTTTCCTCATATGTACATATATTGCTTTTATAGAAAGTAAACAAAACAAGTAGGATCCAAAATATCCAACCCTATTAGGTGGAGGGCCTTGTTCTTCCTAAATGAATGAAATGAACAGAGCAAAACCTGCAGTGAGTTGGGGGTCTGAGAGAATCAAGTCCATCCTTCCCCTGCAGGGACTGGGCCGAAACCGGCAGTCCGACATCCCCTGAGGGGTCCTGGATTGCAAGAGGGTGCAGGCGAGGCTGAGGGACCCTGTAGTAACCAATAAAAGGGGAATTGTTTATATACTATTAATTCAGTGATTTTCAACCAGTGTGCCACAGGAATTTTTAAAACATGCCACATGTAGCTATTTAGTCAAGGGCACTGACCTCTTTTCCTTTTGATTGTCAAATGAAAAAAAAAAATGACAACAGAGGAAGCCAGG
>NW_006288853.1:1000491-1000761 GCF_000327345.1 Myotis davidii
ATCACCAAAAATATCTGTTTTTGGTTTGGCGCAGAGTTTTAGTAATTCGTTTATGGGTGCCATGAGATGAAAAAGGTTGAAAATCGATGCGTTAATGATTTAAAAATATGAAATGAACAAATCATTTTTAAATGGGCCTCATAAAAGAATTATAGACATGCAAATCAATTAAGGACATAATTTAATAGGTGTTTTCCCCAAACCACAATTATAATAATTGCAGTTGTAAAGAGAAATATTAACACTGTGATATAGTAAGAGAAGTGGACA
>NW_006288853.1:1000990-1001346 GCF_000327345.1 Myotis davidii
ACACTGACCTCTTTTCCATTAGATTGTCAAAAAAAAATGACAACAGCCAACACAACAATGGCCATCCAGTGTGAATGAATCAGAGTTATACCTTTGTGGGGGGGGGTGGGGGGGGCAGATCAGCAAAAATTATCTGTTTTTGGTTTGGCGCAGAGTTTTAGTAATTCGTTTATGGGTGCCATGAGATGAAAAAGGTTGAAAATCGATGCGTTAATGATTTAAAAATATGAAATGAACAAATCATTTTTAAATGGGCCTCATAAAAGAATTATAGACATGCAAATCAATTAAGGACATAATTTAATAGGTGTTTTCCCCAAACCACAATTATAATAATTGCAGTTGTAAAGAGAAAT
>NW_006288853.1:1001393-1018675 GCF_000327345.1 Myotis davidii
GGAAAGACATTAATTACTAAAGCAGTTTCAGTCATAACTGAGTAATTGGCGACACTTCCTTCACTCCTATGAATCGCAAATAATACACTCCTTCCCAAACTTGATTATAATATTTTTGTCTTTATTGGGATATGGTAATCACGCATGAACTCTATGGCTTAGACTTTTGTTTTGTGTTTTTCAAGTACTTATTAAATTACTAATTAAAACTTTAGTGCCTCCTTACAAATACAAGTTCTAAAAGCAGCAAGATCAACCCCTCAAGCCTCTCTCATTTACTTTCGTTGAAATAGATTAAGAATAAAATGATCTGGTTCACATCTATCTTTCTTCCAAACTCTGATATATTTTTAAATAGTTATTATCAAATAGCCTCAGCAGCAATGACTGAAATTACAATAGGCTATCACAGTGGTGGTGCCAGGTTACCAACCCACACGTGACATTCCCTGTATAAAGAGGCTTTAATCCCAGGAGTTCTATTTCCTAACAATCTTTAAGACGAGAATGAGAAGAGAATGATTCCCAGATGTAGGAAATAGCAGGCTTCTATTTGCATTGTATATACTTAGCTAAATATAAGTCATTATTAGCTAGTAGAACTCATCAACCTTCCCAAATAGTCTGATCATTATGTATTTCCTCTTGTATTTGCTAGAAACAGAGATTTCAACGGCAACATCAAGAAAAAGGATAAAAACATCCAAGTCCTGATCAAGTGGGCAGACTTTTCCCCTCGCATGAAGGCCTTTTCGAATAAGCAAATAGTCTACCCAACCCAAAATCCCCCCTTCTCCAAACCGGTAAGAGGATAATCTAGGAGACTATTCTCCTGATAAACAATTCTAAACATCCTTTCAAAGTAAGTAAGCCAAGCAATTTGGAAGCACTGGTTTTTAGTTTAGTACTTTAAAGAGAAAAAAAAAACAAAATTGTTCTGTTTTTAAAAAATCTCTTTCTCACTCACTGGATAAAAGCCAAAGAGTCATAAACTAAGAAAATTACCAAGACTTAAACGATAAAGGAAAAGTGTTCAACTGATATTTCTCTCCATGATATTTAGTTTAGCAAGAGGAACATATTTTCTTTTGGTTTACACTGCCAAATCCCTTGTCCAAATCCTTCCTTTCATTCTCAGATTGCAATGCCACTCAGCTCCCAGCAATGTGGTGCTTCTGAAATATCACAAATATGGCCCAAAATGCAATGTCCTCTATCATTACTCAATTCAGTTCAGGAGCAATTGTTTCAAAACAAAAAAGTGCTGGGTTAGGAGTAGGAAGACCTGGACTGCAGCCTGGGACACAAATTTCCAGCCCTGTAATCCAGCAGCACCATTTCAACCCCCCGAGGCTCTACTTCCACATGTGTAGATGGTAATGACTGAACTGGATAACATGATGACCTCTTGAAAAATCTCCCCACAAACAAAACATCAGCCCCAGACAGTGTCACTGGTGAATTTTAAGATTTAAGTAGAAAATAATACCAGTTCTCTACATATTCTTCTAGAAAACAAGAGATGAAAAAACTTCCCAAAGTATACTATATTACCCTAATACCAAAATCAGACAAAAACACTGCAGTAAAGAATAACTATGAAATGGTATTCCCCATGAATGTTGTAGTGAGCTGAATGGTGACCCCCAAATGATAAGTCCATGTCCTAATCCCCAGAATCTGTGAATATTACTTTATATGGTAAATGGTGTGATATGTGATTATATTAAGGGACTGAGAGAGGCGTTTACCTGGATTGTCCATATGGGCTCTAAATGCAATTCCATGTATTTTTATAAGAAAGGGGCAGAGACTGTTATGACACAAATACATGAAGAAGATGAAGATACGAAGACAAAGGCAAAATTGAAATGACATGGCCAAAAGTCACGAACACCTGGAACCACCAGAAGCTGGAAAAGACAATAAATAGATTCTTCCCTGGAGCCTCTATAGCAGCGGTTCTCAACCTGTGGGTCGCAACCCCTTTGGCGGTTGAACGACCCTTTCAGAGGGGTAGCCTAAGACCATCCTGCATATCAGATATTTACATTACAGTTCATAACAGTAGCAACATTACAGTTATGAAGTAGCAGCGAAAATAATTTTATGGTTGGGTCACAACATGAGGAACTGTATTTAAAGGGCCAGAAGGTTGAGAACCACTGATCTATAGGGAGCGTGGTCCCTAATGATACCTTGATTTTGGCCTTCTGGCCTCCAGAACTGTGTGAGAATACATTTCCATCATTTTAAGTCACTAGGATTATGGTAAAATTAGTTACAGCAGCCCTAGAAAACTAATACATAAATACTGAAATTATTTTTATGGAGATATAATTGACATATAACATTGTATTAGTTCCAGGTATACAACAAAACGATTCAATGTTTGTATATGTTGTGAAATAATCACCACAGTGAATCTAATTAACATCCATCACCATACACAATGACTTTAAAAATTATTTTTGTAATGAGGACTCTTAAGATTTACTCTCTTAGCAACCACCAATCTGTTCCCTGTATCATAGATACTAAAATTCTTAACAGAGGTAGATCTGAAAGGAGTATCTTACATATGGAATAGGGGTCCCAGAAAGTACTAAGGAAAGGTGTTGGAGTAGAGAAGCAGTGAAAACAAGTCATAGAAAGGAGGCAGGGTGTGATGTCAATGTGAAAGGAGAGTTAACAATAGTAACAACCTATATTTGTTGAACACTTGCTCTGTATCATGCACTGTTCGAAGCAGCATCCTTAAGAGTTAGTATTGTTGCTACCTCCATTCACAGATGAAGAAAGTAGGTGAACACAGCTTGTTAAGAGGGAGAGGAAGAATTTAAACAAAAGCTAATGTGGCTCCATAGTTCATGCTTTACCAGCACACTCTAGTCAGAGAGGCTCACATCCTGGGTAGTGACCAAGGATAACAGGTATGGGAAGCATGATGGCTTCGACTGGCTGCAAGATGTCCTAGGGAATTAGTCGAAGCAGAATGACGGTCGTAGGGACGACACTATTTAGAATCAGCAGAAGGCTGAGCTCAATCAGCAGAGAGTGGCCTTGTCACTGATGGAGGGGGAGGCCCCAGGCTTCCTGGATGGTATAACCTGAAGTCTGGATGATAATGAATACTCTGGACTTATGTTCTCCTCTCAGGGATACTGGAACTCGGACTTTTCTGGGTTGGTTAGCCACCCAGATGGCACATGCTAAGGCTGGCAGACTGGAGGCCTTCTGGGAGGCAAGGCAAAAGCAATTGTAGAGTCATATGACTCTACAGAAGAGCACCCCCTGCCCCCCGCCAAAAAAAAACACACATCAACAAACACAAGAAGAGCAAGAGAAAGAAAATGGCTTAGTAGACAGAAAGCAGACCAATGGAGCTGCCCATGTCCCCACCAAAACTGTGGTCAGGAACCATCCTCAAATTCCTATCAAGGATACTGCAGGGTGTTGGGTATGTAAGTCCTCTCCCAAATCCAGACTCTTCACATGGCACAGGGTCCTTCAAGAGCAGGTACCCACTCATCTCCCCAGGCGTATCTCCTGCCGGCCTTCTGATTGCCCTTCATCCTCCAGCCACACTGAATGACTTGCATATAGGCTCTTAAATGAATCAAGTACTTTTCTGCCTCCAGGTGGATACTGCTCTAATTCCATTCCCTCCTCCACTGTCTTCATCACCCCTGTCTCCAATTGTTTTCTGGAAAAATGTCGACTTAAGTCCTTATTCTTTAGGTCACAGGGAAGGCGTCAATAACTCCAGGAGGCTTTCCTGCTGGCTAGGTGTCCCTCTCATGTGCTTCCACTGCGCTCTGTGGACATTCATTATCTCTATGACCTTGAGGAGGTCCCTCATCTCCTCCAAGTGTGTAAAGGGGAACTAGCAGTACCTGCTTTGCAGAGCCACTGTCAAGATGAACTAAGATAATGTATGTAAACAGCTAACCATAATGTTGGGTTCTTGGGATTTGTTCGGTGAATAGGGACAAAATTACTGTTCTTGTAGTTGTTCTACTGCTGTTACAAATATCACATTACATAACAATTGTTTATTTTTCTGCCCTCCCCAATAAACTATGGTAGGGGAAGGAATTAAATTTTCTATTTTGTTGTATTGCCTGTATCAAATACATTAAATACTTATAGTAAGTGTTCGATGTATTGAATGAATATGTATTGAAATATGTAATGACTGGTTGAGTACATAATTTAAAAGTGTGGAATGAATGAATAAATAAATGAACCAATGAATAAACAAGTAGAAATTCCTGCTTGTGTCATCATGTACTCAGACAGATCTAAGCCACCCCTAGCCACACCACACCTCCTCTCTGGAAAAAGGAGCTTCAAAAATCATTTTCCCAAAATTTAGAATCACGTGTATTTCTTGTACCTTCCTCTCCAACACCTCTCACCCTTTCTCACCTCTGAGCTATGCAGAGCCTGAGAACAACCTCCTCAACCCACTTTTATAATGTTGACATTTCCATGACATTTTTCTATTTAATCATATATTAGTCTTTCTTGTCTCCCCTATTAATCTGAAGCGCCTTCAAGAAAGTCATTTGTCTATTTTTAATATGTTCCTAGAACTGAAAAGAATACTTTGGAATACATTAGACCTAAATTTGCATCCTTAGTGTTAGTTGCCTAACAGCCGAGTAGCCTTGGTTAAGTCACCTGAAACTCTCCACCTCAATTTCCTCATTTGGAAGTTGGCAATAATAGCAACTACCTTGTGAAGTTGTCATTAGTATTAAATAAGATAGGGTCCATCAGCACCTATCACAGTTTCCAGCACATATTAAGAGCGCTATAAATGGTGCTTGCAGCGGAGGTGCCTAATAGAACAGGGTTGCTTCCCTTTAGGAAAACAGAAACTTTTCTCAAGACACATTTTAACTGTGTCCAAATTGAATCTATTTTCAGTCTGGAAAACATTCCCTATTATTTGCTGAATTGAATACATTGACCATAAAAATTCAGGGGGTGCCGTACGTCTATGTGTGTTTATGTATAAATCCATCCTAATAAAGAAAGTGCTCCTAAGATATGTATGCCCAACAGCTCAACTATATTCACACTAAAACCCAAATGAAGTCATGAACATTTTAAAGCTGAAATGTATAAGGGATAGAAAGCACCTGACTCATCCTCTTACCAGGGAACCTAATAAAGACCCTGAGGCAGAGAAAGGTCAAGACTGACCCAGTCGGTATAGTCAGTACCCGGCAGAGCCTTATAGCTGCCTTTCAGATTTGAAAGTATTACCGTTCTCTATATAAACCCACATTTTTCTGAATCTTCAATCTCCTGAATACCTGTCAGATCAGAAACCAATTTTAACAATAGCAGAGGGGTACCTGGGCGTACAGATTACTTTCAGAGCCGTGTGACATTATGCCTATTGTTCTGATGTATTGCTGTAGGAAGCTGCTCCATTGTCTGCAAACTACCAATAAAGCGTTTCTCATTGCTACGTATTCAAATGTCCTTCCCCTTTTGAAGGACTTCTCTTCCTTTCTCTCCTTACTTAACTTTTGTTTGTAATTAGTGCTCAGACAAGAGGGTTTCTTTTTCTATTAAGTTTTAAACCCAATTTCTATTGTCATTTGAGATGTAATTGCTACTCCTTCCATTGCAACAGCTCTGAAGTAAAAACCCCCATTTATTCCGATCTGCAACACAGACAAGCAACACAGAAACGTGTAAGTTTCATGCGACAGGAAATTTTGAGTTTTATTCACTGCAGAATCTCCCAGAACAGTAGCTGGCGCACGGAGGGCTCTCTCTACATCTGCTGAGTAAAGGAAGTACAGACCCTACCTGCCTGAGCACCAGATCCCAACAGTGAAACCCTTCACAACGTCACTAAGCATCTAAAAGTAAGTCCAACTTACAAGATTTCTGTCTACAGTAGAATCAGAAACAATAAGCCTCAGATGGAAAAGAAGGGAGGGGCAGATGGAAGATGTCTTTACTTCTTAAAGCAATATCAGTGTTTTTTAAAATAACTTTTTATTGGTTTCAGAAGGAAGGGAGAGAGAGATAGAAACATCAATGATGAGAATCACTGATTGGCTTCCTCCTGCACACCCGCAATGGGGATCGAGCCTGCAACACCCGCTCCAATCAAATCATGACCTCCTGCTTCATAGGTCAAAGCTCAACCAATGGGAATCGAGCCTGCAACACCTGCTCCAATCAAATCATGACCTCCTGCTTTATAGGTCAAAGCTCAACCACGGAGGCACACGGGCCAGGCAATACCAGTATTTTGAGGCAAAACCTGAGTATAATCAGACATTCTTTAGATAATACTACCACCACCAATAGAATCTTTATATTTGAGATATGATTGTGGAATTGCATGTAAATATTGAAAGGTTAACGTGGTGATTCACAGGCAGGCAAACAGCCATCTCAGGCAGTGGATAATGAAAAACTGAATTTATTTAAGGAAAAGGGATGGAGAACGGGATACCCAAGGGGACATTGGGTTGAATATGGCAGCACCCAGGAGCGGGAGTTTCATCCTTATATGCAGTCACTGGAGGGAAACTTCTGTTGTCAGTGGGTTTGGGGGCTGGGCGGATGGACTTGGGATGCAGATGGCCTGCAGGCGTTTCAGGACAGTTCCAATTCCTTGTGAGGTCTGACCCCTGGTGTCCAGCAAGCTTCTCCTGGCCTTTGTCTCCAGGGCAGGAAGCTTACCAAGTGGCCATTAAGGATTACATTGCCCTGTTGTCTTAACAAATATCATCTGAACAAGTTAGTGCAATAGCCATCACGGAGTGTATCACCTTGCACTAAAATTGCCCATACACTCCTCCACCTCCCCAAGTAGACAGTGAGCTCCCTGAGGCTGAGGGCAGAGAAAGCTTCTAGTTCATTGTATCCCAGTATCTGGTACATGGCAGATGCTCCATAAATATCTAAGAGATATCAGGGAAAAGGGACAAACCAGTTGACACAATCTACTCCCTCATCCTATATAATAAAAGCCGTTCAACCAATCGAAGTGTAATATGCTAATGAATGCTAAGGCCACTCAACCACTCACTATGACATGCACTGACCATGGGGGGGGCAGAGGCTCTGACCTGTAGGTTAGCTTTCTGCTGAGGTCCGGCTGATTGGGACTGAGTGAGATGGGCCAGACACACCCTGGAGCCCTCCTGTGGTCGCTCCCCAGCTGGCCAACCTCCCACATCCCTCCCCAGCTCTGAATGCGCACTGGTGGGTCCCTTGGCCCAGCCTGCGTCCTCTCGCAATCCAGGACCCCTTGGGGGATGTTGGAGAGTGAGTTTCAGCCTGATCCCACAGGCCAGGCTGAGGGACCCCACTGGTGCAGGAATTCGTGCACCGGGCCTCTAGTATGATAATAAAGCACAATTTTCAGGTTTAATGTTTCATTCAATGACCATTAGATGCAGTATGTCCTCAAGCACCTTACAATACAAAGTGGAAGAGAAGGCAATGTGAAGAGGCCTGGATTTTTTTTTAAATTTACCTTTATTGTTGAAAGAATTACAGATGTCCTCTTTATCCCCACAGACCCACTCCACCCTATCCCTGTCCCCTCCCCAGAGTTTCAGCCACTATTGTCTGTGTCCATGGGTTATGCATATATGCATAAAAGTTCTTTGGTTGATCTCTTCCTTCCTCCTCCCCTTGGATTTTAAATAGCATCACACATTTGTGAGCTCTTACATTCACTCATCTCACAGAAACCTGCACTCCCTCTGCCTAACCTCTAAACCCTTCCCCTGACCCCCTAAAATCCACGCTGGCTGCACAGTAAGCAGCAAGGTGCTCTCAACCCCTGCCTCTGCCCTGGAACAAATGCCCCCTGCAGCACACTCAAGGACACACACCCCACCAGCTCTCCTAGAGCGCCTGTTCCACTCTTCAGGAAGCAGACAGGGTTTCCTTCTAAAACCCTGAAGGAATATGTCATTCCTCTGCTCAAACTTCCCAGAGCCCCCAACTTGACTGAAAAACAAACAAAAAAAACAAAACAAAAAATTAAAGTTCTGATCATTTTCCTATCTTCTGGCTCCCTTCTCTGACTCATTGTCTGTGGAAGGACAAATAAAAATTTTAAATAAGAGACTTAATTCTCCCTATTTAAAATAAATGAAGAACCCTAGCCAGTTTGGCTCAGTGTCGGACTGCGGACTGAAGGGTCCCAAGTTCGATTCCAGTCAGGATATATACCTGGGTTGCAGGCTCGATCCCAGCCCTGGTCAGGCCCATGTGGGAGGCAAGCAATGGATGTGTCTCTCCTACATTGATGTTTCTCTCTGTGTGTCTCTCCCTCTCCCTTTCACTCTCTCTCAAAAAAAAAAAAATCAATGGAAAAATATCCCTGGGTCAGAATTAACTAAAAATAAAAGAAGAGATCCTCCCTTCTTTATTTAGAGCATTTAAATTTAGAAAACTGGCAATTATAAGGGCTTTCTTCACACTTTAAAATGTACACAAATCCTTTTGAAAACTAGGTAAGTTTCTTTTGAACTTTATGGCCCAGGAATGTCTTTCCCAAAGACCTGAGAGCCATTTCTTTAAAATGAAAACATCATGTCACCGTGCCTGCAAACTACATCCGCCCCCGTTTCTGCAGGAGGGTAGCAGCCCAACTTAACTGAGTGTCTTGCTCCAAGTTGCAAAACTAGCTCCTATCAATAACATATGAGATGTTTGCTTTTCCTCTAAATAAGCCAATTAGCTAACACAGATGGTCGCCCCAATTAGCAGGTGAATGCAGGCTGAACTGTGTGTGACAAATGGTGCTGAGTCCTCTTCCTTGAGGACTAGTTATTGTTTACCCGGAACCCATATGTAATGGGCTGCATCTGCTCAACTATATAAAAAGGTGAGACTTCCTTCTGTCCACAATCTCCTAGTGATTGCTCATGATGCATATAACATTGTGGCTCAATATTTATTCAGTAATAAAACTTTTCTTTCTCTTCTCTCTTCTCTCTCTCTCTCTATCTATCTATCTATCTCTATCTCTAGGTTGGGAGAACATTTTTTATTTCTCCAACACCTACTAGTCTTTCCCTTGTTCCTTTCTCCTTCAAGAAATAACCACCACCTTTGCACTGCCCATTCCCACTGTCCAGAATATTCCTCACCAAGTTCTCGTGGCCCATTCCCTCTTCAATATGGTCTCTGCTCAAATGTCACATTAAGAGATAAGTCTTTCCCTGACTACCCTGCATCAAATGATACTCCTCAATCATCACCTCCTATTCTAACCTGGCTTTATTCATCCTCATAGCACATATCACTGCCTGTTATATAATTATTGGTTTATATATTCATTATTTGTCTCCCTAATAAAATCTCTACAAAAGTAGAGACTCTTCATCTTTCATTCACTTCTTGTATCCCCAGAGCCTGAAACAATCTGTCACCAACAATATTAGTTAAGTGAATAAATGATCATTATTAATTATGCAAAGAAAAGGAGGTTCAAATAAAGTGCTATTAGATTGAGCCACTCTCCCCTGCAGAGTTAGAGCTATGAAGAGCTAAGCTTTCAGCTACAGAAATGCCTAAGTAAGAACTTACTGTGGCCCAATGCCTCTTATCACCCCCTATCTACAGACTTATAGCTGGTGACAGGGAGTTGTCACACTTATGCAGCAATATTGGTACATATGGTCTTTGCTCAATAATCAAATCATTGAGGGATGAGGTGGGAAGAAACTGATCTTTAATAATAAAAAGTAAATGTAAATACTGACTAAATGGCCTTATATAAAAATGTTGTTGGGTTTGAAGACAAATTAATATGAGGAAATTTGTCATTTATAGATGTACTAGAGGCCTGGTGCACAAAAATTTGTGCACTCAGGGTGGGGGGGAGTCCCTTAGCCTGGCCTGTGCCCTCTCACAGTCTGGGACCCCTTGGGGGATGACCACCTGCTGGTTTAGGCCCGCTGCCCAGGGGATTGGGCCTAATCTGGCAATCAGACATCCCTCTGGCAGCCCGGCAGCCCTCGGGGGTGTCCACTTGCCAGCGGGGAGTAGGCCTAAACTGCAGTCGGACATGCTTAGTGCTGCTGAGGAGGCAGGAGAGGCTCCCACCACCACCGCTGTACTGGGAGCCACCCGCCTGGCGGGTGAGGGGATGATGGCTATTTGCATCTGGTCACACTCCCTTTAGGGTGGGGGTTCCCACTGGGGTGCCTGGCCAGTCTGGGTGAGGGGCTGAGGGCCGTTTTCAGGCTGGCCAAGCCCCCCCGCCCCGGTGACAGAAGCTCCCAGCCTCTCCTTTTTTTCTTTTCTTTTTTTTATTCTGGGATTTATTTACCTTCTATAATTAAAACTTTATAGCCTTGAGAGGAGCTCAAAGCCAGCTAGGGCAGGTAAGAGGGAAAAGCTTGTCTTCCTCCATAACCAGGGGCAACCAAGGCTTCTGGTCACTACAGCGCTCCAGCTCCGTGGCCACTGCCAGCTGGAAGAAGGTATCTGGGGTTTATTTATCTTCTATAATTGAAATGTTGTTGCTTTGAGTGGAACTCAGAGCCGGCCGCGGCAGGCAGGGAAACAGTGGGGTCCCTCCGCCTGGCCTGCAGGGATCAGGCCAAAACCAGCAGCTGACATTCCCCGAGGGGTCCTGGGTTGCAAGAGGGCGCATGTGTAGGTTGTTCATATGATCCTAGAATAGTACCTAGATTAGTAATCCACCCAAAACATTTATTGGCCAAAACCGGTTTGGCTCAGTGGATAGAGCGTCGGCCTGTGGACTGAAAGGTCCCAGCGCGGCAGGCAGGGAAACAGTGGGGTCCCTCCGCCTGGCCTGCAGGGATCAGGCCAAAACCAGCAGTCTGACATTCCCCGAGGGGTCCTGAGTTGCAAGAGGGCGCAGGCCAGGCCAAGGAACCCCACCAGTGCACAAATTCATGCACCAGGCCTCTAGTTTATTATAAATATAGAGGAGATGGCCCCTCTAAGCTTAGAAAATATGGGCATAAATTTAAAAAAAAAAGAAAAATGCGACATAAAAATTGACTTGGGGGAAAAGACTTTGCAATAATTTGACAGATCTAGTTTAATACGTTGACTACATAAAGAGATCAAGCAGATAAGAAAAACACTAAAATCTCGAAAAACAAATGACCAAAGGTCAAAGCACAGAAGTCATAAAACAGGAAATACAACCAGCGAAGAAACATGTGCGCAGGTTCCGGCTCTCGTCCTAGATGCTGCTCCTGGTAAACAGTCCAGCGAGCTCAGGTTTCACACTTCCTGACAGCCGGTAATTGGCCTCCGTTTCGCACTTCAACTCTGCCCTTGCTTTTCAGAAGGAATGTGATATTTCATTGCTGCTGCTTCTGTTCTGACCCCCACGCAATCTCAGGTCTCAGCCTTGCTCTTCCCTTTTTTAGAGAAGGAGTAAGAACACTACAGGAAATCTGTACTTCGCTCTACTTTTTATTTTGACCATTTACTGGTTCTGTGCTGCTATATAAAGGCCTATACTTTACTTTTCATAGACAATACCCAAACGGGTGAAGGAATCAGGTGCACAAGGCACAATGATCCATGTTATAATGTTGCAAACACATAGTTGAGGCTCAGAAGTATCTAGTAAGGGAGTAAGGGAGGGAGGGAAGGAGGGAAGAACCTATGCCAAACTTCAACTTAAAGTATCCAAAGCAGTTATGAACTCCAGGATGTTGTAAACCTATTAGGCACTATAGACAGAGTTTTGTGGACTTGGAATCTTTTCAAGACTTTATGAAAAACTATTTTGATATAAAAATATTTTTAAATTGCAAAATAAAAGTAATCATTAATTATCTAAAAATGTATTATGGTGACTTGTTAAGTTTAAATTGTTGTATTGTATACAATTATGTCCAAAGAGTTTGTACACTAGATGATTTTACTACAAAAGAATTCAAAGGGTAGCTAAAAATAGCAAAAAATTATAGCCACACATAAATTAAATGTTATTCATAAGAATGTGATTTCAAAGCACATTTATAACAAATATTTCCAAATTTTTCTATCGGAAATAATATGTAATATTGGATTGTCAATACATTAAACATATTTTCTGTGGGGTGACTGAAGCCTCAAAAATAAGAATGCTTAAGGCTGCAGAGGTCTTCAATGGGCCTGGATCCACACTGGAAATTCAGACATGTCCAGGAGGAGGCGAGGGCTCAATTTGTGTAATGGAGTTCACCTTGAGGAGAGGGACATTCTGCTATACATGTCTGATGCACAGGTAACAGACTGCAGCTGAAGAGTGCTTTTGTAAATAGCACAATAAAGTGCTATTAAGATTGCCCTCAGACCCAGCTAAAGCCTGGGCCGGGGGAGAAAGACTGCAATAACATGGCAAGTTTTAAAAAATAACATAACCAGTGAAATCTCTAACGGGGAGTGTGCTTCCAACCTAGCACACACGGTGGGGCAAAGTGTTGGCTTCACTTCAGTATGTAGCTGTCAGAGTGCTACTGTGACACTTACCCCAGGGAGAAGGAGTGGGGCCATGTTTCCAGATCTAAAGGGCGGCCTCCAGTGACACAGGGGCACTGTGATGTGGGCACTAGGCCAGCTGCTGCCATGCTCATCAGCCAGCCTGGGAGCTGGGGCCAGGCGGCAGTTACAGGTGGAGGGAAAAGAATGCCTGCGTGGGGAGTGCTGAGCTCACAAACACACAGGAAGTCCCACAATACCGAACAGTCACACAAAGAAATCTGTAAGATGATGATGATGACGACAACAACTCTGCAATATTGGTTGGTGAGGCCCAGAGAAACAGGCTGGACAGGGACCTCTATTCATCAGACACAGAGGCACTGGAGAAAAAATGCTGAGAGTCAAACGGTCAACCTATTTCTGAAAGAATAAGGTCCTCAGTCTGTGAGGAACTTTCAGAGGTTTATCTTCCGCTTTTATCCTTCCCAGGACTGTTTTTGCAAACTCAGTAAAATATTGGAACTCGTTCGACAAGGGCACCACAAGGCATTCCCAGTGAGAACAAACTTCACTTTCCCAAGTTCTAATTTTGTCACACCAAGTGATGCATCAGCCATTTGGAAAAGAAAAGAAGGCAACTCCTTCAGAGTGAGACTTCATTCATAAACAAAGAACCGTTTCCTGTATGCAACAATGTACAGAGAAAGAGAAAGAGCGAATCAGCAAGATTCCGAGGCCGTGTTGTGAAGAACGCACCATGGCTGTGGAAACAAGCTTGGAAACATATTCTGTGAAGTCCCTTTGTGTTCATTTAGAATTTGAATATTTTAAGTCTACTTTCCTAAGTGCAAACGTGGTCAGTCCTGGAACAATGGGATACCGTTGCTGGGCAATGAGATAGAAAGCATCACACAGCCATGTGTAAACTCTAAAACAATTGACAGTGTTATTTCATTTGCTTTATTTCTCTAAAACCACATACACACCGAGTAAGACTTCCTCTCTGTATGTGAATAAAAATGAAATATGCACTGCAGAGGCAAGCACAGACTTAAATTTACAGGGAGAAATGTTCCCATTTCTTTATCGGGTAGAATCACTGTGCTAAAGCTGAGTGGATTCTCTCAAGATTCTCTTTCAACCACTTCAGAATGTCTCTCCTTTAATTTTTAAGGTGCATTAATAACACAATATGTTTTAGACTTGATCCAAGAGATTTTAAAAGATGTACTGATGCCTTCAATAGACAGCAGATGGATCTGAATTCTCTTAGCTACTTAAGAAATACATATATATATATGTGAATTCCACTCCCAACTGAGCCTGTTTCCTCCATGATAATAGAAATGCTGAAAATAAGTTACAAGGGGTAAATTTCTCTGGATTTATTGGGAAGCTCACACATAAATTAAATGTTATTATATTAGGCCAAAGCCAAAGAGAAAGGAAAAACTAAAGCAATCTAACTTTTCCTGCATAAAAACAACAACAACAAAACTCTATTTCAAAACAATATGCTGATTAACAGCGACATTTCCAAGTCAAATAAAAATGAAGCATTGTTGTATAGTGGGAAGAATATTATTGGCCTCAACAGTGAAAAGTCTTGTATCCCAATCTCACTCTGTTCTTGCTAGCTGATACCCTGTGCCAAATCTCTTAGGTGCTTTATTAAATAAGAAGTGAATTCGATCATCTTTAAAGAGGTTCAACTCTAACATTTTATGAATCTATGAAACTCTACAAATGGAATCAATGTACATGAAAATGAGCCAAAAAAAAGAAAGTAGAAATGGATTAAGGAAAGTAGAATAACTAGCAGAGAACTGTACACAATTTACATTGAAATGACAAAACCTTTGTACTTTTACAATCTCATGAATAATATATAATCCATTCTCCTCTGTGTAAAACACACTTTATAGAATTCGAAAGTAAGGATGACCCAAAAACCAAATACTTTATTCTATTATATGTAAGGAATTTCAAAGTGATTTAATTTGGGGTGATGTTTCAAATCTTGTGAAACAGGACAAAATTATTTAAAATTATTCCATCCAAAACTTAAGAATAAACTTCATCTTCACTAAAAAAAATAAAAAGTATTTCTAAAGGAATTTATGAGACTTTCCTCCAGGCAATCATATTATGCTTCATATTATATTGCATGTCATCAATTTTAACACACACTTTTTTTCACATTTTTACACTTTTAAAACTAGGGTCTGTCTTCCAAGTGATAGCATCTTAAATACAGGGTGGGCAAAGTAGGTTTACAGTTGTTCATATAAAAATAATATAATCATTAATAAATAATAATACAAGAATAAACTATTTTGCATAATCACAACTGTAAACCCACTTTTGCCCACTGCTATACAATGACAATATGGCACTTTTTAATATGCATATCTTACCTTCTCTATCAGATTATAGTTGAAAAGGAAAAATAGAAGAAATCAAAATCAAACCATGATAAATAAATGAGGGAAAAGATCATCTTCCTTACAGAAGAATTCCAACTAATTTACATAAATGCTCCCCTCCAAGAGGAAGAGTCAACTCACACTTCTTTGAGCTACACTGGGCGCTAACTCCTGAATGTGGACTCTAGTAGTGACTTGTTGCCAAAGAGCAGAGTATGGGAAGGTAGTGGGAATGCGGTGGGGGGAAATAACTTTACAGAGGGAAAACCAGGCAACCCTCACCTCGGCCAGTAATCACGGTTTGCATTAGTAATAACACATGTTGATAGAATGTACCCATTATATGATGTGATGAGAAGGACACTTTACCACTGTGGTCTTCCTCTCCAAAACCCATAACCTCAATCTAACTATTAGAAAAACACCAGACTAACTGGGAATGCGCGTCCTAGATTGGACCCTGGGACAGAAAAAGACATTAAAAACAAACAAAATAGAAAGAAAAATCTGAATAAAATGTGGTCTAATTAATAATAATGTGTGACTGATGTCTTCTCCCATCCAACTACTAACCAGGCCTGACCCTGCTTAGCTTCTGAGATGAGATGAGATCGGGTATGTTCAGAGTAGTATGGCCGTAGACTGATGGCTTCTAGCTGAGACAAACGTACTAGAGTAATAGAAGATAGTATAATAGGAGAAACTGGAAGAAGCCATATGAGAATTCTCTGTACTATGTTCTGCAACTTTTCTGTAAACCAAAATCTATACTAAAATTAAAAGTTTATTTTAAAGAAAAACAATCCCTGCCCTAACCGGTTTGGCTCAGTGGATAGAGTGTTGGCCTGCGGACTCAAGGGTCCCAGGTTCGATTCTGGTCAAAGGCATGTACCTTGGTTATGGGCACATCCCCAGTGGGGAGTGTGCAGGAGGCAGCTGATCGATGTTTCTCTCTCATCGATGTTTCTAACTCTCTATCCCTCTCCCTTCCTCTCTGTAAAAAAAATCAATAAAATATATTTAAAAAGGAAAAAAAAGAAAAAGAATCCCTGCATATTTCGTACACATATTCCACAATAAATAGACCCTACACATTAAAAACAGAAATACAGAATTTGATCCTAAACAATTCCAGATTTTAGAAAAATAACCAAACTTAAAAAGTGCATCCCTGGCCACTGTAGCTCTGTTGGTTCGGCATCATCCGATGCACCAAAAGGTTGCCGGTTTCATTCCTGGTGAGAGACATGCCCGGGTGGCAGAATCGATGCCTGGTAGGTGGCATGCAGGAGGCAGCCAATGGGTGTTTGCTCTCACATTGATGTTTCTTACTCTCTCCCTCTGCCTTCCTCTCTCAGTGAAAATCAGTATTTTAAAAATCATTTTTAAAAAAAGTATGATACAGGAAAGTAAAATGTAGCAAAAAAAAAATAAAAGTCTTTTATGTCAATTCTTAGTGAGGGTACAATTTTTCATTATGACAAAACCTGAAACATATCTGAGCTCATTTAATACAAAGTAATCATCAAAATAATCAAATCCTCAACTGTTGCCCAGCAGACATGGCTCAGTGGTTGAGCATCAACCTATGAACCAAGAGGTCACAGTTCTATTCCAGTCAGGGCACACGCCCAGGTTGTGGGCTCAATACTCAGTGGAGGGCATGCCGATCAATGATTCTCTCTCATCGTTGATGTTTCTATCTCTCCCTCTTCTTTCCTCTCTGAAATCAATTAAAAATATATATATTTTAATGTTTAAAAATCCTCAAATGTTGTACACTCCTATGGGTAGTAATATTTCTAGAATAATGAACCTTGTCCTCCCTTTTCTGATAACCTATCATGACTCTGGATGTCTTGGGTTTCCAGGAAAGAGTTATGGGAAAATGCATGAAATAAGTCATTAAACTTAGGCTTCAACTGCTGCCCAGCTCATAAAACAAATAGAACTAAACTGATTTATTTGAGCCATCCCATTTTTGCTCAAAAGACAAGGCCAAAACCACTCATTGGGGTTCAAATGGTAATATGCTTTATCTGTAGGTAACTCAACAGTGTAGTCAACAATTACTATATAATCTAATTCACTAACAGACTGTAAGTACTATCTGGTCCCAGCTTCTGATCAAATTGTGTTTTAAACCGCTGTTATTATCTGTTATGCATAATTAATAATACATGTTCTCAATAACAACACTCTTAAAAAGAATTGTTAAATTCACGGGTTAGCTCAGAAAAACTTTTTGAACCCACAAAGTAAATAAATGATATTAAGAAAAATGTAGCCAGTGTAGCTATTTGCATGGTAGTTCTGTTTCTTGTGCTATGAAAATAGGTAGTAAGTCAACTGTAGGGTAGAAAGAGCAAAAGAAAAAACTAAAGGGAAAGGGAAAGAGAG
>NW_006288853.1:1018730-1024826 GCF_000327345.1 Myotis davidii
AGCGAGGGAGGGAGGGAAAAATTTTGTATACCTTAGGTTATTCCCTACTCAGATTCCAACCCCTTGTTTTCAAATGGAAAGTAAGCCTCCAGCCCTAGCTGCTTTGGCTCAGTGGATAGAGCGACGGCCTATGGACTGAAGGGTCCTGGGTTCGATTCCAGTGGGGGGCATGCCAAAGGCAGCCAATCAATAATTCTCTCTGATCACTGATGTTGCTAACTCTCTTTCACTCTCCCCTCATCTCTGAAATCAGTACAAATATACTGTTTTAAAAACAAAAAGTAGGCATCCAGGGCAAGCCAATTTTAGAGAATGGGAAGAGGTAAAAAAGGGGGTTTGCAGTGGATAAAAAGGAATGGCTACTAATGTAAGAAATGCCCTGGGAACACAATTCCTTTTCCCTGACTTTCAGCTGCACTGGAGGTCTCGAGAGCTATAACCGGGAGCATTTCTAAAGCTCTGGGCAGAAAGGCATGGGAAGCACTCCCCTTCTGAGCCAAGAAAAGCAAATAACTAGGAAAACACACGAGAGTGACCCACCTAGACAGCAAGCAATTCCTGAGCCAGGGACTTGCCAGGGACATCTGAGGGGTTCCAGGTAACAGTTCCAGGCAACACACCAAATGGAGTGTAGACTTTGGAAATAAACAGATCTGGATTTCAATCCTCTGCCCTTAACCAGCCATATGACCATGACAATCTTGCTTAAACTGCTTTCAGTCTCAGTTCTCTTATTTATGAAATTAGAATAAAAATATTCATATTTATTCAAATCACCACACACTTGGTGGCTTAAAACAATACAAATGTGTTATCTTAGCATTCTGGAGGTAAGAAGTTCAAAATGGGTCTCACTGGGCTAAAATCAAGGTGTCTGCAGGGTTGCATTCCTCCTGGAGACTGTAAGGGAAAATCTGTTTCTTTTCCTTTCCAGCTTTTAGAGGCCAACCCACATTCCTTGGCTCATGACCCCATTCCTCTGCCTTCAAAGCCAGCAATGTCAGGCCCAGTCCTCCTCCTGCTACCATTTCTGCTTCTCTATCTTCTGCATCCTTTTCCACTCCTACGGGCCTTTGTGATTACATTAGGCCCACCCCTATAATCCACCATAATCTCCACATCTTGAAGCCAACTGATTAGCAACCTTAATTCCTTCTGCAACTCATTTCCCCTTTGCCATATAATAGCCATTTTCAACCTTTTTCATCTTATGCCTCACATGAATTACTAGAAATCTGTGGCACAGCAAAAAAATTTATTTTTTGCCAATTTGATTAAAAATATAGGTATAATTTTGATTCATTCATATAAGATAAATATTGTTGTGTTGGCTATTGTCATTTTTTTATTTGACAATCTAAGGGAAAAGGGGTCCGTGCCCCTGACTAAATAGTCAGATATTTCACATTTTAAAAATTCCTGTGGCGCACCAGTTGAAAATTGCTGCCATGCAACCTAACATATTCAGCAGTTACAGGGACTGGGACAAAGACATCTTTGGGGGATTGTTATCCTGCTACCACACCATAACACAGAGTAGTTGTTACCATTACATGCAGTAATGTATATAAAGTGACTGGTTTGTAATTGCTTTCCACCGCCCTGGGCTCTCTCCCCATTTATCATCGCAGCTTTTCCTCTAAGAAATCTCGAGCATGTACTTCCAAGATGACCTGATTACCCGGCTGCACCAGCTCCAGCAGGGCATCCAAATTGTCAAGAATCGAAGTGTCAGAACTGGGAGAGGTGCGAGACATCCTCTACTCCAATCACTTCCTCACACAAGAGCAGAGTGAAGGAGGCCCAAGGTCGAGGCGTCAGATAGCACAGTCAGTGCAAACGCCGCTATTAGCATTAGCAGTTTTTATGCTGCCTGTGGGATTCTGGGGCAGAAGGCAAGCTCTTTTCTGAATACAGGAATTGGCATTCCAAAACCTAGTTTCTGGAGATAAAAAAAAAAAAAAAGGTTCTAATAGTAATGACTCTCAAGGGAGTGGAGGAAAGGAGTCCTCGGTGAAAGAGGATGGTGAGGGGGTTATGCCTACGTGGTGGTAAGAGTTCCTATGGAAGCTCCAGTAGGACCTGCAGATAGAGCATTAGCTGTCATGCTTACCTGTTCATAACTGTGGGGCTGCTTGTGCTATACCCTAAGGTATAAGGAAAATGTTTTCAAGGAAATGTTTCCAAGGGAAATGTATCTGTGACAGCACTATGTATATATAATAGTGCTATCACTAGAAACTCACTATCCCTGCTGTAATACATTCAGAGGTGCTATGGTACACCTTTCCCCCAATTAGTATGAGTCTGGAGGAAATTATTATGGTCTGTGGTGGAACTAGCAAGAGCCTGCAGATCCAAGACTGATGTATTCACCTTATACCTGAATCTCAGGCTTTGCAGGGGTTTAGGGGTAGGGGATAGGATAGGACAGTATCAGTATCTCATTTCTGGCCATGTGGTCAGCCACCATCAGTAGCTTTTGCAGGAAAGTGAATTCATGAAAATCAATTTGAGCTTCTCTTCCACATAGGCTGTTTTCATCTTTTCAAGTCAAGGTATACTGCTTTTTTTTTTTTTTTTTTGCTTTGATGAATGTTTTATAAGTCTTCTCTGTTTTCTCTCCCGCACAGTAATGCTTCTATTGGAAATGAATAAGATTTAGAATTCATGACTGGCTGTGACATGTCCTGAAAACTAGTTTCACTACCTCAGATCATAAACTGTATGTGTCTCATGTTCGTGAAGCAAAAGCAAACGTCTTCATCACTTTTTAAAATTACTATGTAAGTAAATTACTCCCTTGACATATGCCTTAAGATTATTTTTTTTACCTGCTGGCAAAGAAAAAAAAAATGCCTTAACTTTCCCTTTGCCTTACAAAGATTTAACCCTGCTTATACCCTTAGCTTCAAATCTGAATATCTACATTCCAACCAAGCATGCTCTACAGCCAAAGGTCTCACATATTCCTTTTCTCTCCTGAAATGCTGTATATCAGCTTTCATTCTTATGACTCTCTTTACCTTACTTTCTTAACAGGACTCATTAGTTCTTTCTCCTTCTTTGCAAACATTTTCATAATTCCCTGATCTTGCCCCAAGAATAAGACTAGAGGCATGAATGCTCTTGGAAAAAGCTAATGATGTAGTAGTGCTCCTTCATAAATATTCTTTAAGTATTTAATATGTGTGTATATGCTTAACATTGACTAACAGAAGGGCAAAGAACGAAGGCAGCGCTTCCCTACAGTTTGGTTTTCACTCCCACTGATAAATTAGAGGTAAGCTTCAGTTTTACGTTCTGCACATAGGGCCACTGGTTGGACCTGAACTCAAATGTTATTGAATTTATGTTATTCCCAGGAAGTAGTACCTGGAAGGAAAAAATAAAACAAAAGCAGTACAAGTGACTAATACTAGTAATATCTCAAGGGTGTAATGACACCACATTGCTTAAATTTGCCCAAGAGATTTGTGGTAATTGATAACCCTCCTTTTCTATCTATCTTTCTCAAAAAAAAAAAAAGGACTCATTGCAATTAATGGAAATTATTTGAGAGGCTCTCAAGACATATAGATTATTATTGCAGAGGGAAACAACATAAATAAGATAGATTACTTACTTTTCCTTTTTCAGTAATGTGTGTTAAGAATTTTTCCACTTATTTTTGCTGCTGAGAATTTTGAGACTTCTTGTGGCATCATTTTTTATTATAGGGGGTAGAAAAAGCTTTTTTTTAAAGTACATAAAAGGCCATTTATTTTTTCAATACAGATTTTATTATGAAGGTAATATTAATCATAACAGAAGATACTAAGCAAAAAATAGAACAAAGAGAAATGAAAATATATTGTATCCAGGTAAGAATATATTCAAGAAAAGATAATGCAAAATCTCCCAATACTACCCAGTAAATTACTAAGGTAATAATGCTCTGTCATGTGAATATCCATTCCTATTGGACTTCATATGATTTGTAAGTCGGTGGTGTGTGAAGCTGGCATTTGGAAGCAAGATCGGTGAGTAATTTAGATTAAATGTGCTGAATCTACAGAATTTCTACCACTTGGATACTAACAACTGTCAGGCATTCTGTCTCCGTAAGAGCTTGTAGAGAAAGAGGTGAATTCTTTTTTAAACAGCAATTCTCAAGCATGTGGTCTAGGAACAAGCCCTTTTCTGAACAGTTGGCTTTGTAGGATAAAGTGAACATACTACGGAGGGAAATATCCCAAGAGGATATTGCAAGAACATTGGTCTATTAGGTTATTTCTCTTTTTAAGTGCGTCTTCAGAGTAGGAAATTCGGAGAACCAGTGATCATAAAAATTATATTCCAAGATCTTAGAAGAAAATCCCAAGTATCCACCTTATGTTCCCGTCAAAAATGCTCCCAAACCTACCATTCCTGACCTACTTATTGTGTAGTCTATTAAAAAGAACATCATTGGGTAAAACAAAAAAAGGAAAATTGCCAATGTGGTTTACACTCTACATTTTTCAATTCAACATTTATTTATATGACACAGGACAGCCTCACTATTTGAAGTTTTCTGAATCACCAAAACAACTAGAAAAGCAAAAGATTTTACACAGTTTGACTACAAAGGAGGCACTGAAGATTACTTCAAAACCTCAATACTGGCAAGGATGTGGAGAAAGAGGAACCTTCATACACTGCTGGTGGGAATGCAGACTGGTGCAGCCACTGTGGAAGACAGTATGGAGTTTCCTCAAAAAAAAGAAAACAGTAATCCCACTTCTAGGAATATATCGCATGGAATCAGAAACACCAATCAGAAAGAATACATGCACAATGAACAACATAAACTGATGAACAAAAAAAGTATTCAGAGACATAGAAGCATTGAACAGACCATCAAATCTCAGAGAAAGGCAGGGGACAGTGGAAGGGGTGGTGGTAAGAGATCAACCAGAGGACTTGTATGCATGCATATGAGCATAGCCAATGGACACGGACAGTAGGGGGTTGAGAGCATGTGCTGGGGGGCGGGTGCAGCCCGGGGAGAGGTTAATGGGGGAGAAAGAAGACATATGTAATACTTTCAACAATAAGGAATTAAATTTTTAAAAAATTTCAATAGAGGGAAATATCATTAAACAATTTTTTTCCCATTCTCTATCCCACTTGGAGCTCTATTTAGTTCAAGTCTTGCCTATTTGGTAAACTTCTAAGCAATGTGTCATTAATTTAATATTCATATCACTGGGTTTTCTGTTTTAAAATATCATACATATTCCCTTAAACTGCATGACTCCCTTGAAATTAAGAGAAGCTTAAATTGAGTCCAGATTCAAGGCACCACATCTCTAGAGGAGCAACCACAAAGAGCTGTGAGGTTAGTAGCAGCTCCGTTACCGATTTGGGATTGGATCAGATGTACCCACACTATTTTGACCACAGCTACTGCTCGGGTCTGTGACAGATATGTTCTTTTGGGACTTGGCATTCACTACCACTCTCTTTCATCCCTAATCACAGGAGCTGCGAAAGTTAAAACTGCATTTCCCCAAATACTAGTCAACTAGAATATCCTAAAACAGGATCAGTCAATGAGATGCAATCTGGAGAGATTCAAAAGCAAGAAGAGGGTTAGAGGCCATCTTTTCTCAGTTTGGGTACTGGCAAGGAAGTTGGCGGGTCATGCTTGCAGCAGCCAGAGGCCTCCTTGTATTTATAGTCACCAGTTGCGTGGATGTGAAGTAAAGCTGTTGTAACGTCGTGGCAGAAGCAGCTTCCTGGACCTCAGCTCTGGATCTCAGTTTCCTGATAGTCTAGAGCAGGAGTGGGCAACCTTTTTCCTACCAAGAGCCATTTGGATATATATAACATCATTTGTTTAATATAATTCACTTAATATAAATTTATGTTGCTAAGAAAATAGCTCCTAGATTTATTGAATTTTGAGTCCTGCAGGGCCATACCAAATGATTTTGCTGTTCTTAGGCTGGACATTCCCCACCTCTGGTCTAGAGATAGCCCTTCTAGCTCCCACTGCCCCAGCCTTGCCAGCAGGTGGTGTAACCACCTGATTCTGCAAGCTCCTTTGTTCCTACTGAAAGGGCTTATAGT
>NW_006288853.1:1024897-1027627 GCF_000327345.1 Myotis davidii
CAGGAGATGCCTGTCAATCAGTGTTGCTGCTCAACATTCAGGTAATTAATATCCTTGGTTAACTAACAGACACGCCCCAAACTCTTTATCACCTTTTTTTCTTGCTTACATTAAACACACTCACGGTGATCTAAATTCATGAGTATATTTTCATGTTATTCAAGTGTAAATCATTAAACAGGAATGGAAGGAGAATGGCACCACAAATTTGCATACCTCCTCTCTTTGAGAGAAGTTAGAATGAATCAGAAATTTTAGTCTCTTATACAAAATCTCAGGGCAGGATTCTAATTGGCTCAGCTTTTTTCTGGCTCCCTGGCCTGGACCAACCTATCATGGCTGGAATGGAGTTCACACAGCAAAAAAAAAAATGGCTGCTAGAAACCAATTCTATAGCAAAAGGTGGAGGGAAGGAGTGGTGCCCCAAGAAGGTGACATGGATAGATATTCTAATAGATTTTTACTATATCTATATTCAAATCTTAGCTCTCCTAATTACCAGCTGTTGGCCTGGGGCTTATTAATGTAATATCACTAAAACACAGTTTACTTGTCTACAAGAAAAAGATAATTTTAAAACTTCTATCATAGGGTTTTTGTGAGTATTACATTACATATTAGCAAAGCAATCAGAACAGTATTCAATACACACAGTGCTCAATAAATCTTAGTTCTTTTTTGTTGTTGTTGTTGTTGTTTTTATATTTGTCCTGATGTTTCAGCTAACTGGCACCATTGACTATTAATTCTTTTGGCAAAAGAAACCAAAATTCACCCTTGATTGATTTTGCTTGAAGTCCAGACCCTCTACCTGGAAGCCAGCTATGAAAACCGACTCCACAAACTCCTATCAGGTTATAAGCTCAAAAAGAACATCACTTTTCTAGCTGAATTTAAATGACACAAAAGTAAGATCAAAAGAATTCATGGTTACAATCATGTCCTCTAGGGAAGAGAGAAACGCACATTCATTTCAAGACTGTGTTCTATTTAATTTGATACATAGAAGGTCTGGTTTTCCTGGAATGTGTTGCTACAAACCAGCATGTGCAATTAGAAATGAGGTTTAACTTAGTTGATTTATCTGGACTTGCCTAATCATTCCAGATCAAGGGTCAGCAAACTTTTTTTTTTTTTTTTTGTAGAACATAAGAGATTAAATATGTGGGGCTTTATGAGCCCTGTAGTCTCTCTGTAAATGCTCAACTCTGCACTGGAGCACAACAGCAGCCACAGACAATACATTTAAAAATGAACCTGGCTATGGGCTTACAAAACAAAACAGTCTATATTTGACCCGCAGGCTGTAGACTGCCAATCCCTGGTCTACATAAAATTTTGGTGTATGTGTCGGGGGAGGGGGAGGGCAGTCTATAGTAAGGAGTAGTGGTGATTCAAGTTTCAAGGAAGTCACACTCAGAAATGTGTTCATGTCGTTTAAATGTTTATATTTATTTTCATAAGTCTATTTAAAATAACCTCTCAAATTGCAATGTCTTCAGGATCAGTGACAATATACCAAATGCTGCTATTTTTCTAAAATAACCATTCAAATAAATTTTCTCTTATAATACTTTTCAAAAATAAAAATGAGATAAGTACGTGTGGCTTATAAATCTTTAAAATATCTCAAAATTTGTTTCTCATACTTTGACTCAGCCCAGGTATGAAGTATCTCCAACACAAAGCCTTCCCCAGTCCTGCCTCCCTTCTACCATCCTTTTGCCCCTGGTTCACTTAGGCTTCTATGATTCCACGGGTCTATCTCTCACGCAACCTCCCCCTAATCCCCTCTACTTCAATTCATCCTCCATAGCAACATCAGATCAAACTTTCAAAATACTGTACTGCGTGTGCCACTTCACCGCTCAAAATTCTTCAAGTGCTTTCCATTACCTATAATAAAATATGAAGGCTTTATCTTGTCATTTACACTTGTCTGTAATGTACGGCTCCAACTGATTTTCCCATAGCTTTCTGGTCTTCCATAGAAGTCATCCCATAAACGTATCTAATCATTCTTGTACTTGGATCATTCTTTATTCCTGTCCCCATCTCTTCCCCACTAGAGTAGCCTTTCCTTCCCCATCTTTTTCCCCAATTTAAATCATTCATATTATTCTAGATCCAGAGGATGAAATAATTAACTCCCAGATAAAAAGTTCCTTGGTCTCTCTCATCTGCAGCTATTCTCTCTCCTGAAGATAAAAGTAATTGTTTATCTCGCTCCCACAGCCCTTGTCGCATACTGCTTGCTCATGCAATTTGTTGCTATGCTGCTATGCTGTTGCTTTCCTGAAGCAGCAGAGAGACTGTGTGCTTCTTGAAAGTAGGGCTGAATCTCAGACCTCCTGGAGCTGCCCAGCAGAGCTCTCAGGGGGCTGTGCACATGCAATGACCATACAGGTCATTAAAGCCAAAGGACAAGAAGACATCTGAGTAGGCCTCTTTGCAGTAACTGTCTCTCAGCAAACTGTGGGCCTTTTAACAGAAATGAGTTTGAAATGAGCCTCTGAAATAAGAAGAGACAATCTGTCCCCAAGAGAAAACTCCAGGGAATGATCACGCAAGATGTGCAGAACTCTGGGCTTCTGTTTCCCTTTTACCTAAAGCCTCCATGTGGACCATTTCCATCCTCTCCACCGAAAGTGTAAGAAAGCAAAGAAGGGGGCATACAGATTATTCAGGATTGTTCCTTCTTAGAAACTTCAGTGGGGGGAGGTGGGGGAT
>NW_006288853.1:1027651-1032195 GCF_000327345.1 Myotis davidii
GGGGGGGGGTTGATGGGGAAAAAACTCTAATAAATACCTAGAAGATTTTTAATGTTTTCTGAATGCAATTACCTGTGTCTTTCCTGTCTCCCGTAACCATAGGTGAGTAACTGAGAGGTAGACTTGCTTCTGTCAGGTGTCATCAAAGTACTACTTTCAAGCTAAAAAGACTCGATGACATTTTGCATCATTTCAAATGACAGATAATGTATGTGGTGTCACTATAAACAGTAACTGCTGATACTTTACAAGAGTTGCATTCTATTTAGAAAAAGATCTCCTTTTTTACATAAAATTTAGTATTTTTAAGTAGCTATATTACTTCATTCGCCAGCCCAAAAACATAATCACTTGTCAGCTTTCATTACCCAACACAGGAGTGCCACTATGCTACGCTCATGCAATAGGACAATGCTTTCAAAGCAGTCCTCCCCAAGTATTTCCCAGTAAGAGTCTGTGTCTAGATTATACACAGGGGGAAAGACAAGTAAAGGAGGGGGGAAGAGAGAGACCACAATCAGTTGTCCTAGTGAAGCGTCTTTCTTAAAAAAGACGTCTTGCTTAGCTTATATATCAATTTATGGTGCCTGTTGTGAAAAGGGGGAAATCGAAAACAAACAAACAAATAAATAGGCTTTACGTGTAAACAGCACATTTCAGGAAGGCTCCATCGCCTTCAGGGAAAGATTTAGAATAAAACAATTACCCCTGAAACTACTGTGTGCTCTTGTTCCCAGCTTCCGTTATAACTCACATGGAGGTCAACTCAGAACCCCGGGGAGAGAACTAATGCCTATTAGGAAAATAAACAACAGAAAAATAAAACACACTGGAGGCTGTGGAATGTCCTTTTTATTTGGAGAAGGTGAAAAACAGCCTCGCTGCTGAGCATAAACAAAAACTGATAATAGCCACATGAAAATCAGGCATTGTTATTTTTCCCTATCAAGAGACACCGCCATTTACTGTGTCAGCTGAGAACAATTTCTCTCCTCCCAAAGTCACATGTTTGTTTCAACGTGGATACTATTTTCATCTGTATGGTTTTATCTCCATAGAATTTCTGCAGGTTTATTGTCTAGCCATCAGGTTACTTTTCACATTATCATTTTAGTTTGCACCTAAAATCATGTACGCATTTCCAAAGAAGTATCAAGATGTATTTTGAAGTTAATTGCACTCAATTATCGAATGTTCCTTGGATCCAAAGACATGCTAATATGCACCACAATATGTTTCTGCCAAAACACATTTTCTCCTCTCATCTGTGCTACACTGTTTTTTTTCTTTCTAATTATATGTGATGCCTTATTAATGGTATTTCACAGAGGAAATATGCCCAAATTCCTTTCTAAAATGTAAACAATCTAAATATGCTCACAGTTGTGCCACAAAATAATGAAATACAGTTTAAAAACAATACAACAGAAGTTTTCTGTGAGATTAACCTATCAATAACTTTACATACTCAGTCAACTAATCAAATATAATGGTGAAGTATAAATACTATAAGTATAATCAACTGTTTTCTCCCGTTATTAATTAATTTTAATTGTTCCATTCTGAAATTTTTCTGGTGCTGCCATTGCTTTTAGAATAATCAGATACGCAGAGCCAAACACTAGGATATATTTTTCTCACTAAGAGGAATTTCAAATTTGGCAGTACATTCACATGTGAACAAAGCCAAAGGAGATGGCAAGAGTAAAATATGAGTCTATCTCCAAAGGGGCACAAAATTAGCTTTAGGGGAAATGAGGGTGAAGAAATATCACAAAATTTAAGATGTAAACCAGTGTTTGAAAATCTAAATATTGTCTGTTAGTAGCCAACACATGCACATAAAATTGTTTCTGAAGTATGACAAGTAGTCCTTATCTTCCTAGATTTCTATCACTTTCTTATTGGTATCTTAGCATAATTTAAATACCTGACTTTAATCTGCAGCACTTTAAATTATCTTAGTCATAGTATAGAGAAAAGCCACACACAAATGGATGCTCCCTAAATTTCAATGTGGAATGATAAGGGAGCAGACAGGAAAGCAAAAGACACTGAAAAGAGGGGCAGAGGGGGGGGAAAAGGAGTATGTTGAACTGGAGCCAAATCTCCTAACAAGATTTTATATTTTAAAATTTCAGAGGGAAAAGCTACCTTGATCACTAGAAGCCATGCCTACTTAAGCTTTTTACTCTCTTGGAAAGACAAGCATTAACAGAATCTCCCATCTTTTTCCCATGCCCAACATCCTTACTGCACATGAGACATCATGGAATTAGTCCTGTTCCGCTCTAGATGAACAATTTCCCCTAGATTTAGACTTTGTTCTCTATTAGACTTTCATACTCTTCCAATTTGGTTTTTAAAACCCATTATGTGTCCACATGCACCTTTTCCCAAAGCCCTTACACCTAAAATAACCAACTCATTCCCACTTACTGAACATTCTAAATAATCTTTGTATTTAACCTCTTTACAGAACATGTCTTTAAAAACATGAGCTCTAGAGTTGACTCTCTTGGTTGTACCATGCAGAACCACATGACAATAAGTTTCTTAACCTTTCTGGGCCATGCTAATGTTCTAAAATTGACTAGCATTTATACCTATCTCATAAGAATGTTTTAAGAATCAAATGAGCTAATACATGTAGAACTCATGTTGATAAATGTAAAGATACATGTAAAATTGACACATAATATGTATTCAATGACAGCTATAAAATCCCAACTTTCTTAATGGAGTAGAAAACATAATATTAAAAATTAAGTAATTTTTAAAAATGTTTGTATCACGCCAAAACCGGTTTGGTTCAGTGGATAGAGCGTCGGCCTGCGGACTGAAAGGTCCCAGGTTCGATTCCGGTCAAGGGCATGTACCTGGGTTGCGCGCACATCCCCAGTAGGAGATGTGCAGGAGGCAGCTGATCGATGTTTCTCTCTCATTGATGTTTCTAACTCTCTATCTCTCTCCCTTTCTCTCTGTAAAAAAACAATAAAATATATTTTTTAAAAAATATATTTGTATCACCATGATAGACCCGTGACCACATATACTGAGTCAAAGAGAGTTAGGATAGTAAGTCTAAAAGGAACAGAACAAATTTTAGGGGCCATGCTCTGCCCTCCCAAAGTTCAGACTTGTGCTGGGAAGCAGCCACCTTGCTCTCCCCTCCAGATAATGCAGGGCCCATAAGATGAAATTGGCTTTATTCCTGGATCTTTGAATCACCAGGTGGAGGAAAGCTGCCCAGCAAACAGGAGTACACACACCGAATTGTTATATGCGCAAGGGAAAAGCATCCATTGTGGACCCACAAACACACTGAAGTAAGGGAGTTTCATTGTAGCAACAACAAATGATATCTAACAACCCATTTCCCCTATTTTTCATTTGCTTTGATGAAAAGTTGCATTTTATAAGGAAGCTTAAGTGCACTGCTCCGAGGCAGATGCCTGTATCCTCTGCCCACTATCAGGTAGCTGGGATATAAGGAAGAGTTGGAAGATGTACCTTGAGATTAATGCTCATTTTCTGAATATTTTATGAGCTGGAAACTCTTAGTAAGATCAACAAAAAGAAATCTTTCCTGATCACTTAAACCTTTGAAAAGCACTGCATTTAAAAAAAAAAAAGCACCACAATAAAAGCTGCTGAGAAGAAAATGTATGGTGCTATTAATTATATCCTAAAATCATCCTGATTTTCTGATTTTCCTCCTTACTTTCAAACTTCCGTCTACGTCCTAGAATCCCTCAGAAATATATAAAATAAAGTAATAGTCAATAAAAAATTTCTCATAAAGGACCTGTTAGGCCCCCTAAAGTTCAGATCAATTTAATCCTTTTCAAAGCTGTTATATTCACTCCCTGAAAAATATACACAAGTTTAAGAAATGTTTTTTAAATCAACTTCTCAAAGCCACTCCAGTCGTTCAGGTAAAAACATAATTTAGTTGATGCTTCAGAGCCACATTATGTACCAGATAGATTGCTTGGAGCTTGTCTAGATACTCAGATTGCTTTACATAAATGGTGTTTCCTTATTCAACAGAACCTGTGTTTTCTGGCCAGCCTGCTGCACACACCTCCACACACACTCAGCAATGAGACTACAGCAGTGGCCTGCCTGGTCCCATGGTGACCTAGTCCTTTTTGGATCTTTTAGCAATACCATAGAGTAGGCTGGTAATCCACCAAACCAAACATCTGTTACTTAAAATCAGGATTTCTCAACCCAAGCACTATTGCCATTTGGGGCCAGATAATTCTTTGTTGTGGGGAGGTTATCTTTGCATTGCAGGATAGGTTTAGCATCCCTGGCCTCTGCCTATTACATGCCAATAACACTCTTCCCCCTCCTCCCCCTACAGTGAAACAACCAAAAATGTGTCTAAAAATTGCCAAATGTCCACTGGAGAACCATATTGAAAACCACTGCACAAGAAAAAGCTTTCATTCTTCTTAGAAAATCAAAACATAATAAGAGTGTACTAAACTCACATAGCAAGCATCCATTATGAAGCCAAATTTCAATGGCTTCCA
>NW_006288853.1:1033405-1040444 GCF_000327345.1 Myotis davidii
AAGGTCCGCTATTTCTTACTTCTTTTCAGTCAGGTCAAGTTTCTAAGCTTTCTAAATCTCTGTTTTCTGGCTAATGAAAATAGGAGTTCACTGTGTCTCCTATCTACCTACACCAGGACTTCTGTGAGGATCAAATGAGATGACACACAGGAAGATGCTTCACAGACATTTGGTTAAAGTGTAAAATGTTTGCAGCTGGCAATAAAGCAAGTCATGTTCCTGGGCTGAAGAAACTACAAGGAGGCTAGTTGCTAGGGAGAGGAAGGCAGGCGTTACTATGTGACGTCATTACCTGGTGCCCACAGCCACCGTTTCCGGGCTGGGCTGGAAGCCATATTTTTTGCCATGAGGTCTCAGCAGCATCAGCTGCAATTTGGTGGGCTGTCGCTCCAGGGTGGTGGCAGGGCCTGTGTCCCCTTGGGGGGAAGCTGTTGCTTTGGGGGCACCAGGTCAGCAGTGCCATTTCTCTCTAAATGAGCAGTGCACATCACAGCAGCTCCTGGGCTGAGCGTCTGTCCCCTGGTGGTCAGTGCGTGTCACAGCAACCAGTCTGATGGTCGGACACTTAGCATATTAGCCTTTTATATACATAGATAAGGTGCTTAACAAATATAACCTGGATAAACATAAACCTATAAATCATCTGGAGTCACCCTTTCCTTTAATATGCAGATAAAATGGCTCAAGCCCTCTTTACACATGCTTTCCAAGATTTTCAAGGAACTTTACACTCCCTGGACACCTCTCATTAAATTTAAGTTCCTGCTCACTGTCTTACCTTCTGTGGATACCATGCTTTTCATACATGCTCGGCCTATGCGAGGCCACCATCCTTCCTCCACTACTCTTCAAACCCCACTAACAAAAGTTATAGCAGACTTTTACCAAACATTAGTGGTAACAGATAAAAATATAACATAACATTATAGAATTATAATATGAAACTATCTGATATTAACATTAGATACTCATGTTCTGCCTATTCTTTATTATGCAGAATAATTAGCTATCACTTTCATTCCAAGACTAGGGTCTAGGTATACCTTTACATAAATTAAATTATAGTTAAAAAAAAAAAAAAACCTCTCTGCTATGAAATCAAGTGTGTCATTCCCACCCACCACTGCAAATTCATATGTTGAAGCCCTAACCCCTATGTAACTGTATTCGGAGATAGGACCTTAAGAAGGTAATCAAGGGTAAATGAGGTCATAAGGGTTTTTCTCCTCTCTCTTTCTCCATCTAAGATGGTGCCATTTGCAAACCAAGGAGAAAGCCCTCACCAAAAACAAACCCTACAGGTCTAAGATATCTTGTTATAGCAGCACTAGCTAAGGCATCCTTCCTCACACTTAAAAATGAAAGAGAGGAGAGGAGGGGGGGAAGGAGGGAAGGAGGGAGGGAGGGAAGGGGGGAGAGAATATGAGAATATGTGAAGGAATGTGTTTAAAATTATAAATTTTGCTTTAACATACCAGAGGTAAAATTCCAGGAGTAGAACTTATGAGTTTAGTAAGGTCACAGTCTTCAAGGTCATATATAAAACCAATTGTATTTCCATATTTTAGCAAAGAATAAGAAGAAATTGAGTTTTTAAAAGACAGTATCATTTACAACAGCACCAAAAAATGAAATATGTATGTATGTAAATATAACAAAATCATATAGGATCTATATGCTGAACGCTAAAAGATACTAATGAAAGAAATAAAAGAAGATCTAGCTCAGCCAGTGTGACTCAGTGGTTGAGCATATGAACTTGGAAATCATGGCTTGATTCCTGGTCAGGGCATTCTCTCCCTCTCCCTTCCTCTCAAAAACAATAAAAAGTATATTTTAAAAAGAAGATCTAAATAACTGCAGAGATATAACATGCTAATAGAAGACTCAGTATTGTTAAGATGTCAACTCTCTCCCAATTTACCTATATTACTGAACACAATCCCAATCAAAATCCTAACATAATGTCTTATAGAAATCAACAAGATGATTTTAAATTTTGTACGCAAGGGCCAAACATTTGGGGGGAAAAAACTTACTAGAAAGCCACAGTAATAAAGACAATGTAATATTGGCTTAACCGCAGACATTATAGATCAATGGAACAAGAGAGAGACTATAAAAAGCCTTGTACACATATAGCCTATTAATTTTTTCCAAGGTACAACGGCAATTCAGTGATGAAAGGATAGTTTTTTCAAGAAATGGTGCTGAAACAATTCCACATCATATGTACACATGCATGCATACACACACACACACGCACACACGAGCCTCAACATGTTACATACACAAAATAACTTCAAATGAATTATAGAAATAAAACATTTTTTAATTTTTTCCATTTTTAAATCATTTTTATTTTTCAATTATAGTTGATTCATTATTATATTCGTTTCTGGTGTACACCCCAGTGATTAGACATTACATAACTTACTAAGTGATTATCCTAATAAATCTCACATCCATCTGACACCATAGTTATTAGGCTATTAATGACCATATTTCCTAAGCTGTACTTTACATCCCCATGACTATTCTGTAACAACCAATTTGGACTTCTTAATCTCTTCACCTTTTCACCCAACTCCCAAATTCCCCCCATTCTCTCTGGCAATGGTCAAAATGGTCTCTGTGCCTATGAGTCTGTTTCTGTTCTGCTTATTTTGTAGGGTTTGTTTGGGGGTTTTTTTTAGATTCAACTATTGATATATATGTATTCATTGCAATTTCATTGTTCATATTTTTTTCTTCTTCTTAGAGAAGACCCTTTAACATTTCATATAATATTGGTTTGGTGGTGATGAACTCCTTTAGCTTTATCTTGTCTGGGAAGCTCTTTATTTGCCCTTCAATTCAAAATCATAGCTTTGCTGAGTAGAGGAGTCTTTGCTTAGGCCTTGCTTTTCATCACTTTGGATATTTCTTGCCAATTCTTTCTGGCCTGTAGGTAACTAACTGCTTTTCTCTTGCTGCTTTTAAGATTTTTCTCTTTGTCTTTGATCTTTGGTATTTTAATTATAATGTGTCTTGGTGTGGGCCTATTTGGGTTCATGTTGTTTGGGACTCTGTACTTCCTGGACTGGTATGTCTATTTCCTTCACCAAGTTAGGAAAGTTGTCCCAGAAGTCATTATTTCTACAAACAGATTTTCAATTTCTTGCTCGCTCTCTTCTTCCAGTGTCCCCATGATGCAAATGTTGTTATGCTTGAAGTTGTCCCAGAGGTTCCTTACACTATCCTCATTTTGCAGGTATTCTTTATTCCTTTTGCTGTTCTGATTAGGGGTTTTTGTTTGTTTGTTTTGCTTCTTTATATTCCAAATCACTGATCTGCTTCTCGGCTTCATCTGCTCTACTGTTGATGCCCTGTAAATTATTCTTCATTTCAGTTAGTGCATCCTTCATTTCTAACTGGTCTTTTTTCATGGCTTTGACGTTCTCACTAATTTCCTTGAAATTCTACATTCCTGGACATTCTCACTAAAATCTTTGAAGCTCTCATGAAGCTTCTTGAGCATCCTTATAACCATTGCTTTGAACTCTGTGTCTAGTAGTTTGCTTGCTTCCATTTCATTTAGTTCTTTTTCTGGAGATCTGTTCTGTTCTTTCATTTGTGACATGTTTGTCTCTGCATTTTGGCATCCGCCATGTATTTGTTTCTATGTATTATGTAGAGCTTCTATGTCTCCCAGGCTTTGTGGAGTGGCCTAATGTAGGTGTTCTTGAGGATCCAGTGGTACAGCCTTGCCAATCACCCAAGCTGGGCACCTGAAGTGTGTCCCTGTGTGGGCTGCGTACACCCTCCTCTTATGATTACTATTGGCACATTAATGGGAGGGCCTGGTGTGGGCTGGGACCCCTTGCTCCTCAGAGGGGGGGGGGGTCCTATGCAGCTGAGCTATCGCTCCCAAATTTTATCTGCCACACATGGGTGTGGGACCAGCCCACTCCATTCCTCCGCCCCTGCTACCAGTCTTGATGTGGCTTCTTCTTTAATTCCCTCATTGTAGGACTTCCATTCGCCAGATTCAGGCAGTGATGAATGGTGGTTGTTCTGTAGTGTATTTATAATTTTGATGGGGTTGTGGGAGGAGGCAAGTAACATGTTTACCTATGCTGCCAAATTGGCCAGAAGTAGACCAAAAACTCTTCACACAATTAAAACTCAAAGAATGCAAAGGAGAGCAAAATTTTTAGAAGAAACATATAATAAAATCTTAGTGGCCTTGGTTTAGACAATGGTTTATAAGAAACTGAAAAACTGTTTTTCACAGTGGCTGTACTGGTTTGCATTCCTAGCAGCAACATATATGAGTTGCTGCTAGGAGTATGATACAGCAATCCTACCTCCTGGATATTTACCCAGTAAAATGAAAATTTACATTCACAAAAATCTGTACACAATTATTTTAGATATGACACTAAAGCGCAATACATGAAAAAAAATTGCTAAATTGCAATTTATCAAAATTAAAACTTCTGCTCTTCAAAAGACACTGAATAAAGTGAAAAGACAAGTCACAGACTGGGAAAAATATTACAAAACCTCTAGCTAATAAAGGACTTTATTTAGAATATATAAGGACTTCTCAAAAGTCAATTAATTAGAAAGCAACCTCACTGCTATGGGCTGAATTGTGTTCCCTCAAAATTCAACCCCACCACCCCATACGTCAGATTGTGACTATACTGGGAGATAGCACCTTTACAGAGCTGATTAAGCCAAAATGAGGCCTTTCGTGCATCCAAATCCAATCTGACTGGTGTCCTTACAAGAAGGAAAATTTAAACACGAAGAATCACCAGAAGTGTGAACACACAAAGGAAAGACCATGTGAGGACACAGCCAGAAGGTGCCATCTGCAAGCCAGGGAGAGAAGACTGAGAAAAAAACTAAATATGCCGACAACTTGGTCTTGGACCCGCAGTCTCTAGAAGTGTAACCGAAATACATTTCTATTGTTTAAGCCACTCAGTCTGGAGTATTTTATTATAGCAACCTATCAAACTAACACACTTCCCTAAAAAAAAATGGACAAAATAATTTAACAGACACTTCATCAGTAAAATATATACGTGACAAATGAGTATATGAAAAGATGTTCAACATAAATAGTCATTAGGGAAATACAAATTAAAACCACAATGAGGTACCACTAAATTCCTATTAGAATAGCAAAAATTGAAAACTTTTTTTAACTCTAACTACAGTGTTCACAAGCATACAGAGAAACTAAAACTCATATATGTTGCTGCTAGGAATGCAAAACAGTACAGCCACTTTGAAAAACAGTTTGGCAGTTTCTTATAAAGTTAATCATATGCTACCATATGATACAGCAATCCTACCTCCTGGATATTTACCCAGTAAAATGAAAATTTACATTCACAAAAATCTGTACACAATTATTTATAGCAGCTTTTTCATCATAGCCAAAAACTGGCAACAACACAAATGTCCTTCAACGGGTGAATGGATAATCTAATTGTGACGTATCCATATGTTGAAATACAACTATGCAGCCATAAAAATAAACTACTGACACACACAACTGGATGAATCCCCAATTCATTATGCTATGTGAAAAAAGCCACACTCAAAGAGCACATATTATATGATTCCATTTTATGAAATTCTGGGAAAGGCGAAACTACAGAGCAAACAATGCAATGGTTGTCGGGGCTAAGAGCAAGGGGCCTAGTCACAAGGGTTATGGGGAAAGTTTCCTGGTGGCAGAATCATTCTATATTTTTATTATGACGGTAGATACACAACCATATACATTCTCAAAATTCTTAGCAATGCACAATATAGGAAGTGAATTTTGCTGAACGTAAATTGCCTTTTAAAAAAAAGACTTTAGAAAAATTGCTAGCTAAGGCTCCCTCCTCCCACATCCAGAGGATACCTAGAAAGAAGGTAGGGAAGGTATGTTTTAAAGAGTGGCAGGTTTTAAATAGGTACCAGACTACATCCTTGCAGTGATCAGTGATTATAAAGAATTTTTAAATCAAAAAGCAGGAATATACAGAGAGATATATCATTTTTAAGTTTTCAATCAAAAAAATTTAAGTAATTCCCAATATTTGGAATAGTCACTTATCTGAAACCATTAATCTCAAAGACTTCTGCAGTTTATTATTAATTATCATGAGCTTAACACCTGGAAAAATTCAATAAATGCAAATGGAGGCAATATATTAGGGAGAGCTAGCTACTATTGGGTTTTTAAAGATCAGGAAGTCGTTTGAATTAAATCTGACTGGAGGTGAGAAATTACCAGTTTCTTCAGCCGGAGGGAAAGCATAATGAAAAGTGTACGTTAGGAAAATGAGTCTAGCAACCATGTACGAAATGAATTTGAAAGAAAACACTGAAGCAAGAAAACGAAGGATAGCTTCAGTGATGGAGGGAGAGCCCAGGCTAGGCTGACAGCCATTGGGTTGTGTTCATTAAATCCAATATGCATATCTTTCCCATGTTTTCCTGAATACCCAGGAAAAATGTCACATTTGCTATATTAGTGTTATTTGAAATTGAGAGGGGAACTTGGCCTACGAAATTAAAACTGTTGACGCATGTAAGGTCATGGCAAGAGCCCCCAAGTCAGGTGGCAGGGGCACAATGGAAGTTAGATCTGGTTATAACAGAAATTAATCCCAGTTACATTTTCTCATTGTTGGCTTTTTGTTTTCTACCAGTAACAGGTGTTAATCTCCCCTTGGAACAGGAGTACGTGGCTTCCCTGCAGTATTTCCAGAGGCAGAGGCTGATGGGGGGCCCAGCCAAGCCCAAATCAGCATAAAGGGCCCTGGTTTTTATCTGAATCCACCCAGAAAGCCTTCCTGCCTGCCTTCCTTCCTTCCTTCCTTCCTTCCTTCCTTCCTTCCTCCCTTCCTTCCTTCCTTCCTGCCTTCCTTCCTTCTCTCCTACCTTCCTTCTTTCCTTCCTTACTCTCTTCCTTCCTTCCTGCCGTCCTTCCTTCCTTCCTTCTTACCTTCCTTCCTTCCTTCTCTCCCTCCTTCCTTCCTCCCTT
>NW_006288853.1:1040674-1064331 GCF_000327345.1 Myotis davidii
AATGAATTTTTCTTTCTTCCTTCCTTCCTTCCTTCCTTCCTTCCTTCCATCCTTCCTTCCTTCCTTCCTTCCTTCTTTCCTTCCTTCCTTCCTTCCTTCTCTCCTACCTTCCTTCTTTCCTTCGTTCCTTTCTTCCTTCCTTCCTTCTCTCCTACCTTCCTTCCTTCCTTCCTTCCTTCCTTAATTGTGCACCAAAAATAACATAATTGCTATATTTATTGAGTGATACAGTTCCATATATTTTTTCCTGGGGTTTAATTGTTTTTTGGCTGTATACTCAGGTCATTTCTTCATATGATAAAGATTTTGCAAAATCATTTTTTTATGGAGAGTATAGAGGGATAATTATTTTCCTTTCTCATGTAGATGGTTTTTGCAAGTTTCTTTCAACGTCGCAACCTGCAGTTAGTGATGCCATGTCAATTGTTAGGATTGCCATCAAACTTGGGGGAACATCTATCAAGCTTTGTTCTATATGAGCTGTATGATTCTGAGGAATTTTCCACAGACCAGCTTCTGGCTCCACACATTTCAAGCCTGTTTCTCCTCCAGATCTCTTCCTTTGAAGACCAACTATGATCTCCTGATAAAGAAACACTTCTTGGTTTTCTTTTGTTTCTGCCAGACTAATATTTTTCCCTGTAGGGATGTCAACAATGCCATACCTTCTGTTACTTACAAATTCCCAATTGGAAGCCTGTGATCTAATAAATCTGCTGAAAAGCAACTCAACCCTAAGGGAACTTTAAAAGGTAGGTCATCTGTGATATAGGTGTGAGGTTGAAGCTGTTGATTTCTGTTTCAATTACACAATTGCATGGGTTATCAGAAGCAGTCTTCTCCAAATTCATTCATGTTTCTATTTGTGGGACAGCCCATGCTCTGAGATCAGGGTCTTTGTTGACCAGAAATACACATAGGCTTTCTCGATGAAGTTGACGCGTGCCTCCATGATCAGTCTTTCTGTGGATATCACCTCTTATCTGAACACTGGTCTTCACTCCCTTCATTCTATGGGTTCATGATTCCCCTACCCTTCCCTCAAGTCAATTCTAAAGCATCTCTGGTTCCTGATGGTCAGCTAAACACTTAACCAGTGCTCATGCTTTACTAAGCATCCCTGATTGCTGTATTCTTGATTGATTTCTGACCTGTGACTTACTTTAACATTTAGTTGTTTGTATATACATTCGGTTTCTGCTTCTCTCCCCTACTTTGATAGGTCCTTGAACTCCCCAAATTTATTTTTTTTAAATATATTTTTAGTGATTTTTTACAGAGAGGAATGGAGAGAGATGGAGAGTTAGACAAATCGATGAGCGAGAAACATCGATCAGCTGCCTACTGCACATCTCCCACTGGGAGATGTGGCCGCAACCCAGGTACATGCCCTTGACTGGAATTGAACCTGGGACCTTTCAGTCCGCAGGCCGACGCTCTATCCACTGAGCCAAACCGGTTTCGGCTGAACTCCCCAAATTTAATTTCTTTGAGCCTCAGTTTTCTCATTTCTAAAATGAGGAAAATAGTATCATTGCAAAGTTAGTTCAAGGATTCAGTGAAATAAGTAAAATGATTAGCACAACCTGAGATAGGGAGAGCTGCTAGGTCATTGCTGGCTGCACCCTAGCATGTCTACACCTGATCACAGAGCTTGGTCTTCTGCATGCATAGAAGTAGGCAGCAGCCATTTTCTGCCATAAGGGAAATTTCCCGTTTTATGCATGACGAATTATGGAGTCCCTTTCCCACCCTTTTCTACTAAAGGTTAAGTATATTCAATTCTTTTTCCCGAGTCATGTTTTGTCACTCTTGAGTCATTTTCACTACTTTCTTCCATTTAAGTTCTCCAATCCTATTTTAATTTGGAAAAGAGAATGCAAATTTCCAGTAACATTGATACCAAATTCAAAAAGCACTTACCAAGCCCAGCTGGAGTGGCCAGTGGATTAAGCACTGTCCCATGGACCAAGAGGTCCCGGGTTCACTTCCTGGTCAGGGCACATACCTGGGTTGTGGGCTCGATCACCAGTAAGGGGCATACAGGCAGCTGATCAATGTGTCTCTCTTAGTGATGTTTCTATCTCCCTCTCCCTTCCTCTCTAAAATCAATAAAAATGTATTTTTTTAAAAAGCACTTACCAAAACCCATCCCCCGAATGACTACCCAGCCCCTGAATGAGCCCTCAATCTTGATGACGGCCCTTCTCAAGTCCCAGGCACTGCACCTTACACTGGACAGGGCTGGCTTCAGAGGAACCAAGATGCTACTGCCCACACTAGGCTCTGAGAAGGGGCTCCAACACCTGGATGAGGAGAAAAGAGCACCAACAAGGAAGCCTGCAGGAAGTGCGACTTTTCTGTGCGTAGCTCGGTTAGGAGCTGGGTGAAACTGTCCACCCTAAGCATGACCATTACGGTCTATCAGTAAGATATCCTTCTTTGCAAAAGTGTTTTCTCATCATCCCAGCACCATCTCTATACTTTTATTCAGCTTTTGCTGCCTGAGAGGCAGCCAGCCTTTACTGCAGAGTGAGTATGTGTGGGTCCTCTCTCAACTTCTGGACAAGTCACCTAAATCAAATAGTGACTGAAACATAAAAGTGGCTCCCTCTACCTACGCTAGGGGTGAAGAAAGGAATGTAAAACCATCCAGGCCAATCAAGGACGCTTAAGGGAAGGTGGGCCACCTGTGTTTAAGACCTGAAAATAAGCCACGTATGCAGATCTTGTAATATAGAAACCCACACCTGAAACCTATATGACCATGTTGACCAATGTCACCCCAATAAATTTAATAACAAAATAAAAATAAGCTACTTCACACCCTGGGTGATTCCCCATGGGAGAAAACGGGATGGACTTGGAAGAATTGGAGTCGTAATCCAGATCTCTGAGAAAGGCTGCATATAATTGATAAATGATCCACCAGGCAACCTCATTCCTCAGGGACAGCAGAGTCCTGAGTCCCATTTCTGTGAAAGGAGCTGAGTGCTAGCGATGACCCCAGCTTCCCTCCTGGTCATCACCAGCCCATGAGCATCACAGGATGTCTAATGGGAAGACAAGGGTGTCAGACTTGCTGCTGTTGGAGATCTGGGGATAAGGAGGTTCTAAACTCCGAGGACATGAGGGTATCTCTATGAACCCCAGGCTTGGGACAGAAGAAGAGGGCAAGCTGTCCACACTAACAATCTAACAGAAAGCAGTGCATCTGGGTATCTTTGCTTGGAAGGTAGAGGTTGGGAAATCATAAATACAGATCTTTGTCAAGTTTCTAAATTGGTTCCTGGACAGTGAGACAGCATCGACCCCTAGAGCATACGAGGAGGTGAGAAAGGGAAAGACGGAAATTGTAAATAAGTAAAAACCTGGCTAAAATAGTACAAGGGCACAAAGATGGTATTCAGAAAATAGAAGTGAATATTTACTTTGAAAAGCATGAAACAAAGGCATTAAAGAGAAATAAATGGCTCTGTTAGAGGCTCTAGAACCAGAGATTCTTTGAATCAGCTGACTTATTGTGGTACTTGATTCTTTTTCCCTAACATGTATCAATACAGCAAGTCTTTATATGGGCAACACACCAAACTGAATTCCCTACATAAAACAATTATCTCCATATTCCTGTTAGTGTATCTTTTACAGATTTCCCTGGGAGTCTTTTATTAAATACCTAAGATTTAACTTTCACTAACAATAAATTATTCAAGTTGTTTAATTACCAAAATACATTTTATAAGGTCCAATGCTAATTAGGAGTGAATCCTTTCCCACAGGCCACCTTTAAAACCACCATCCATATAAACCAATTATGTATTCTTTTTGTTTGAGAAAAATGAAGCATTACGTCTCAACCTAAGTTGTAACTTGTCATCTTGCATTTGCGTATTTATTCACTGAAAGCTTACGTGGCAGGCGATCTTTGCTCTTTTGACAAAAACCAGACATTTAAGCATGGAAAGAGGCCAAGAAGAACACCTTGGCCCACCTTCTCAGGGGCTTAGATAAGTATTTGGAGAAAATCAATATCGTGGAAATGAAATGCCAAATGGTTTTAAAACTGCCTAGCTCTCACTATTGCTCCTAATACTTAGCTACTTTTCTTGAAGAGAGAACTCTTCTCAAATTGTCTTTAGCATAATGCACCAATCTTGATGCCATTTTATTCTCATGTATTTTTCTACTGGTCATAAGTTCTAAAGACCCTACTTTGCTTTCTATCGTCTATGTCCTAGTTTGAATTTTCTAAGAAGGAAACTGCTCAATCTCATCTTTTCTCTCTTAATATTAAGCACCTATTTGTTTCTTAAATCGATGCTGTTAAGTAATTTAGGTAGTCAAATAGAAATGTCACAAATTACTGAAGATTATCTCGAAATTTTTTGCAAAGGAAGAAAGAAAATAATTTGTCTTGCCAGGAGATAAATGGGGACAGTGTTTTTCAATCCCTTTAAATAGTTATGATCAAATTCAGGATAGCCAAGTAATGGCAGCATTAAGTCTAAATCTCCCAGGACACTCTCCAAAAACAAATTTAAAAACTACACAAAACATAACTAAAAGAGAAAGAACAACCTAAGTTTCAAAGTACATGGAAATAGAAAATTAACACCAAGTCCCAGCATGCTATCCCTCACACTCCTGGAACAAACTCTCCTGAGAGCAAGGACACTGCGGGGCATGAAATTTCCCTGCAAAGAGAACAGGGAATCCAGCCTGAATATTTACAATTGAACTAAAATCTCAGCTAAAAAAAGAAATTCCACCCTAATTGCAAAAATACTGGAAAAAGGCCCTGGTAGATCAGACCCGACTAGTGGGAGGGACTAGTGCGCAGGATTCTAAGAGGCAGTCTCAGAAAGCTGTGGGGAGAAGACGGTCAAAAGGAATAGAGAAGCTCTCTCTGGAAACTGCACAACGAACGTAGAAATGAGAAAGGGAAATTCGGGATCCTGCAAGACAAAAGAATACTTTAAAAACTGAAGGCTGAATAACCCCTCCCTCAGCACCCTCTCTGGGGGAAAAAAAAAAAAGCCTTTCAGGCAATAGACTACATTGTGCAACCCTGATGGACAAGCTCAAAGTAGAATTCTTGTAAACCATCCCGAACGGTCACAGAAATGTGGAGGCTAAAGCACAAGTGTAAAAGACTAATCTAATTAGAAAACAGAAATAAGGACTAAAACAATTCTGTTGGTGTAGGACCGGTCTTCGGTCAAGGGTATAGGAGTAGCTGCGCTCCCCTGCTAGAACCTCCAAACAAGCTCTCAAAAGAAACATGGATAGAGACATGCACACAAAGAACTATGCAATTACTTGTTCACTTGACAACTGGTTATTGAAATATGAAAACCCCCTTTGTCCCTGGCACTGTTCTAGGTACTGAAGAAACAGAGAGACAAGTGTTCTCTCTGACTTAAAGGAGCTTATAATATAGCGAGTGGAGACAGGAAACTAAACAAAGTACAGTGCGAAAATGATGTGATAAAAGTATGAATGGAAAGTTTTCAAAGCAGCATCTACCCAAACCAGGAGCAATTCAATCTGCAACTAGAAGTATAAATAAGAGCCAGGCCAGGAAAACCCTGGGAAGAAAATAATCATTAAGAAGTAGTAGGCATGAAACCAAAGGAAATGTGGTGTATTTAAAGATCTGCAGATATTCTAGTGCGGCTGAAAACACGGCTCTTCTCGGAAAATGGAGGCTCTTATAGACCTTATAAAATTTGGATTTTATTCTAACGGTAATGGAGAATTGCTGAAGGATTTTATGTGAGGACATACGCATAGGTGCACTTTTAAATAACCTTTCCAGCAGCAATATATGGGCTGAATTAGAAAGTGGGGAGATTGAATGCAAGAAAATCAATTAGCAGGCATTTACTAAGACAGGGAATACAAGTGGAAAGAAGGCATGGGAATAGAGGGCAAGAAGAAATTTTTTTTAAAAATTGGATATGTTGAGCTTGAAAACCCCATTAAGTTACCAGAAGAAGCCTGGCATTGAAGAGAAATATTTGGAGTAGAAATAAAGATATGGGAATCATCTAATCATCAGATGTGAGGCAGTTATTGAGTCTCTGGGTATATATGAGATAACTCTGTATGGTATATAGAGTGGGGCGGGGGGAAGAAAAATGGAGAGGGAGGGACAGAGAGACAAGTCATATTCTGGGAAACATCATCCTTCACTCTGGGAGAAAATGAACAGTATCCAGACAAGTAGAAAGAAAACTTGAAGAAAAAAATGAATGAAAGAAAATTAAGATTTACAAGAAGGAAGGTCAGTTGATATTGCTAAATGCCTTACAGAAGTTAAGGTTAAAGGTCAGTGGGATCGGTGATCACAGTAAGAGCAGTGCCGGTGCAGTCGAAGGGCAGAACCAGATTACCGAGAAGTGGAAAGAAAACTGGGGTTCAGAATGTATTATATGGAAACCCTTCCTGAGAAAGGTTTGACTTGATTGACTGGTATCACTCACCCTTCATGTCATTCTTTCCTTCGACAAATACTTATTGAGCACCGTTCAATATCAAGAGAGACAAGATACCTATATTCTGGGGCTAGCAGGGCAATGAACAACCAAAAAATTTTAATGTAACATATAATTTCATACAATAGGTGTTATGAAGGGGCCAGGGTTTGGGGTTCCTTCGTAAATGGATCAGAGACAGTCTCTCTAAGGAAGTAGTATCTAAGCTGGGTTATAAGAAGGAACCATGCTATGAAGCTGTGGTGGTGAAGTATTCCAAGAAGAAGGGACAAGTGCTAAGGAGAAAATAGCAAGCACATAAGTGAAACCTCCCAAATAATTACTAAAACTGGTGCTTACCTCTGCCTTACAACTGCTGATAAAACCATCTCCTCACTGGGTATTACACTAAGTGGAATCAGTCAGACAGAGAAAGGCCAATGCCGTATGATTTCACTTGCATGAGGAATCTAAAGAACAAAATAAATGAACGACAAAAACAAACAAAACACAATAACAGATTCGTAGATGCAGAAAATAGATTGCTGGTTGCCAGAGGGGAGAGGGGTTGAAGGGCTGGGTGAAAATGTGAAGGGATTAAGATGCACACATTGGTAGTTACACAACAGTCACAGGAATGTAAAGTGCAGCATGGGGAATGTAGTCAATAAACTGGTAATAACTATGTATGGAGGGATCACTTTGTAAATTATATAACTGTCTAACCCAGCCGTGGGCAAACTACGGCCCGCGGGCTGGATCCGGCCCGTTTGAAATGAATAAAACTAAAAAAAAAAAAAAGACCGTACCCTTTTATGTAATGCTGTTTACTTTGAATTTATATTAGTTCACACAAACACTCCATCCATGCTTTTGTTCCGGCCCTCCGGTCCAGTTTAAGAACCCATTGTGGCCAAAACCGGTTTGGCTCAGTGGATAGAGCGTTGGCCTGCGGACTGAAGGGTCCCAGGTTCGATTCCGGTCAAGGGCATGTACCTGGGTTGCGGTCATATCTCCAGTAGGAGATGTGCAGGGGGCGGCTGGTTGATGTTTCTCTCTCCAACTGTAACTGGAAAAATAAAACAAAACATCTCTTCACCAAGTCCATTGGCAATTCTACTCAGCTGGTCAAGAGAGGAGAAATCAACTGACTCATAGTAAAATGAATGAGCAACATATATATGATCTTATCTACCTGTGTCACCCCAATAAATGTAAATAAAGAAATCACGGAAAATATCATCATGGAAACCCTCCCTCCCTACATTGGACAATTCAAAAATTGTTGCAATATTTGTGCCTGTGGAATGAACAAAAATGTTAGTAACAGAGTGCCCTAGATCCGAATGCAGTTTGAAGAATCTTGAAACAATGAAAATACCTGTGCTTTCGGAAGGTCACTTTACTAAGAAAAGAAGACTCTTCCAGGCCACACTTCTTTGGTCTCCTTTTTTCAAGAGCCTCACGTAGCCCAACCCATGCGGGGGGCGGCGGGGGGACAACTCACAAAAGGAATTTACAGAGTATAGCTTTTATATTGTTTGGTTTTCCAAAGGCCTTACATACTTATATGCATAGCCCATGGACACAAGGAAATGGGAGATATCTGTAATATTACCAACAATAAAAAAAATATGTAAAAAATAGAAAGGGAAATGAAGAACACAATCCCATGTACAAATGCATCAAAAATTAAAAATTTTTAAGAAAGTAGTTTGGTTTTAGCCCTGGCCAGTATGGCTCAGTTGGGTGGGTGTCATCCCATGCACTGAAGATTGCTGGTTCCATTCCCGGTTAGGGCACATGCCCAGCTGGCAGGTTTGATCCCCCGTAGGGGATGTGCAGGAGGCAGCTAATGGGCCAATTGATGATGTGCTCTCACATCAATGTTTTTCTCTTCTCCCTTCCTCTCTCTCTAAAGAAACTCAATAAACTATTCCTTAAAGAAGAGAGTTTGATTTTATATTCTTAATGCATTAGAGAAAACATTTATATTTGTTTTCTTTTATTTTCATAGTCAATTTTTGAATTTTTATAATATCTGACACAATGAAAACTGAATGCCAGTTAATAATAATTAGTTGCAGGAAATATTCAACTCCCCACTCCTGCTCAACAGCTTATGAAGTTAGTAATCAGAGTTGCTCAACCAAAATCTTTCAGAAATTTGGTAACTAGGAAAAGAAGAGAAATTGGACCGTCAATGGAGGAGATATCACTTTGAATGGAGGTTGCCATTGAAGTTTGAACCAAACTTTAACAGGTTAATATGCCAAGGAGGAAAAATTAATAGGAAAAGGAAAATGTATAACAAAGAGAAGATAGCACCTTTAGTAACAGAGGACAGAAGCATTATTCTGGGACACGAAGAAACTCAGTATAAGAAAAGGAGTCGTTGTTGTCACACTGGGGTCTCAAAATAGTTACTGAAGCCAACTATGCTTCCAGGTGAAATCTTCACATATCCAACTATATACTCCAGTGACCTGGAGAAGTGAGGGTTGTTTTTAATTGATTTATGATTTTAAAGTTGCTATAATTAGAGCAATTTAGCTCAGCACAACATTCCTCTAGATGACATCATTGTCACCGCACCATTCTGCTGCACTCCCACTGGTTTAATTTCAGAAACATCCTTTGAATAAATTGCCAAGTGAAAAAGAAGTAGCATATCTGATTTCTTTAAAATAATTCAACTAATTTCAAAGGTGCACTTCCTGGAAAAGATTTCTAGGGTTCCTTTTATAGGCTCGACCGTAATGGAAGAATACCTCAGAGAAGGCAGCAGCAGCTACCAAACCGCCCAGATTTTAAGAGTACCTTTCTTTTCTTTTTTAATATATTATTGTTGATTTCAGAGGGGAAGGAAGAAGGAGAGATAGAAACATCAACAATGAGAAAGCGTCATCGCCCCACACTGGGGATCGAGCCCACAAACAGAGCATGCGCCCTGACCAGGAATTGAACAGTGACCTCCTGGTTCACAAGTCGATGCTCAACCACTGAGCCATGCCAGCTGGGCAAGAGTATCTTTCTTTATACAATAAATAGTTCCTGAGAAATTCTTTTAAAGTTGAATTTGTATTGTGTAGGCCATTTTGGACCGGGAAAAACCTGATTCTGCCACTTACCACTTATGTGTCATGGAACCATTGCCAAATAGGTTCCTGTCTTACAATTTTCTTAAACTTTTCCATTCTGTCTGGCCCAGTGTGGCTGCCTCAGAGATCCAGTGCAATTCATCAAAATGAAGCAAGAATTACCTCTTCTATAAAATGTAATATTAAATCCTGTTGTGTGGCACCCACCTGTTATCAAACCTCACAGGCTGATGAACTAATGTGCAGGCTAGTTTTATTCCTTCACTGTCACCAAAGAGTGGGTTTGTCAGATTTAGAAAATTTTTTAAATTGAGCGCTCACAGATAAAATTCCATTTCTAGCCGGCCAGTGCGGTTCAGTGGTTAAGCATTGACCTAGGAACCAGTGGGGTTATGGTCTGATTCCTGGTCAGGGCACATACCCAGGTTGCAGGCTCAATTCCCAGTGTGAGGCAGGGGGCAGCTAATCAATAATTCTCTCTCATCATTGATGTTTCTATCTCTTTCTTCCTCTCTTTTCCTCTCTGGAAATCAATAAAAATACACTATTTTAAAGTTTTTTAATTTAATTTTCAACAAATAATACTTTTAGCAAAAGTATATCCCAGGTGATATTCAGGACATACTTACACGAGAAAAGTAGTTGTCATTTATGTGAAATCCAAATGTAAGTGGGCATCCTATATTTTATCTGGCAACCCTAGCCAAAGTGGTATTTCATGTCCCAGCTTTCTAGACTGTCATGGAGTGGAATACAAAAACCAAAGAAAATGATAAAGCCTCAGGTGCCACACACACACACACACACACACACACACACACACACACACACTCCCCCTCACCTAAATTTCTGCTTTATTTCCAAACGTAACAACATTCCCCCATTCAGCTCTGGATTTGGAATTTCGTAACAGACACAACCTTCACAGCGGATACACAGTTCACAATCATAAACACAGTTGTCCAAAAATGTAACTTTCTTTTTTTCAGCTTTACTGAGGTACACCTGACAAAAAAAATAATCTTTTCTATAATAAATTTTTTACTCCAAGCCTGGTTTTGCTCAGGGCGGAAATTTAATCTAATCCCTTTCCAGCAAACTCATCCCAATTCAGGGATGGCTCAGGTTATGTTTATAATTCAATCACACTCAGGTTTTTCTCCTGATTCCTCCTGCCTGGACATGAGTCTTACCCCCAGGAGCAGGGGTCCTCAAACTTTTTAAACAGGGGGCCAGTTCACTGTCCCTCAGACCGTTGGAGGGCCGGACTATAGTTTAAAAAAAAAACTATGAACAAATTCCTATGCACACTGCACATATCTTATTTTGAAGTAAAAAAACAAAACGGGAACAAATACAATATTTGTATTTGCATGTGGCCCGCGGGCCGTAGTTTGAGGACCCCTGCCCAGGAGGGTTCATGCAGCTGCCAAGACAGGACCGTTGGGAAGACGGCCCTCTACACATCCACCGGGACCCGCCTGGGTCCTGCACTGGCCTCCTGTTCCTGATGCAGCTCCTCCCACCTGGTCTTCAGCACTTGCTCGCACAGGAACTGGACAGTCTGTAGCTTTCAGCCCCCACTCACCCTGTGGCACGGTGATCCCTGAGGTCGATACCCTCACCCGTCCCTCTTCCACTGGCTCTCCTTGTCTGCTCATGTGACCAAGCTCCCTGCCCCCTCCCACCCCCAGATGATTTCTACACCACACTCTGGTCCCCACTGAAATTTTCTGATGCCCTTCTAGACTATTTCAGAAGTGGGGAGGCAGGGGGATCTGGCTGACAACATGGCAGAAAACACTCACTCTGTCCCTAAAATCCTTAGAAACCTTGGATCCAAATTAATCCTGGGACTTACTGGTCATCTCAGATCCCCCAATTTCAATGGAGTAAGTTCTACCATGTCTCCCAGCCACCCAGGGGAATGGGCGAGGAGGAGCAGACAATCTAGGAGGCAGGGACAAAAACCGTGTCTAAGCTTGTTCTAGACACATCCAGCTTTCCTCCTTCTCCCCAGCTTGGAGGGTGTTTCTTGGGGTGGCAGGGAAGAGGGGAAAAGACAACCTGGTTATGCCTACTCGCAAGATATCAAGAATCTGTCATTTTTTTTTATTACCTATACCTGTGTTACAACTTTCCTCCTAGGTGGGTGGTCAGGAGAAAAAAAAAAAAAACAGAAAAAGAACATAATTACTGTCTCAAAGTAAAAATCATGACACGCAATCTTGAATTTTGCTTCCAGGAAAGTACTCCCAGTGCCCTATTACCTTGAACTCTAACTTTTCCATTTCCGTTTCCCTTCTTAATATTCCCTTAACAGCCATCACATGCCTCCTAGACCACTGGTTCTCCCACCTCGGACTCATCCACACCTCTCCTTGTTGAACAGTGTGTCCCTGGCACTCCCTCCAGACAATCCCACAGCCTGCTAATTAAGCATTAGGAGTTCTATTTTAGTCCCTGTCATAAGAGATTGGGAAAGGATGGAGGGGCTAGGGACTAGGATCAACAGGCCCACTCTTGTGAGAGATGATGAAAATATAACCAGCTTTCACACACATCATCTGAAGGCTCAGGTGATAACCCCATAATAACATTCCCATGGCATGATTGCTGCAAGACTTAAATAAGTTAACTATTGACCCTGTAGTAGGCACAGCTGCGAATGGGAAATCTGCATCACTAAAGAATGTCCAGTAGGCACTGTCTCCTAACATGCCAACCTCGCTGTCAATAATCTGTGAGCATTTATGTGCCTTAGAAGTCCCTCTGTTGTTATGTGAATAATCACCACCTATTTTTCATTAAGTGAAATGTTGGCTGGTATGTTTCTTACATCAGAGCACCCTAATAGAAAGTATTTTCATGATGCTGAGAAGACTCTATCTTCTTTCCATAAACGCACTTGCTTTATAATTCTATTATTTTTTCACAACTCCTTCTGATAGAAAATGGTTTCCTTGCATAAAGAGCACAGCTTTTATCTCACTGTGTGACAGACTCGTGTATGCCTTTTTTCTTTTCAGCAGGCTAGCCTCACACACTGGTGGGATTTGATTCATGAATATATGTCTGGTGATAGTGCTTAGCAGACAGGTAAGTTTTAAAAAATAATACCCTATTTTCAGCCTTTACTGAAACTAAGTTCCAGGTTTTTATATGATTTAATACATTATCTCATTATTTTTAATGTATTTATCCAAACTTCCCAAATTACTGCGTAATAATAATTTTGCTTCCTTTTCAACAGGAGGTTCTTACTGCAGCCCTGGCCCAAGAGAACCTTTTGTAAAGCCAATTTTTAGAGCACAGTTAAGTGAAGGAAAATATTCATATCGGTGACTAGGTATGAAATGAGTTATGGTTTTGAGAATATGGTTATCTGTTGTGAGGAAAATTTTAATTACTTGTAACATAATTCAATGAAATTAATTCTTAGCACTGTCCTAATTCCATCAATTCTGGGATACAATTCCCTATGAGATGAGTCAATAACAAATGTTGATCACAGTTTTCATTAATAATCACCAGCTGTACATTATTTCTGGTGTCTATAACTCCTCTGACACACAGTTATTATTTTCAGTGGACTCCTAGGGAATATGCACTTCACCTTCAACATGATATATATAAATCTTAACTACTTTTTATTATTCTCAAGTGTGATTGCTCTTTTTAGTTTACTGGTCTTCAAAATAAATGTCTTAATGCCAAATTTCATGCAAATAATTAGTTACCAGTCTCATCTACTTATCCTTAAAATACTCTTCACTATCACCACCAACTTTTTTTAATTAAGAGCTTGATCTTTCAGTATGTTCCTTGACCTTGGGATCTTATATAGAACCATATGCAGAAAGACCTAAAAAGGTAGTATGATGATATCCATTCCACTTACACCGACATTCCTGAATCTTCTCAGCTTCACTTTTTCCATATGGATAATTTAGTAACATTAAAATGAATGATGTTCTATCGCAGTCATGTGCATGGTTTTTATGTCAGGGGTAAGAAATAAGCCATGCCAAAAGCACTTAAAGACAGAGTACCCAAGATGTCAAGATACGCTCTTTGCAGGGCCAGATGTTGCAGCAGGAAATGCCCAGCCACCAATACACGTCCCTTCTGAGCACCACCTGCTCACAAGTGCTAACTTACGTACCCTACATTACTTCATACAGAATCAAAGTTTCCTTCCCTTCATATATGCCTACTGTGGGCATAAATCCACATCCTTCTTCATGGATCTAATTCTAGCCCACCGCTTTAGCATAAAAACTCAAATATTTTAAGTATCCTAAACCAGAAGTTATTACTCTTTATTTTTAAGATAGAAAAAATATATATATAGGAAGTTTCCTAATAACTTTCAAAAAGATTTAAAAGAAACAAAATTTTTTTCTAAGTTTAAAACAAAACTTGGGTATAATTAAGTCATTTACTTCAGTTAGTCTTTAAATTTAATGTTTCCTATGTCTTAAGTAAATTAAACATCATTCCCAAGTTATTAAATAAATCTGAACTTAAGTGTACTTACCCTTACTATTCGGTATAGATGTTTCTATTAGAGTGAGCAAGAGGCAAGCTTAAACTTCCTGTCCAATTTATTTCCAATAAATGCACACTGCTCTTTACCAAAATTTCTCTTTATTCACATGACACTGTATCACAGCCCCAGGTCATACCTTTACCATGAGAAAATGAACCTGGAACTCAGACTCACAGGCTGATAAAGAAGGGATTTAAAACTTAGGGATTCACCAGAGGAACTTACCATATTTAGTTTTTCAAAATTCACACATGATGAATATTGAAACTGTCAAAAGTATCCTACCTCTGCCCCAGCCAGTTTGACACAGTGGTTAGAGCGGTGGTCGGCAAACTGCAGCTCACAAGCCACATGCGGCTCTTTGGCCCCTTGAGTGTGGCCACAAAGTTTCAATCTGTACATGTGCGCCCGCACGTGGTATTTTGTGGAAGAGCCACACTCAAGGGGCCGCAGTTTGCCAACCACTGGGTTAGAGCATCGGCCCTCAGACTGAAGGGTGGCAGGTTCAATTCCTGGTCAAGGGCATGTACCTCAGTGCAGGCTCGATCCCCGGCCCAGGTCAGGATGCATGTGGGAGGCAACCAATCGATGTAGCTCTCTCACATGGATGTTTCTCGCTGTCCCTCCCCCTCCACACTCTCTCTCTCAAAAAAAAAAATAATAAGTATCCTAACTATACTTAACGACCAACATTGGAGCTGGAGAAATGACCAAAATTCAATTATCTTTAATTGCATAAAATAAAATTTAGAATAAAGACATGAATGTGTAACTATCAATAATGGAACATGTGGTGGACCATTTCACTCTGCAACAACGAAAGTACCAAGAAAAGCTTCAGTAACTCCCAATGTTTGGATGGAGAGCTTAGCATAGTAGAGATGAATACGAATATCTAAAGCAGAGTGAGAAAATCCTATGTCTTCCTTAAGCAAACAGTAAGGTTAAAAGAAAACATGGAGCTTAAATGCACAGAACCAGAAAAAAAAAAACCTCAAAACTATCAAAACAGTTTCATCCCATGCTCTAAGTACTTCCCCTCAACAGTCCGCACACCCTCGGACAACCACCCACAGGTCAGCTGTTGATGCTGCGTGGATGCAGCCACAGATCATTACCTACTTAATTGTGTACATCCCTAATAGGCTCAGACAGCTCTTCCGGAACGAAGGTGTTATAATGACGTAGATGATAAATACTTAACCATGGCATGGCCAGATGCTATGATAATATGAGCAGCATTTATGTAGAGAATATTAGCATCTGTTAGTGCTGTATGCTACAATTGAGAAAAAAACAGATTCATAAAAATACCATTTAAAAGAATGCAATGTGCACTGCATGTTGTTATTATGGCATCTTGCTAAAATCCCATAAGTGACACTAAAAATATTAAGCAAAATATAGTTAATGCGGTCAATGAATACAAGTGGCAGCTGCCTCCAGACAGAGGAAAAGCTAGTCACATTGTAAAAATTCAACAATTTCCCTCTAAAACAGTGGTTCTCAACCTTCTGGCCCTTTAAATACAGTTCCTCATGTTGTGACCCAAGCATAAAATTATTTTTGTTGCTATTTCATAACTGTCATGTTGCTACTGTTATGAATCATAATGTAAATATCTGATATACAGGATGATCTTAGGCGACCCCTGTGAAAGGGTCGTTTGACCGCCAAAGGGGTCGCGACCCACAGGTTGAGAATCGCTGCTCTAAAATGTAATGTGATTCTGGAGAACATGCATTATGATTTTTATTTTGTTATTTTCAACCAGAGTTGTGGGAAGGAAACCTCTACTGACACACACCCCTCCAGACACTGAGCAGAACGTGGACCAGGCCAGCAATGCTGCTCCGCCTTCAGGTGATAGGTTTTCCTTCATCTGCACCTCAGCGCAAGTGTTGCTACTGCCGCCACATTTGAAGCATAAGAAATACCATAAATGCTGATTAGCTCCCTCCTAAATAGCAAACTTGAAACTGCCCAAACATGGCATTTTAGAGAACAAATATGAATATGCTTTAAAAAAAAGAAATCAAATGAATTCCTCATTACATATTAAGTTAGCCTGCAGCAATCAACCCCCAACAAACACTTTAACATCTATAAAAGGCTGCATGCTGGGTCTGTGCATGTTCAAAGCTCTGCTGTCAGCAGAACCGTGGGCCTTGTCTAAGCAGCATCAACGCTTCCTTTGGATTGCGGCCAGCAGCGCTCTCGGGGGGCTGCCAGCACCTCTACCAGGAGAGCCGCAGCAGCCAACTTTTTGCCTGACAAGGACACGGCCACAGTCACCGCACTGTTTTGTGATTGTGTGGGCAGGTGGAGAGGCACAGCTTCGATACACAAATTAACAGGAATATGTTAGAGATTATGGTTTCCTTCCATTTCGTAGTAAATATGTGAGTGGGCTCGCTTTTCTGAAATCAATGCTGCCGAGTCCAAACCAGCTGATCCCTGGGTCGGTTCATCCAGGTCACAGTGGACAGTGCAGGGCTAAAATACTACATTCTCATTCTCCTTTCGCGTCCTGTACCTGAGACCCTGCGGCTCCCCTGTTCAATCTGCTCTCTTTCATCTCTCATCTGTGACAAAGACATGCAAAGGACAACGTCTATTGCTGCTGAAATATGTGGTCTACAAAAACAATAGATATTCAAAGAAGCATGTCCCCTCACGGGACAGAAAAACAGCAAAATGAATGATAAAATCTGTGATAAAGGTTATTATTGTAAGGATCACATCTTTTATGTCCTGCACACAGGCACGAACCTTTCTACTAGATCATCGCTCAAATCCAAAATATTTACTAAGTACACACTGACTATGTTCCAAGGACTGTTCCGGCTTCTGAGGGACAGCTGGGATAGTGCTCTCCTACAATTACTTAAACGTCCCTGACGCCTAAATGCGGCTCAAGGACCAGCAGCACCAGCGTCTGGCTCTCCAGTCTTGCTCCAAACCTACTGAATCAAAACCTGGAGCTTAACAAAATTCCCTACGTTATTTGAACTTGTATTAAAGTTCAGAAAGCATGGTTTTAAAGGGCATGGTTTAAAAGACACGGGATCTAAAATGTGCCCCAAAAATAAAAATTCCTATGCAATAGAAAAGAACAAAATGATGTGTTTTCTGTATTATTTGTATATCTATGTATTGAAGGGGTTGAACCAGATGACACTTGCAATTCCTCTTCTAAAATGTAATAAAAAATAAAAACAAAATTGTCTTTTTGTGTTTCTTAAAAAAAATGTTACTACTGAATGATTTTCATTTATGGGCACATTGATGAATATATAATATATTATTATATATTTGTTTAAAGTACCTTTGTTGTTTCTACAGCTTGAAATGAAACCCAACGCCCTGGGTGGCCCTATAGTTCCAAAGCAACAAGGTTCCTACAGACTCAGTGAAATCCAAGCCCTGGCTGGTCTTCCTTTCGTCCTGGTGAAACTTCTATGCTGGTCCAGACTCCTAGGACCCAACCTGAAAGACCGGTCACCCTTATTGGGATGTAAGCACAACCAGAAAGAAATGGACATCACTGAAAACCCAGATTGCTGCATCCTCACATCTATGAACAATCAATAGAAGTCCCCTCATGGCTCCTTGTGGGAGAAATGGAGATGAGAGCGGCCAGAGGCTTGCATTTTAAGAAAGACTCTACCTATACCCTTTATTGGGGGCAGGAGAGAGAGCAAAGGCTCCTCTGAAGCAAGACACACTCTCAGGCTCTCAAGGGACCAGGAGGGACACCTTCATTCCACACCTGCCTGCCTGAAGGAGAATGTCCCTGCTAGAGTACCTGGGGGGGTTACAACAGAGGAAATGCTCTTCAGAATGCAGGAGCCAACAGAAGTGTGACTTTTCCTGGAGAGAACGAGTTACGTTTCCACAGAGGCTGCCTACCACCAGGGCCTCCCGTGCCAGGCACAGCTGAGCCTTAACACTAGAAATGATTTCTGCAGCCAGCCTCGTCTCCAGGGTCAGACAGCTTTTCAAAAAGGAGAGGAATGCTTTTCAAACCTCTAAGTCCTTTCTCGGCTTTAGGATTCAAACTAGAGATATCAAACAATCAATACACAACTGGCTCGAGAAAGACAAATACCATAGGACTTCACCTATATGTGGAGTCTAAGGAACAAGATAAGTTAACAAACAAAAGGTAAAGGGGTGAAGAAAGAACTCAGACACAGACTACAGTAATGTGAGGGTCAGAGGGAGGAGCAAAGGGGGGAAATAAAGTGGTGGAAAGAGACTTGACTTTGGGGGGTGAGCCACAATGCAGTATGCAAATGATGTTGTACATTTGAAAACTGTACCGTTTCATTACCCAGTGTCACCCCAATAAATTCTTTTAAAAAATAGACACACACATAAACTGGCTGACTTAGGTTAAGAAACTCACGAAAGAACCAAAGAAAATATCATTCATGTTACTGTCCCAGCTCTGCCATTACAAAGTGTACGGCCTTGAACAAGATATCTTATCTTCTAGGGGCTCATTTTTTCTCATCTCTAAAATAAAAAATGTTGAGTTAGATAAATTCTAACCTTAGTTTAAGGTTCTCTGGTTCTTGTATACTTTATTTTGCATCTGAAGCCACCAGAAGTCATAATCTTAGCAGTGAAAAGTCATCTGCTTTTGCAGACACAGATTATTTTCAAACTACAAAACAGACTTGAGCAGACATTTTCAGAGGTAACTCTTTCAGGACTTTAACTTCTTATCAATACCAACTTGTTACTCTTACGGACTTAGGTATGGCAATAGAAGACACACCTAAGTGGATGCAAACATTAAAGATTTTTTTTTACCACCTCTGGAATTCCTATCAGCATTGTAAATTTTGAAAACAACCTATAACAGAGTATTAACTATTTCTATAAGCATTCTCAACTATAAAGTAACTATAAGCTGCCCACAAGGCAAACTCTCATATAGCAAACAACCTTGTAAAAAATAAATCTTTGCAGGTGCATGAAAATCAGCTAGTATGTGCTTGATTCAAGAGCTTTCTACCTAAGATTCACCAACAAACAACCCCAGAACCAACAGATGGAAATAGAATAGCAAACCTTAGAACTTAAAAGCTGTCTCTATAATGTTTTTACTTTACTCATTTAATAGCAGTGCCTAAGTATCATGGTCATTACTGTATCCAATATGGAAATCAAATTTTAGGAGAACAAGTAACTAATAGGCATCATTTTAATCATTTGACTTTAAATACACGGTGAAGTTTTTACATAAAAATCCGTAAGGTTTTTTAACTTCAGGCTATAAAGATTTGCACTTTATGAAGTAGTGGAAATGGTTTGGTGGCTATTGCAATAAGCTAGAAATTAGGAAATGTGAATATTAATTCTGAATCTGCTGCCGTCTCAGAATGACCTTGAATGATGTATCCAACCTCCTCCTCCTCTTCCTCCTCCTCCTCCTCTTCCTTCTCTCTCTCTCTCCATCAGAAAACTGAAGAATTAATGAAATGTCATCTCTTTTTTTTCTTTGGCTGTGTACACATGAATTAAAATGTAATTGCACATGTGGTAGGCAGAATAAAACATGTTTGGGTTGGTCTGAACGTTGCTGTAGCACCCTGTCTTATAATTAAACATTTTTTATACCTGTGCAATGATTTTTTAAATAATGTCTGAAGTGCTTTAGGATTTTTAGAAAGAGTTTAGTACATGGCATAAATAATTATTTTACTTGATTGGGCAAATAAGAAACAGAATATCATCTAAGATAGACATGAATATTTTACACAGCAAATTTAGCTTCACTTACTCTTAAAAGGAGTAATTCAATCAGAATTCTTTCAAGAGAATTGTATTAATTACAGAACAAAGAAGGAAAGGATCTTCTCCCAGTTGAGCTATTAACATATTTCATCTAACAAAGGCCATTTAAGTGAATCTGTTGCTTATGGAACCATTTTTCTATATGGTTAGTACTTCCCCTTAGTGCTCCTTCAGCCCAGTCTAATAATCGTACTCTTTCATAGATTGCCTCTAAATGATCCCAGATGCATATGTACTGCATTTTTAAAGGTCTTAAGTAAAATGTATTTACAACTTCCATTTCAGTGCTAATGTAAATGGGAAGATAGTTCTACTTTATACTGTCCTTATACATACGCGGACCCCCCCCCCCCCGTACATATCATCACATGCCCCCTTATCCTAGATGACCCAGAGCAGTTTTATTGTTGTAAATCTTTCCATGGTTGAAGACTGCCATTGGAATTTATCAACTTCCTCTCCTCCCTATGCTATAGTACAACGACAACAAGCCTACCACTTCGTTTTGTTTGCTAAGCATTGTTTTCCCAGGAGGCCTACTTGGTATCTGGTGTCCTCCGGGTCCTTAAGTTCCAGGGTAAGCCCAGGATTATCATCTGTGTGGTCAGTCATTACCCACCTGGAATTTTCTTTTCAAAGCAAGGGTGTTAACCCACAGCCCTTCTCACTAACTAAATTTCATCTAACTTACTTCTATGTTTCTTTGTTGATAAGAGATCATTTTTTAATTCAATTTCTACCCTATACAGTATTATGTACCCTTCTGGTTTTCAAATTATCTAAAGGGGTTAACTCACTAAGCTCGGTAGAAGAAAAAAGCAGTTGTTTGCTCCTGAATATCATCACTAAAGAGAGCACACTGTGGTGCTGTGTAATACCGCCTGGAACCAAGGGGAAGTTGGGCTCATGGCATGTAATTACTACATGAGTTGGGATTTACCCAGAACATTGGGTCTGAGACCCTATTTTTACCACAGACTGCCACAGCACGATACTCAGGACCTTAATTTCACTGCCCAACTAGAGACATCACCTTAGAAACACAATACTATTGCAACTCCTTCCTCAAGGGGGATCATTATTTTTTGTGACACAGATCACCAGCAGCTGTTACATATGTCCAGAAATATTCCATCCTCTCTGTACAGAACAGTACTGGACCCTATGCGCAGCACACAAAATACAAAATATAATAGTCTACAAAATAGAAAACATAGCCCTATGGAACTTATGAACCATTTAAGATGACTTATGAGACTAATACAAAAACATTATAATAGCTACCACTTTTACTAAGAACATGTCAGGCACTGCCCTAAGTCTCTTATTCCTTTAAAGTACTTAAGACATATATATACCTTATACTTTATAAATTGTTTTATGAAAATGGGGTATAAGTTAGGTATTATTTTCCTAACTTTTTGAAATTTGAAGGACAAAGTTATTGAAGATCTGAAAAACAATTCCTAAAAGACGGCTTTTTTTTTTTAGAAAACTAGCTACACAATGCATTGCATCCATCATGTTAAAACTTGCATTAGCCATAAATATGAAAACCATAAACAAGCCACCACTCTTCAAAAATCTGAGCAAAGATAAAATGTCTAAGGAACAATGTGGATGACTTGCAAAGTATAAGCTCTTTACCTTAAGCACCAATAAAAAAAAAAAAATTAAGTAGCACAAATGGATGTGTGTGATCCGTTCTATACACTGAACTGAACCTTTGGCACTAAGAATCTGAGCATTTTGTCATATAGCATTAACATGTGTTATAAAAGTCCATAGTGTCGCCGAAGCCGGTTTGGCTCAGTGGATAGAGCGTCGGCCTGCGGACTGAAGGGTCCCAGGTTCGATTCCGGTCAAGGGCGTGTACCTGGGTTGCGGGCCCATCCCCAGTAGGAGGTGTGCAGGAGGCAGCTGATCGATGTTTCTCTCTCATCGATGTTTCTGACTCTCTATCTCTCTCCCTTCCTCTCTGTAAAAAATCAATAAAATATATTTAAAAAAAAAAAAGTCCATAGTGTCAAAGGAATAGAACCACCAGCATTCAAAAGCAGCTTTGTCAACTAGGCAATAGGACACTCTACAGTATGTCTCATGCCCAAGACCATTAGTCTCACAAGATTAGACTGACTACAAAGTCCACACTCTAACCTGCATACACGGACCCTCAATGACTGCATAATCAATGAGATGCTAAATTGTAGGGCACATATACAAGCTAAGAAGGAAGCATTTACATATTAACTAGAGGTCACAGGATAAAGTGTTACGAGGGAGGCTGGACTTCAGTTTGGCTTCATAGAATGATTAGTTAAATAAGTAAATAGAAAGGGGCCAGATATTCTAAATATCAAGTCATATAAACTTTATGAAAGGTTGAAGGAAAGAATAGCATGCCATGATCAGAGAAACAGGAGGAAGATCAGGGTATGTGATGTGTTCCAACATGGGTATGTATATGAAGTACAATATTTTAATTTCACATACCTTCACATCAATGTGTAAGCCTTAGTCTACATAATGTTCAACTAAATAATCCTATATAATAAAAGGTTAATATGCAAATAGACTGAACCACAGAACAACCGGTTGCTATGATGTGCACTGACCACCAGGGAGTGTGCGTGGAACATAGTGGGCATCAGCAGCAGGCAGCAGAGTGTGGAACATGGCAGGCATCAGCTGCAGCGGGATGGTGGAACAGGTGAGTGGGGGCGCCAGACCAAGACGGGGCGCTGGTTGCTGTCATCGGGGCAAGATTCTGGTAGTTACTGAAAATTCTTTGCTCACGCATGCCATGGTCCTGCTCGGTGCTCGCACCTGCTGCCAGCGCCAGACTGCTCGCCCCTCAGGGCTTCTCCAACTCCCCCTGCTCCTGAGGGGCTATCAGGGCTGGCAGCCGCTACTTGCACCCGCTGCTGGCGACGTCCCTGCTCGCACCTACTGCCAACGCCCAGTGCTAGTCCCAATTGCTTGGCACCATTAGCGGGTACGAGTGGTGGCTGCCGGTCCTGATCGCCCCTGAGGGCTTCTCCACCTCCCCCTACCCTGAGCGGAAAATGGGGCAGCAACGCCACTCACACCCACTGACAGCACCGACCTTGCTCACACCCTCTGCTGGCGCAGGCCCCAATTGCTCCGTGCTGTCAGCAGGTGTGAGCGGGGCAGGCACTGTCAGCACGTGGATCAATGGCAGTGGGAGTGGAGCTGCCGGCAGACAGGGGACCAGGGGCGTGGCAGCAAGGGGCTGGGTGGGGCGCAGAGGATGGGCCAAGACCCGCCCCTGTGTCCACCGAAGCCCACAGTTCCTTTCTAGATGCACGATTTCATGCACTAGGCCCCTCATATCAACTATAAGTCACATCAAAGGACTCCAGAAGCCTCTGGAAAGGGATGTGTCTTACAATGCTGTTTTAAGTACTAAGGATAGAAAAAGAGATAAGAAAAGAAAAACAAGACAGTAAAATCTCAGACATCTTTTTGCTGATACATCTCCTCAGGCAAGTGAAACAAAAGAAAAAATAAACAAATGGGACTACATCAAACTAAAACATTTTTGCACAGCAAAGGAAACCATCAACAAAATGGAAAGACAACCCACTGAATGGAAGAACATATTCACCATGATACATCTGATAAGGGGTTGATATCCCAAATTTATAAAGAACTTATACAACTCAAACCAACCCCAGCCCCCAATAATCCAATTAAATA
>NW_006288853.1:1064414-1065911 GCF_000327345.1 Myotis davidii
AACCCAATGATTCCTGAGTTCAATTACACTCAAGGGCATGTACTTTGGTTGCAGGCTCCTCCCCGACCTGAGCCCTGGTTGGAGCTTGTACAGGAGGCAACCAATCTATGTGTTTCTCTCACATCAATGTTTCTCTCTGTCTTTCCCTCTCTTCCACTCTCCCTAAAAATCAACGGAAAAATGTCCTTGGGCAAGGACTAACAAAAATAAATAAATAATTAAGAACTTATACAACTCAACACCCAAAGAAACAAACAATCTAATTTAAAAATGGCAAAGGACCTGAATAGACACTTCTTCAAAGAGGACATACAGATGACCAATACACATATGAAAAGATGCTCAATGTCATTGATCATCAGAGACATAGAAATAAAAAAAACCACAGTATCATCTCACACCTGTCAGAATGGTTACCACCAGTAAATCCACAAACAACAAGTGCTGGCGAGGATGTGGAGAAAAGGGAACCCGAGTGCACTGTTGGTAGGAATGCTGATTGGTGCAGACACTGTAGAAAGCAGTATGGAGTTACCTCAAAAAATTAAAAATGGAACTGCCTTATGATCCAGAGACTCCACCTCTGGGAATTGATCTGAAAAAACCTAAAACACTGATTTGAAAGATTAGATGCGCCCTCTTACTCACTGCAGCTTTACTTACAATAGCCAAGATCTAGAAACAGCCCAAGTGTCCATCAGAAGATGAGTGGATGAAATAGCTGTGGTACATTTACACAATGAAATACTAATCAGTTGTTAAAAAGGGGGAGGAGGGTAGCCCGGGCCGGCTTGGCTCAGTGGATAGAGCGTTAGCCTGTGGACTGAAGGGTCCCAGGTTCGATTCTGGCCAAAGGCACATGCCTGGGTTGGGGGCTCAATCCCCAGTAGGGGATGTGCAGGAGGCAGCCGATCAATGATTCTCTCTCACCATTGATGTTTCTATCTCTCTCTCCTTCTCCCTTCCTCTCTGAAATCAATGAAGAAATATATTTTAAAATATAAAAATAAAAAAAGAGGGGGTGGAAATCTTACCTTTTACAGTAGCATGGATGGACCTGGAGAGCATTAGCTAAGTGAAATAAGCCAGTCAGAAAAAGACAAATACCATGTGATTTCACTCATATGTGGAATCTAATTAATAAAATGAACTAGCAAGCAAAATAGAGACTGGCGGTGTTGAGGAGGGAGGGGAATAAAGCAAAAAAGAGAAAAAAACCTCATAAACAACAGTGTGATGATTGCCATGGGGATGGGGGAAGAAGGTGGAAGAGGTGATGGGGGGATAAATGGTGATGGAGAGACTTGAGTTGGGGTGGTGCACACACAATACAGTGTACAGATGATGTGTTGTACAATTGTGCACCTGAAACCTATATAATTTAGTTAACCAGTGTCATCCCAATAAATCCATTTAAAATTTACATTAAATTAAAAAGGAATTAAAGTCCAGATTATCAAACTTTATTTTATTTTATTACACCTAATCAAAGCCCCA
>NW_006288853.1:1066190-1070531 GCF_000327345.1 Myotis davidii
GAGAGAGAACAAAAAACCCCAAAAGAGAGTTAAAAAGAATAGAACAACATACTCCACGAATCTATCTGGCCCAGAGAAAGAAATCTCTCAAAACTATGTTTAAAATGTCATAGAAAAAGGAAACAAAATAAAACCTAATGAATGAGTCCAAGATAATTATAGTCGACCCACTGAACATCCATAACTCACAGTTAAGGTAACATTAACATTTTCTAACATTAATATTTTGTAAAGAAATGGATGGGAAATGAAACGTCAGCAGAACACCTAAATAATGCGTAAGTCTAAGGGCAATCTGTCAGCCTTTGGCATTCGGGAAGCCCAAGGGTTAATGCCCTTATGAATTTTCAAAATGTGGTAACATCAATTTTAATTGCCAGTAATCTGAGGCCAAAACTTTTGTATGCTTTCTTGTTCGTAGCAACAACAGCACCAACAAGTATTTATTGAGCGTCTGCCACGGGTCGGGGACGGTTGTGAGCGCCGCAGAGAATGCAGCAGCGAAGGTGACAGATGAGGCCCTGTCCTTACGGAGCCTATGTGCTGTCACACGAGGAATGATGAATACGGTTGGAGCAGAAAACAAGCCATGACTAATTCTCTTGGACAAAGATCCTGCCGTAGGAGGCAGAAGCTTTCTTGCTGTATTGCAATTTTACAGATTCCTGAATCCTTTCCAGTGGGAGAAACTCACTGGTGTGTGTTTGGAGGTTTGGGGGCTTTAAAGGGGCAGGGTAGGCAATAAAAGGGCAAGTCTCACCAGGTCAGGGAACCCTGCCCACCCAGGAAACAGCAGCTCCTCGGGGGCTTTCATACAGAAGGACTGGGTTAATATTACCAGTTTCTAGAAAATTCTGCTATTTTCCGAGGTAAAACGGGAAGTAAACAAAATTTGTCTTTGCTGTTCTCTGCCATCTCCCTCATTCACTATGTCTTCTTGTAGCCTCTCCTATTTTCTCCCTTTTTCTATTTTGAGATTTTTTTTTTAATTTTCAAAAATCAACCTTTTAACTTACTAGATGCATATAGTATAAAACCAACTACAGTTTAACTTCCCTCATTTGATTCCTCCTATCTTATCCCTATTGGTCTCTTCCCTCTCTGTCCATCACTCTGTGGTCCCTGACTTCCCACCATCCCTCTTTCTGACTGCTTCCCTCCAATTCCCCTTCTATCTTTTCCAGAAAGAAAAAGAATGATCAGTAGGTATAGGAAGAGAGGGAGTCTAGTAAGACAAAGGATTGACAGTATGGTACCTGCTCAGGGAAGCCCATTTTATAAGGATTTGGCCCTTTGAGCTCACAATCTGCTTTGTGTGAATAAATTTCACTAGAACTAGAGTTGCTAGACATAACACTTAGAAAATCGTGTAGTGAAGTTTCATACATTTTCTTAGCTGTCTGAGTAGAGTCTCTCAAAAATCCTTTTGTGGTTTCGGATACACTGCACGACTTGCATGAGAGAAAGAGTGAGAACTGGCCGTCTTTTGCCTCTCACCAGGTGGCATTTTCAAATGTTTCTTTAAGCCCTGGGCCCGGCCTCTCCTAAAATTGCTTTCATTCCGCACGCCTGGAACTCCTCACTTTACTACCCCCAGCCTGGCTTCCCGCAGGGATACTGGGAACGAGACCACGGAAAAGCCCAGGTTTGGAGTCAGACTGATTTACCCTGGAAGACCAGCCTCGTGTCTTATTCGCCCGGTGATCTTAGGCAAATTATTTAACTCTCTTAACAGTCTTCTCATCTGTAAAATGGTGTTCATAAAACCAAGCCCTTTATAATGTATTTAATTGTCTAATCCGTAAGTATATTAAACACAGTATGTGGCAGATAGTTGTCGTTTATAAATTGCATATATAATTTGCATATATATATATATATATATATATACACCCCTTATGCCCATATTTTTCTCACATACACATGCAATTTACCTGTCTGTCCTCAATGCCATTCTCCCAGAGGTCTGTCCTTGAAGCAGTCCCATTTTTCCAAAGTGACAATTAGCTAATGTAAGAATCTAATCACTGAGAATGTGTTAATGGGAAAGGATAAGAAGAGGGAACAGTGACTACTGCCTGCCAACTCAAATGCTCCTCAGAGGTAAAGTACGGCTCTTGGACACAAAACTGTACTGCAAGTTGCATGGGCCAGAGCAGTGACTCATGGTGTGAATTTCAAGCAGCAGAATCTGGAAGCTCAGTAACTGTAACTGCTTCGTCGCATGTGCTAATTAATACCTGGGCCCTCACTACTTTAAAAATAGGTTTAAAAAACCATAAATGGATAGTGTGTCCTTTTTCATATAAATGTATTGCATTTGCCCCAGAACTTTCTACAAAACAAATATAGCTCCTAGGAAAATAGGGCCTTGGAAAGGTTAAATGCTCATGGAAGGTCTGCAATAAAGCAAAACCTAAAACACAATTCTCTTTTCAAGTCAGTATGTCCTCAACCATACTATGTTGACTTGATGAAGTGTGACTACACTTAGCAAGTCCTGCTATGAAAACTCCCATCCCATAGATCCAAAATCTGTGAAATTGGCAATGGCCAGAGAATCACACCTTTTGCCACACTAACAGGAAAGACTCTTAAGTAATGGACTTGGTGCCTGGCCATCCGAGTCACCCACTTAGTCATTTTTCTAGGCGCTATCCATCACTGAGCACATTCCCAAACTTCATGCAACCTCATTTAAACATCTAACTGGCAGTGCTGATGGGAATAAACATTCCGTCAAAGTAAAAGCTTGACAACCCTGACACCTAGTGGCTGTGAAGAAACGGATGAAGAGCCAGCTTGGGAAAGGCAGAATCTCACAAACACACAGAATTATTGTTAATATCACAAAATATTAATTCTAAAAGCAAACCAGTTCTATCTGGGCTCAGGATTTATCTTGAAATCTATTCAAGGAGGCAAAAAGGTTTGCATTTGTAAAGTATATTTTTCTTCAACCTTATACATTTAGAAAACTTACTCATCTTCAGAGATCAAATAAGAAAAGCAAAGGTTGATTCATATTTTGGCATAGTTATGACTTTTTTCCTTAAATTTGTATGTACAACCACAACCTTTACCTGGTCTTCAGGGGATTTTTCTCAAGCATCCCCCTGTCAATATAAAAGCCACCTGGTCCAGCATTCACAGAGGTTCCCTTTATGCCAATGAAGCATTCTTATTTGAAGAGAAATTGTACCTTTACAAGCCAGCAGGAGTTTTCTTTAAGAGAAGTAAAAGGACACATGTGGAAACCCCCAGAGTGCACATCTAAAAGCAAGACCCTCCGGGGAACGCCGCAGGAAGTCATATGAAGAGACCAGTCAACACAGCATAGCACAGCCTATTTCTGCCCTAAACATTGGAAAGTAAGTGCCCCGGGCCCACCTAAACTGACAGGCATGACAGCACAAAGCCTAGCATTCATCATCTCCACAAGGAGAGTTCCCATCCTACCTGCTGACGTTTGAAGGCTAAATAATCCAAATTTTCCAGCTCCTTCCCAAGCTTCTGATAGGTTTCCTGGAGGTCAGATTTGTTGGAAACATTTTTAAGAGATTCAAATGTCCTTTGAAACTGAAATTTAAAATGAAAGTAAATAATTAGTACAGCAGCATTATTTTTCCTCAAATGTCTAACTAGCTAACAGAGAAAAGGTGAAACAGATATAACAAATACAAACTAGTTGCCTTTCAATAAAATAATTAAAAATGATTATGAAGAATAAGAAAATGGCCCTGACCGGTTTGGCTCAGTGGATAGAACGTCAGCCTGTGGACTCAAGGGTCCCAGGTTCGATTCCGGTCAAGGGCATGTACCTTGGTTGCGGGCACATCCCCAGTAGGGGGTGTGCAGGACGCAGCTGATCGATGTTTCTCTCTCATTGATGTTTCTAACTCTCTCTCTCTCCCTTCCTCTTTATAAAAAAATCAATAAAATATATTTTTTAAAGGAATAAGAAAATGTACACCAACGTTATTGCATAAATGAAAGCCCACTTAGTCCTCATTTCAACAAAAGAGTATACTGGATTTAAAAAAGAAAAAAACTCTTCATGTCTTAGCATACACTACTACTTTTAAAGAAAAAATGTACAATGAATGTACGTATAATTTCAAATCACAATGAGAAAGTGTTAGAAGAGCTCTCACATTCCAACCATGGAAACAATTTATGTAAAAACGGTTGCTTGCCTCTATAGAAATATCTCTGCAGAATAGGCACCCAGCAAGTTTCCGCCAGGAAGCTCTCTCAGATCTTATGTTTTGGGAAGGTAAGAAAACTAACGTTTTGATGACTGAAGCATATGCAGTGTGTTCAGCAAACATTTATTCATTC
>NW_006288853.1:1070660-1078318 GCF_000327345.1 Myotis davidii
GAGAGAGAGGAACATAGATATTGCCTCTTCCACCCCCAGCCCCACAACTGGGGATCAAACCCAAAACCCAGGCTTGTACCCTGACCAGGAATGGAACTGGCAACCATTTGGTGTAAGGATGCCCAATCAACTGAGCCACATCGGCCAGGGCTTCTGTGCATTTCTAAGTCAGATACTAGATAAACACAAAGGAGACAAATTGCAGTGTAGCGCAGAATATTGTTCTGCTACTAATAATTAATTAAGCAAAGGGAGCTCACAACAAATTGAATTCTTGGTTTATTTTAGTAAATTAGCGCCTACTTTGGAGGATTAGTGATTGCAAATGTCAAGTAATGTCATTTGCAAGACATTTGCATTTCCTCTTGCTTTATGTCATTTGTTTTCCATATGCTCACAGTGTGCCATTAGAATAGATTTCTACAGAGACTTCACCATCTTAAACACACCAGAACTCCACTGTGACTATGATGGTATGAGACAGGCTAATAGGATTTTACAGAATATGATTAAGTTTCCAGGGAAATGATTTGACCCTTACTATTTCAAACGCCATGGAATAAGTCATATTATAACGGCATTCTGCTGAATTAAATCCTCAGTTTCACAAAAGCAACGTGTTTATCTCAAACCAAGATGGCAGAGGAAAAGGAAATAAAAAATAACAGTACTAAGCCTCCACAGCAGGCTGGTAAATTACATTCAACAATGCAATATTTTAGACATTACTGTGCACAAGGCACTGTGAATATGAAACACGTTTCCTGCGCTAAATGAACTGACAGACTGCCGGAAAGCTAGACATGAAACTCGAAAATAGGAAGGACCCTGACATTTGAGTGCCTGCTCAGGTCCAGGTGCTACTTTATGCCTTCCCATTTAAGTCTCACAGGAGCCACGGGAGGCCCTAGCTCCCTTCCCATTTCACCAGTGAGTCAACTGGACTCCTAGTTTGAAATGGGTTTTGACCACAATGCTGTGCTCTTGCTACTGTATCATTAGCTCAAACAAGGCATAGTGAGTGAAGAGAATGCAAAAAGGAGATAAAAGTAACATGTGCTGAAACAGAAAAGACTCCCTGATATGAGACTCGGGCCAGATAAAAAACATGAGGGAAACTGAATTGGGCCTCAAAACTCAGGAAGAATTTTCAGAGCCTTAAATGGGAACCAGTCCCACCCATCAGTTCAAACGCAGTCTGCTCATTCTCCCATTTTGCGGCAGAGTAAACAAATTTCTTTAATATAATTTTAATAACCATTATACTCGCTGTTTTATTATGTTATGTGATTGTTTCTGTGCCTTGCTATTCCTTGGTCTATTCTATGTTCAAATCAAAATAATACCAGGTCTAACATTTTAAACAATTTAAGTAATTTTATCTCTAAATAATACAAACTATTTTGCCAATCAATCTATTCCCTGAGAAATATTACTCTACTTCTTCGATACTTCTTCCTCACATCTATGTGAACTTTTATACAACTCCAAATAGAAACTTCCGGATTAATACATTAATACATTCAAAATAAGAAACATGAAAACCAATAATTCCAGATAACCCGTCTACAGCCAAAGAAGTAAGAGAGAAAATCCAGTAAGGATGCATAACCACAAACTGTTTTCATTAAAGGTCAGAGTCTGCATAATGTGGAGATTTTAGCTTGAACTTTCATTATCAGGACATAGAGCCTCCATTGATTGATACTAAATAGCTCAGAATACTCAAACTATGATGATTCATTCATTTAAGTAGACTTTTCCGTTTATAAAAACAAATAATTATCAGGGGGATGTCATAAAATCTGTAGAGTAGCTTTTTGTTAGATCCCGTTAAACACACTCCATCACTACCTGCCCACATATACACTTAAAGATGCTAAAGAGTAAAAGCGCTAATTTTACCTGGTAGATGAAGCAGAAGTAAAAAAGACAAAAATAAAGCAATGCTAAGGTAAGGTTCAGACTTTACTGAAAGGTATTTGACATTAACTCAATTTGAAGATTTTTCATTCCAATAGGCCACTGTGCTTGAGTTAATGTCAAATATCTTTCAGTAAAATCTGAACCTTACCTTAAGCATTGCCTGGATTGTACTTGTTCAAAGTTTTGGGTGGTAATTTAAAATAATTCAAGAATCCCAAAATAATTTGTTGAATGTTGATATTTTTAACTCATTACAGACAAAATGTAAACCTTAAAAAAAAATTTTAAAAAAGCCCAGTGAATAAATCTGAACCCAAAACAAACCTAGGTGTATTCTAAAATGTCAAAACTGAATATTAAGATGGTCTTTTCTCTGAGAAACAAATGCAAATTCTGTCCTATTTGGCTATCGTATCAAATATCACAGGGCAGGCAAGAATGAGAACATGCAAACACTATCACTTAGCCCAAATTTTTCCATAAAAGTGCTGTAAACCCGCACCCAAGAGTGTTTTCTCTCCTGTTTCCTTTCTGTTCAAGTTCCAATTCAAGAGTGCAATGTAGGAAGATCCTGAATTCACCTCCTCCCATGGACACACTGAATCTACAACTACATTTGGGGTGGGGGGGGAGTGGGGAGGAGAAATCCTAAACAAAGATGGAGATACTACTTCACATCAGGCAAACAAGCCGGAAACCACACCGAAGCAGGTAGAGACACAGTCTCGCCATAAACCCCACCCCACAATGGAACAACCCACAGTCAGGAAGAAACTTTAAAAAAAACAGAGCACCGTGCGGAGTGAAGGGTCCATACCTCACATCAGGCACCCCAACTCTTAAGACAGGCACCTGAGAGATGAGCCTCCAAGACACCTGGCTTTGAAGCCCAGTGGGGCTCACAGCCACCAGACTCCTGGGGCTGTAGCTGCCTAAGAACGGGCTCCTAAAGGGCTCCACACAGACTCACCCACCCTATGGCCACTGCTAAAGCAGTCCTTTGAAATGAGCCCCAAATTTACATGAAAAAAGACTCATTTGTTTATTTTATAACATTGGTCTGCAAGGCAGAGGCCTGCTTGGATAGTCTCGGGGCCATTTTTTTCTTTTTCTTTTTTTTTTATTCTTTTTTTAGAGGTTGCCATCTTTACACTTCCCCTCTCCCTTGCTCCAGCCAGTGGTCACTATCTTTACACTCTCCCACTAACAGGCTGCAGAGCACCATTCTCTCACAAAGAGGAGCGTCTACACATGTCTGGTGGCCCAGTTTCTATGGTGGCCACCCAGGGGTGCCCCAAGATCTCCTAGCCTGGAGGACAGGGAAGCTTACGTTCCCGGTTCCCATGGAACTGTAACAACCAGAAAGATAGTTCTTGCCCTGTCCAGTGGCTCAGTGGGTTGCAGCATCGTCCCATACACCAAAAGGTGGTGGGTTCGATTCTAATTCAGGGCACATACTTAGATTGTGGGTTCTATACACAGTCAGGAAGTGTATAGGAGGCAACCAATCAATGTTTCTCTTTCACATCAATGTTTCTCTCTCTCTCTAAAGTCAATGAAAATATACCCTCATGTGAGGATTTTTAAAAATTAAAGTTCAAAGAGAAATGTACTAAAACTAACTAAAATATGTAAAAAAAAAAAATACATAACATGAATAGATGTAAATTATGACGACCACAACATAAAGTCTATGTGTGGGAGAATTAAAATACCCATAGAAGTTACACAAAAGGAATAAAAAAGAAATGAAAGCATATCACTACAAACATAATCTATCTCGTTTTATTTGCGCTCCTGAGCTCCAATATATTTGTAGTATCTACTATCTTTCATATGTGCCTCAAGTCCAGTATGTCTAAAGCTCGTAAATTGCTTCTCTATATGCAGAAAACCAGTGTCCTCAATGCCCACCAAATTCCTAGAAGGTTGCTTGCTACTTCCCTTTCCCTCTGAACAGATTCCAATCACTTTCCAAATTGTACACTGTCCCTTCTCCATCTCTCTCATTCGTTCCTCACTCCACCCCATCATTTCACCACCAAATGAATGCATCAGCCTCATCACTGGCTCTCTACCTCCAATCTGGCCCCCTTGCCAACTGCTGACAGAGTAATGGACCTAAAATATAAATTTACTTACATAATTTTCCTGCTTAAAATTCTTTATTGGTTCCCACCCTCGTTTCAGACTACAGTTCAATCTTTTTAACTTAGCACATAGCCTTTCACAAGTAGATCTATGCCCACTCTCTTCAACTTCAACTCATTCCTCCCATACAATCATCCTTCATCTCAGCCATTCATAAGTATGAATGGTCTTCAAGAATATGCATTCCCTCCACTTAAAATGCTCTCTTCCTTCACTACCTCCCTTGTCTAGTTCTCTCTCCAAACTCGGTCAAGCATTATTCACTCAAAACACTCTCCCTTGATACAGCTGCCATGATGCCTCCTTAACACCTTACACCAACCTCTAGCATAATAACTTATATTGTTGATTTCTTAATTAGTCTATAAATTCCAGGAGAGCAGGGCCCTGGTGTTACTTTTTCTAAATATGAATCCCTAGCACATAGTGTGAAGGCTGGCATACAGCAAGCACACAAAAAATAAGCATTTGCTGAATGGGTTAATAAGCTGATCAAATTGGGGCTACTTGGTCCTTTTCAGAAGTTAACATTTTCACATGATCTAAATTATCTTTGTCCCTATAGTTTCCAGTATGAATCCAGCACAGAACCAGGTATTTGTGCCCTATTTGTCTCTATTTTCTACTTTTCCCTATTCCATCTTCAATACCAGACTTGTGACTTACTTTTTTCTTTAAACCTTAATATCTCTCTGTGTATTTTTCCTAGGATTTTGTGCAGAATATACTTGGCTTCTAACAGTTCTTAATTAAACATTAATTTCTCCCCTTATAAACTGCTAATATTTCTTAATAAAAAGAAGTTTTAAAAACTCTTTTTGCTGGTACATACCTCCCTTTTAATAATAAAAGCTGGTCTCAAAAAGTCTCAGCTATCAATATGGTAATATGTGACTTTCTGGCAACATTATAAATATTCTTTATGTCCAGAATCATTTTTAAGTACACAAAAGCTTTATAGCAATGTACGTAGCAAATGTAAACTATGTATTTGGCATAAGAAGTTATTAAAACTGGACCTATTTCTATAATGACATTGGTCTATTTCCTAATCCAAAAAAAAACAACATTCCCACTTTTTAAAATATAAAACTAGTTATTTATAATAATAAAAGCATAAATATGCTAATCAGACGGGACATCCTTCTGGACGACCTTCTGGACAAAGCCGGCCGGGGCTGCGAGGGAAGCCAGGGTCCAGGGTGCCAGAGGGAAGCCGGTGTCAGCAGCTGGCGGAAGGAAGGCCTACTCTTGCACAAATTTCGTGCATCAGGCCTCTAGTGATATGATAAATGGGAAAAATGTAGTTCAACTCAGGTGTCAAATTTAATTCCCTTCCTATTTTAAGAATGAAGACAATACTGCATTGCAAGAATCAAAAAGCGGGAGCAAAGTACTACCACGGAGAAAGGTAGGACAGGGTTCTTGCCAGGTAATTTATATATTAAACTTCACAAGATCCTTTCGAAGTATCCAGAGTGAGTGTTATTATCCTTAGAGCTCAGAAGAAAAAAACAAGGCTCACAGATTTTTTAACTTTCCCAAAGTCATCCAGTTAATAAACAACAGAGCCAAGATTCAAGTAAGGTCTCCCTGTTGTCAAAAGCCATGTTGAACCTTATAAAATCCAGATAAAAATATATAATGTGAACTATTGAGAAGTATAAACCATAAAGAAGAGTTAAAAAAAAAAAAAAACTCGAACAGTACAAAATAAAGAAAACTTTTAAGTTCCCAGAGAAAACTATGAGCAATAGTGGTGATAAAGCCAAATTGCCCTTATAAGTTCCTTAAATTAATTCAATATTGAAATGACACATTTTTTTTCTCTATCCTCTCTTACTTTTGATTTGGACCTATTTTCCCCAGAAGAGAATATGTATTTCCTTAAGGAACTAGAATCAGCCGTGGGCAAACTACGGCCCGCGGGGCGGATCTGGCCCGGTTGAAATGAATAAAACTAAAAAAAAAAAAAAAAAAGACCGTACCCTTTTATGTAATGATGTTTACTTTGAATTTATATTAGTTCACACAAACACTCCATCCATGCTTTTGTTCCGGCCCTCCGGTCCAGTTTAAGAACCCATTGTGGCCCTCGAGTCAAAAAGTTTGCCCACCCCTGAACTAGAAGCATGTAAAACTCCCATGCCGGGAATCCTTAATGTATTGAAGTGAATATTAAGTCCCTGTTGGTGCAGCACTTATCCTATTGAGAATAGCACAGTGAATCATGTTTGCACTAGTTGGTGATCTCAGTCTATGTCCTTTATAAAAATGGTTGATCGTAATTGCATCTCTGGGGGAAGTCTCAGTGGAAAGAGGATAATTTAATAAAGATAAGAAAGTATAAGGTAATCAGAAAGTGCTTAGACTATTAAGGTAAAGACTATTAATCAAAAGAGAGTAACATCTCACTTACCTGACATTTAAGAGGAATTATACCTCAGCAGGGATGAAATATTCTGTTATTCGGAAAGTATCATAATAAGGAGGAAAAGGATAAGGCCACTACAGAAAACACTGTGAAAGCAGAGAAATTCTTTGGTACTGTCCAATAAATAAATACAAAATGTACAGGAACTTGTATACAAGTGTCAGAGCTAAAAAGCCCAAAATGAGCAGAAGCTTGCATGAAATCATAAGATTGTAATAGAGGAGGAGATACAGGCCGTTGTCTATTATAGTCAAAACAAGGGCAAGAAATAAGAAGAAAGAATATGTGTCCAGAAGAAGAAATCTAAATCTTTAAAGTTGATGCTCTCCCCCAGAATACATCTGTACTAGATTATTATCATACTAGGGGCTCAGTGCATGAATTCGTGCACCTTGAAAGGAACTGTGGGCTGAGAGGCTGCAGTGGGCACAGGGGCGGGTTTCAGCCCATCCTTTGCACCCCTGCCCCGTCCCTCCCACCACGGCCCCTGGTCCCCTGTCTTCCAGCAGCCCCGTCCCACCACTGCTGCTCCCATGTGCTGACAGCACCAGCCCCACTCATACCCACTGACAGAGCAGAGTGATTGGGGCCGGCCCCAGCAGCGACTGCTGCCCCAGTCAATCCTCAGGAGCAGGGGGAGGTAGGGAAGCCCTCAGGGGCAATTGGGGCCTGCAGCCACTGCTCACACTCGCTGATTGCGCCGAGCAATCGGGACCAGCACTGGGCGCCGGCAGCATGTGCAAGCAGTGGCTCCAGCACTGGTTGCAGGGGCAAGCACCCGGCAGGACCGCAGCACACGGGAGCATAGAATTTTCAGTAACCACCAAAGGCTCGCCCCAATGACAGCAACCGGCGCCCTGCCTTGGTCTGGTGCCCCCACTCACCTGCTCCACCATCCCACCACAGCAGATGTCCACCATGTTCCACACTCTGCCACCTGCTGCCAACACCCGTCATGTTCCGCAGACACCCCCTGGTGGTCAGGGCACATCCTAGCAACTGGTTGTTCAGTTGTTGCACTGTTTGGTCTATTTGCATGTTAGGGTTTTATATATATAGACAGTAGGATGTGTGTGCGCACACATGCAGAAGAGAGTGGGGAAGAGGGAGGGAGAAAGAGAGAACTACAAAATTCCTCCTAGGGAAA
>NW_006288853.1:1078351-1083592 GCF_000327345.1 Myotis davidii
AAAGAACTATCTATATTGAGAAATACCTTAAGGAGTAATTTAAGATAGACAGTGATATCTGAGGATACAAATGAGCAGAATCCTATTTGATGGTGGAGAGATGGAAACTCTTACTGTATTCAAATAACAGGAATTTAGGGACATATGGGACAAAAAAGAAGAGTAGGTAGAGAGAAAAATGAGAAAAAAGTAGCTAAAGAAATTTGAAATTTTCTGATATATAAATCAGTGATGGCAAACCTTTTGAGCTTGGCGTGTCAGCATTTTGAAAAACCCTAACTTAACTCTGGTGCCGTGTCACATATAGAAATTTTTTGATATTTGCAACCATAGTAAAACAAAGATTTATATTTTTGATATTTATTTTATATATTTAAATGCCATTTAACAAAGAAAAATCAGCCAAAAAAATGAGTTCGCGTGTCACCTCTGACACGTGTCATAGGTTCGCCATCACTGATATAAATTGAAGCAAGTTAGATCATACTGTTACACAACAGAACTCCTTCCCTTCCATCTCCTCAAGCTTCTATACGGTTTGCCATATACATAAACATGGCTTGCCTGGGAGAGGGGGACGAGGGGGGATCAAAGAGGAAAAGATCAACTTCCAATTATGGATTAACATACGGCAACAACTTTTGCATGTATCTGTCCAATCAATATATGAAATAGGGATAGGAATAGCATCCAGAACTACAATTCAGTGGAGGCAATGAAAGTGTGGAGCCAGAGGTGACCCTGAAAATATGAGCCCCAGGAAATTTACAGAATCTTGGGGAGAACATCATACTTGACCGAACACAGAATGAGAGTTCAAGCCAATTCTATCTAGATCTTAAGGGCAAGGAGATCCCTGCAGACAGGTGGTTTACAACCTTAGATAAGTGGATTGTGAGTAATTGAAAAATGAAGACAATAAAAAGGAAAAAAAGAATAAAAACAAGCAAACAATGGTCACTTAGAGCTCTTATGGGGTTCATTCCCTTTACAACTGGAGTTACTACACTGATAAACCTGCAATGCCACAGATAATACATCTTGATTTCAGGAAGGCCTTTTAGAAAGCACTTGAGGATAAAATAAATAAGCGTGGTTTACACAGTAGCCCAATGAAATGAGTTTAAAACTCATTTTAACAACTTCACTCAACATGTGGTAATATTTGATTCATGTTATCTGAATGGAAGATATAGCACACTTTTCCATGTCATTAAACAATTTTTCATGAATAGTTTGGTCAAAGAAATCTGAAAATGACATCAGGTTAGGAAGGAAGACAAAATCAAAAGTCAAAAAGATCTGAATGGGCTGTATCAAAAAAGCCAGAATTAAAAAGATAAATTTCAATGAATATAAATGTAACATCTACCTTTACATATAGAAAGATAACTAGTGTCAGAGAAAAAAGATCTGGATTAAGAGTAGTTTGAGTTCAGAAACTTGGAGCTCTTAATTGCTCACAAAATCAGTATGAACCAACAGCTATCATAATAGGTAAGGTTGGACATTAAGTCGGGAAGGTTATTGTCAGAGTATATTATGCAATGTTTACATCATAGAGTCTATTTTTATTTCCAGATATCTTAATGTCAACATTCTATGGAACCTACCTAATAATCTAGAATATGCATAGAAAAAATTAGAGATGATTTTGCAGACTTCTATTTCTTGTATTGGCAAATTAGTTATTCAGTTCAATCCTTCTGCTGATTAAATCTAACAAGACTTGATGATATGTAAAAAACTTCATCCTTAAAACATCAAAGAGCTAATAAAACAGTGAGGAATCTCCTGAGATGAGTTCCAGAAGAGATAATGTTGAGCACACAAAGATGAGACACCATGAGCAAAAACCAGCATAGTGGTAATACAAGCAGACACCCTGGGAATCCAGACACCGAAGTTTTCAAACTTTAATCATAAAACAATTCTGCTTACCTTGTTCAAGTATTTAAAATGCAAGACTGAGCCCTGGCTGGTTGTTCAATGGTTAGAGCATCACCCTGTGCATCAAAGAATGTGGGTTGGATTCCCAGTCAAGGGCATGTACCTCAGTTGCAGGCTCAATCCAGCCGAGTAGGGGCATGTGTGGGAGGCAACCAATCAATCTGTCTCTCTCACACTGATGTGTCTCTCTCTTCCCCCACCTCCCTTTCACTCTATCTTAAAAAAAAAAAAAAGGAGGGGGGAACTATCCTTGACTGAGGATTTTAAAAAAGAAAGAAAAGCAATATTAAAAATTTCAACAGGAAAATAAAATCATACAAGATATGGAAATTCTAGAGTATTCTGAGTAGTCTGGAACTGTTATACAAGAACTAGAGGCCTGGTGCACAAAATATATGCACGGCAGGGGGAGAAGTCCCTCGGCCCAGACTCCACTCACTCCAATCCAAGATCCCTTGGGGGATGTCCAACTGAGAGTTGGACATTCCTCTCGCAATCCAGTGATCAGGGCCAGGGAGGGATGTGGGAGGTTGGCCAGCGGGGCAGGACCATGGGCGGGCTCCAGGGCATGTCCAGCCCATCTCGCTCAGTCTGGACCTGCCAGACCCCAGCAGCAAGCTAACCTACCAGTCGGAGTGTCTGCCCCCTGGTGGTCAGTGCACATGATAGTGAGTGGTTAAGTGACCTTAACATATCATTAGTATATTATGCTTTGATTTGTTGAACAGACAACCAGATGACCGGACACTTAGCATATTAGGCTTTTATTATATAGGATGTTAAAGGGTCAAGAAATTTTTCAGCCTAGATAAAGGAAGCTATATGTAAGTCCTAAATTATCAGTTATTTGGGTGGGGGGATGGTTTTTCCTATTGCTGTGATTCTGTGTTGCTCCAGAAAGCGTAACTAGAAGTAGGAATGAGAATAGCTAGGAGGCAGATTTAAGCTCATTTTGAGAAAAAATGTCTCTAACAATTAGAGTTGTTCAAAACCAGGTTCACTGTCTCACAGAACCAAGATGACTATCACTATTAGTGACCACTTACATTGTTAGACAATTACACGTATTGAGCATTACCTTAGTAAGACATTAGACTGCGGGCACTGATATTTCTCCACTATTATTTTTTATTCCAAGTAGAAATTTAATATAACCATAAATATTATTAGAAATATTCTAAAACACTATTTCCCAAAGTATGGCCTGAGAAAGTTTCAGGATTACTATACTGTAGAAGAATTCTAGGGTCAAGAAGTTTGGAAAAGTCTGGGTTAAGCAAAGTAAAACAAGTTTCCTTCCTTCAGTAGCCCTTACTGACTTTAACATGCTAATGTGCATTGAAAACACTCAGAGGGAATTCTGTGTGCAGCATGGACCAAAAAAAAATTTATTTTTATGTCCCATATTTATAAGGTAAGTCCTGTAGAATACTTTGGGGGAAAGGTTGGGATAAGTAATTCTAATGTTGATGATCTCAAAAAATCAGTTTGTCTTCATTCTATGTAAAACCTCAAGAGGATTGAGTTAGTAATACAATTCACACCAATTTTTCGTAAGGATGAAATAATGAAAAACTATATCACAATTTACCACAAAAGGTCTTCCCTTTTTCACAATGAGGTACATTGTTTTACTTAAAATACTTATAAGTGGCTTAAATGATTTAGCACAAGTCCAGGCTCTGATGACGCACCAACAGATGTCCTCCTGGCATATCTAAATTCCATTACAACCTGTGGTAGGCCCATGAACTTGTCTAAGCACTTCCAAAAGCTATTTATACTCAAAGCTGTTCTAACCCTTGTAATATTAAGTCCCAGAGTTGTTTTTTTCCTATTGCCTTGAGCAAGTTTGTTAAATTCAACCTGCCTCCGTGTTTTCATCTGTAAAACAGTAATCATAGAGACTTCCAGTCAAAATAGTAAAGTGGGTAAATATCGTGCTCACCTCCTCCCACAACCACATCAAAATGACAATTAACTTACAGAACCACCACCACTGAGAGCCACCTGAAGATGAGCTGAACAGAAACGTCTTGTAACTAAAGGTGTAAAGAAGCTACAATGAGACTGGGGGGCGGGGGCGGGGCGGGTGAAGGTGCAGAACAGGCAAGTCTCTCTTCCACTGTACGGCAACTAAAAGTCAGGAGGCTCTCTTGGCTGCAGAAGCAAGGGATCCAAAGCCAACATCTGGCTCCCTAGCCCAGGGCACCAGTGCTGGGAAGAGGGGTCCCCATCACACCTGGCTAGAGAAATCAGCAGGGACTGCATGTGAGTGAGACAAAGGCCTACTGGAGACCCAGGGGCTCCTCTAGAGGGGCCTGCATATGCACTGTTGGTGGGACTGTAAATTGCGCAGCCACTATGGAAAACAATATAGAAGTTTCTCAAAAAATTAGAAATAGAACTACCTTAGTCTGAAGAAACTCAAAATAATAATTTGAAAAGATATATGCACCCCTATGTATATTGCAGCATTATTTACAATAGGCAAGATATGGAAGCAACCTAAGTGTCCACTGAATAGACAAATGGATAAAGATGTAATCTTACCTAATAATAGACAAATGTGTAAATTAACTGTCCCTCTGCTATGCTCACCAGCCAATCAGGAGAGTATGCAAATTAACCCAACAAAGATGGCAGTTAACTTGCATATATAGGGGCGAAGCAGCAGAGAGAAGACCGAAGGCTCCGTCCGGAGCCAAGGCCTGGGTCCTGGGTGCCAGAGGAAAACCAGAGTCCTGGATGCCGGAAGAAAACCGGTGCCAGCAGCCAGGGGAAGGGAAGGCCTATTGCACAAATCTCTTTGTGCAACGGGCCTCTAGTACATATATAAAATGAAATGTTATTCAGCCATAGAATAAATAAAATCTTGCCATTTGCAACATGGATGGACCTAGAGGGTAGTATGATAAGTGAAATAAGTCATACAGAAAAAGACAAATACCATATGATTTCACTTATATGTGGAATCTAAAAATCAAAATAAATAGAAACTCATCAATACAGAGACAAATTCATAACTGTCACATGGGAGAGAGGTTGGGGGAATGGGTGAAAAAGGTGAAGGGATTGGGAATTCCCAGTTATAAAATCAATCATGGGATATAAAGTACAGCATAAGAAATCTATACTAATAAAAGGGTAATATGCTAATTAGACTGGGTCAACTGACCATCTTCTGGACATCCAGCTTCCTTCCAGACAAAGCCATGGTGGTGGAGGCTGAGGCAGAGGCAGTTAGGGGGGAGATCAGGATGGCAGGGGGTTAGGGGTGACCAGGCCAGC
>NW_006288853.1:1083698-1092766 GCF_000327345.1 Myotis davidii
AGTCATCTCCTAATTGATAACACAGGTGGAAATTTTTACCTCAGAGAAGCCTTTCACTCTTCCCTATCTCAAAAAATTTAGAATATAAAATAAAACAGGCCTAGCTGGTGCTCAGTGGTTAGAGCATCGGCCTACAGACTGAAGGGTCTCGGGTTCGATTTCAGTCAAGGGCATGTACCTCGGTTGCAGGTTCAATCCTGGCCCTGTCGGGGCACTTGCAGGAGGCAACCAATTGATGTGTCTCTCTCACATCAATGTTTCTCTCTCTCTGTCTCTCCCCCTCCCTTTCACTCTCTCTAAAAATCAGTGGAAAAAATATCCTCGGTTGAAGAATAACAACAACTAAAAATAAAATATAATATAAACAAATACTGCATCACTGAAACTAGAAATTTCCTGGCACTTAATCATGCATACTTACTTCTTGGTTACAGCATTTATTAGTGTCTACATTCTCATATGGGGGGGAGGTGGTACGACTCTCAGAAATGTTTAGGGACTTTTTTCAAAGGTATTCAATAAACCAATAACCAAGGAACAAGAAACATTGCTCAATTATCTCACCTACAATCCACCAGTAGATAGCTCCTGGTGATAAAAACTACTCCCTTTCCTTAAAAGCTACTTAAACAACACAACAAAGTACCGAATTGCTTTTTTGCAGTAATAAAGCTATAAAAAGAACGGCATATGAAAGTATAAAGGGGAGATCTCTCTAGTTTGGGTTAAAATAAACATTAGGGAGTAAATTAAGATGCAAAGGTTTAGCTTAACCTTTAGAGGAAAGGATTTTGACAAAAGGGTCAATCAGACAAAGCCGTCATTTGTTTAATAGAGTGGTGATATTACAGTCACCAGGCAAATGTACTTAGGGACCAAAGAGTGGGGGTCCTTTTTAAAGCAGAAGATCAAGCTGCGATTCCAAGAGGTTCTTCACATCCTTCTCATTTGGATACTATTAGTGAGTTGACTTGATCAAACTAAATTTAAAAAGGCTTTAATAAAATTCTCTTTCTACTAAACCTTCATGAATGGGTTTGTCGAGCAAAAGAAAGCAAGCAGGTATCTTGCTTCCTTTCTAGTCACTGAGTTACAATACATTCTCTACACATATTAAATCCATTTGTACATTTTCATAATGGATGACCACAGGTCTCACAGATACCTGTCAACATGCACCGTTTACCTTGAATCAAGAGGATCTGGCAAAGTAACATTCACTTACAAACTAGGATAAACTTCAAATGTCTTCTTAAGTTTTAAAGTTTCTTTTTCCAATTACTTATATTTATACGTATTATTTACTTTACCTCTATAATTATGTTATTATACACATGTATTTACAGAGGACATCATCATGTAAGAGGTCAATAGCCTAGAATTTTCTCCTAGCCATTTCCTCATGTAGAAGCCATCTTCTGCTGCTGAGTTTCCACTGGCTTTTTTATTCTTTTGTCTTTGTTCTTTTGAAATATACATTTGTAGCAAAGCCCAACTCAGTCAGCTTCCGGTGGGTGACATTAAGAAACAGGGTGAGGCCAGAATGTGCTAAGACGGGGGCCAGGTTCAGAGAATGGAATTGGAAGGGAGAGCACTGCCAAGGGAAACGAAGCCATCTTTTACTCACAGCTGACACGTGCTGCAGCAGACACATGACATCAATCATGTCTGCCAGGATGAGGAGTCTGGTAACGGCAGCCAGCAGGGCACGGGCAGCGTGAACCACAGCCTCCCTTTTGGGGAGGTAGCAGGGGTCATCTGCAAATCTCTCCGCTGATACTTTCAGAGCTTCGCCTGGAAAACACAGCCCCCGAGTTAGTCACGCGTGAGGTTTCAGCTATGCCCGTGTCAGCATTTATCATCCAACCTGACCCCAAGTACATTCCATGACTAAGCAGAATATTAAAATACCGCCCATTGACACTGGAACACTGTCTCATTAAATAAACTATGCAGTTTCAAATTGACATGTGTGTTTGATAAATGCTCTGTCATTTAAGAAGCAGGATACCATTTTCCTGCAAGAAAATGGTGCTCAATTGACTAACAACATCTAGTAAAATTGCTGTCAACTTCTGCATTTGCTGAATCTCATTTCTGTGAAAGCTTTCATTACGAAGGCTTCAATTGGATACAATCTTGTGTATCAGAATAAGGTAAATCTACATTGAGTTACTCTCCAATTCAATGGATGTTAGAAAGGAGCTAGCCTTTTTAAGATAAGACTGCAACGCTCTGATAAAAGTTTAACACGGGCAGTTTTATCCTAAACTGTCAATATAATAAATAAATCATATCCCAAACCTAGACACAAAAATGATATTTCATAGTATATAACTATTAAAGAAATCTGTCCACTATTATTAGAGCTTTTCCACTAAAATGCACTTTATTATAAAAGCAATGTATACTCATTCTTTTTGGGAGGGGGTCAAGGGAGAGCTGATTGAATTGTCTTTATTAAACTAGAGGCCTGATGCACAAAATTCGTGCAAAGTAGGCCTTCCTTCCCCCAGCTGCCGGCAGGCACCCGGGACCCAAGCTTCCCTCACAGCCCCGGCTTCGTCCATAAAGTTGTCCAGAAGAACATCCGGTCTAATTAGCACAATACACTTTTATTATGATAGACGGGATATCCAAGGCCATTACACTGAGGAGGGGTAGGGGCAGGGAGGGAACGGGGCTACTTGCTGCTCACACTATATACAGATCCAAGCAAGAGGGCGTGGAGGGCGAGAGCTCCCTCCCTCCACCAGGGAAGGGCAGAGGCTAGAAGGGATCAGGGTGGGAAAGGGGGAGATGTTTAGGGATAGAGGAATCATTAACGTGCTTTCAGGAAATGAGGAAATGGCCCCTGCCCCTGGAGTTCATTCATTTTTAAAAGTGCACAATTCAGCCCTGGCCAGTGCGGCTCAGTTGGTTAAAGCATCATCCCATACACCAAAAGGCGATGGTTTTGATTTCAGGTCAGGGCACATACCCAGGTCGCAGGTTGGATCCCCAGTTGGGGCACATGCAGGAGGCAACTGTTTATCTCTCATATTGATGTTTCTCTCTCTCCCTTCCTCTCTCTAAAATCAATAAAATATACTTTTAATTCAAAAATCAGTAACATCATTGCTTAAGAACTACCACATCCAGTGTTTAAGTTTTTCAATTTAAGCTTATTTGTGTTATAAAAGCAATATGTGCTCACTGGTTTTAAATTATTCACCATACTTAAGAGTACAGAGTGAACATTTTTTTCAGTCTCCATACTAATCCCCCCAAACACCCATTAAGTTCTTGTATACCTGTCCAGAAATGTTTCCATATTTTGTGTGTGTGCATATGTGTGTAGATGTGTATTTATATGTATATATTTGTATTTGTTTTACATGTGTATATTTTATTAATATATTCATATATTCAAACACATTAATATATATGAACATATTTTAGAGAGATTTTATGTCACAAGAAAACAGATATTTGTTATAAATGGACCATATAGAAGATAGAGTCATAGATCTTTTACATAAATGGTATCATACTATAAAAACTTTCAACAATTTCCTCATTTTCCTTACCAAATTATTTTCTTTTCACATTAGAATACAGATGACCAGGAGCCATACAGCACAGTAATTAACAGTGTGGGCTGTGAAGCCATTCTGCTTGTGTCTCTGTCCTACCACCTTGGACAAGTCACTTAACCTCTGTAAATGAAGCTAATAATAATAATACCTACAATTTAATGAGCATAAGTAAGATCAGTGCTTAGCACTTAGTGAAGACTGATTAGTTGGTGTTATCATTCTTATTAATACTTGACTAAGGTCACATTTTACTGATATACTTATTTTACTGGGCACACAATCATTTCCAACTTTTTTCTGCTTAAACAATGCTACAACAACAACCATGGGCCCTAGCCAGTTTGGCTCAGTAGATAGAGTGTCAGCCTGCGGACCAAAGGGTCCGGAGTTCGATTCTGGTCAAGGGCACGAACCTTGGTTGCAGGCTCCTCCCTGGTCAGGGCTTATGTAGGAGGCAACCAATTAATGTGTTTCTCTCACCTTGATGTTTCTCTCTCCCACTCTCCCTAAAAATCAATGGAAAAATATCCTTGGGTGAGGATTAACAACAGCAACAACAAAAAAGAACCACCATGACATATATCTTTGCATATATGATCAAATTTAGCTGTAGGATAAATTCATAAAAGTAGAATTGCTGAGTCAAAAAGCAAATGAGGTTTAAGTCTCCAAAATACAGCCATCTCACCAACAACATATGAAAGGGCCTATTTTATTCACAGTACTCCATGAATGTATTAGTTTTCACTTATTCATGAACTTCAGCATAAAGAAAATGGAATAAATAATTTTTATTAAATATAACAAAGAATGGTGTTCCACATAATGGGAAAAGCCTATGAAGAGGGTCTGAGGCGAGCTCAGCATGTTAACATATCACATTCAGCTCTCCTAAGCACCTCCATGTAAGGAACTCAGGCTCCTGAACCAGATACTTCTGAGATGAGATTCTACTCCACCACTTCTAGTTTTGAAACTTGGACATTCATTACTTGTAGTATTCTTACTTATAAGAAAAGGATAAAATATTACCTATATATATTTCATAATATATATTTAGCACAATAGGTGAACATGGAAAGCACTTAAGTATTAGCTGTTATTTTCTCAGGAAATTTCCAGTGGGGATGACAAAACTTCAAGACCAGTAAATGGTGATTTTTATGTCTTTTTCTGGAAGTCAGAATTGCAGCTGGGAGACTGAAAAATTAAAGTGACCTCCAAAATTTAGAGAGCAGATGATTCTGCACAAAAAGTTTATCTTTTCTTGTCATGACTTTGAATTGGAAAGTTATGATAGCCTGTGTAGAATACTGTCTTTGACTTCATATACTAAAGCTAAATCTATATCAAAAAAGAATTGTGTTCTTGACTAACAAGTTGAGATGTTGAACAACTGGCACAAGAGTCATACTCAGAGAAAGATTATTTCAACACTGAACAATAATTACAGTCTTTGTCTCCATTAGGTAATATGAACAGCCAAACAAGTAGCACTATTGGGAGAAACCGTCACTCCTGAAATAAAGATTCAGTACCTAAACTTCCTATTACTGGTCTCACTACCCTCCCTCCCCCACAATTCTCCCAACCCTTTCCGGATGATTCCAGCTCATATCTGGTCCCAATGTAAACATCACTTCTTCTGGGAAGCCTTCAGTCCCCATTGCTAAGGCAGATCCTCCAGTAGGATTCTTTGCTTCCTATCACAATGCTCATTATCACTTATTGTAATGATTTGTATCAAAGCCCGTTTTTCTTCTGAATTATATGACTAATGAGAGCAAAAGCTGCATTGGTTCTGGTCACCACAGTATTCCCATGGTCTAAAATAGTGCCTATTCTATTGCCTACATATAATATATTCAATGTGTAAATAAATGTGTTGCTGAATAAATATGTGAATGAACATATCCAACTTCCCTTTGACAAACATTTGTTGTTCCCTATAAACACAACTCCATCTTAGGCATCCAGGATATACAGGTCAGTATGAAGCAATTTTGCAGCCCAAGTTCACAAATGAGAATCAGCAAACGCTGCGACACAGTCTAAGCGGGGCTCACGTACAGAGTGTAAGAGGCACAGAGAGGAACTTCCCACAGCCTGACGTGTCTGAGGACACACAGAGGAATGTTCTGGGTAAGAGCAACATGTTCCAGCTATTGACAAAATTAGCTAGTTTATAGAATTTAGCTAGTTCACAGTCTAATTGACTTGTGTCAGCATAAAATGGCTATTTTCCTAATTAACTAGGGGGAAAAGGGTGCAACAAATTTTCTTTCAATCTAGAATATTAGCATTCATGCTTTATAAATTCTACACATAGGGAGTCTATTATTTTGAAATATCATTCCCATCTTTCTTCTAATGCTATTAGTTTGACATTTAATGAATAGGAAATTTCACTTTTAAAGTATATACAAATAAACTACACTTACCTTCAAGAAATCCCACTCTCTATATAAAAGCAATTTACTGAAGTCCTTGAAAATGCCACAAGAACAAGATTCAGAAAGTTTCCTTCTACTGGATTCATTCTGTCCCTTTTCTATTAAATATGATCTTTTTAATCTTCAAAAAATTAGGTATGGCCCTGGCTTGTTTGGCTCAGTGGATAGAGCATCAGCCTGAAGGGTCCTGGGTCAATTCTGGTCAAGGGCACATGCTCAGGTTTTGGGCTTGATCCCCAGTGGGGGGTGTGCAGGAGGCAGCCAATCAATGATTCTCTCTCATCATTGATGTTTCTATCTCTCTCTCCCTCTCTCTTCCTCTCTCTGAAATCAATTTTAAAAAGAAGAAAAAATCCTCACCTGAGGATATGTTTAAAAAAAAATCAGGTATGAAATGCCCTCTTGAATAAAGTAATAAGATATATATTCTACAAAGATTTATATAAGTACATCTTATACATATGAGTAATACATGAAAACTTATGAATACATAAAAATTTTATATATAAAAACTTATATGATCATATGAATAAACTCTAGAAGCAAAAAAAATAAAAGAAAAACTTAGGGCCAAATAGACACATCACAAAATATTATCAACAATAATAAAAGCATAATAGGCTAATTAGACCAGACAGCCAGATGACCTTCCAGACAACCTTCTGGACAAAGCCAGGGCTGCGAGGGCCGAGGAAGCCACCGTGGCTGTGAGGGCTGAGGTACTTGCACGAATTTCGTGCATCAGGCCTCTAGTTTTGCTTTATAAAAAGATATCTACATGGTTCTTTTAAAGAGAAAGTCCCTTTGCTGCATTTAAAAGTATAGCTCCACTTTCTAAAAGTGACTATATTGTTTATAAATAAGCTTGAAAATCAAAGAAAACACTGTAGAATCAAAACAGCCAGAGAAGGGGGAATAACCAAAATGAAAAGGAAGAAGAACTAAAAATCAAATTTTCTTCACTTTTTTTAATTAACATTAATTATATTTATGGTTCAATTAAGATTTCAGGTATATGCCTCTGGCCACCCTTCTGTGTGTTTTTTAATACCCCATATACATGCCACATGCACCAGTGCATATTGATTCCACATATAATAACATGCTCTGGTATAATGGGGTTCCCAGGGTAAGACTGGGCACTAGGGGTTTGATTTTGTTTGTTATTCATTGGGGAACAGCTATTCTGAATTTGAAAGTTCCTAAAAGGTAGGAGCATGAATTGAACTTTGGAGCCCATAGACTATTTTTTGCAGGGTAGAGGGGAGGGTGATGTCAACTAGGTCTTAAATGGAAGGAAGGAAAGAAAAAAAGGAAGGAAGGAGGGAGGAAAGAGGGAGGAAGAGAGAAAGACCCTTCTTTAAATGTTTGAGACAATTTTCATGGAACAAACATTTTTATGACAAAGGAAACCTTCTCATGGTAGAGAGAAAAGCTAGCAGCTACTATGTAAACTCAGGCTTGCGAGCTGTAAGGACACCAGCAGGACCTATGGACTCAGAACGTAGCTGCATATGGTTGTCATTGTAAACTATTGGTTGTGTTTTATCCCCCTCTCGTTATCTTCAAACTCACAGTAAAGGCTTATTAAAAATTACAATTTGGTTCCTTCCAAGGCAGAGTAATAAAGGCCAGATTTTTTCCTATCTGAAATAACAAAAAATGGATAAAATACATTTTTCTCACATGGTTGTGAAGGCACTGGGCATCATGCAATAAAGAGCAGTAATCCCTAGCAGTGAGAAGCAAATGAGGAGCTCCTTGATAGCCCTAGCTTACTACCTTCAGAGACTTCCCAGGCCACAGACAGGGAGGACACATTAAGATAGAGCCTGGCAAACTCTTTGAGCTGAAGAGACAAAGCTGAAAATCCAGGGAAATTGTGGCAGCTAAAGGGCACTGGACAGGGAATGGGAAAGAAGAAAACTACAAAGAAAACTCAGAAGATCTGCAGAGGCCCCCCGCTGAGTATTCAGCTTACTACTGATCAGCACATACGTGTATGGGAAGAACGTAGCCAGGGCTAGGGAGAGAAGCATACAAAGGATTGAGGTAACAGTACTTATACAGGCCTGGGTAGAGGCTTGTGCTCACCATGACTCGTGGACACTGGATAGAGTACATACAAGGGCCTTGGCTCAATCGTAGGGAATAATTAGCCCTAGACTGAGCATTGCTCCAGGCCCCCCTTAGCAGTGGTTTTCAAAGAGAGCAGAATTCCCACCTTCAAGGCCAAATCAATAATGAAAAGAGAAATAACCCAACTGTTTAAATGGAAAAGAATACAAATAGACATTTCTCCAAAGAGGATAGAGAAATACTCAATAAGCACAGAAAACAAGTTTTCTATCAAAAATGTAACTTAAAGCTTAAGAGTACAAAGGTTTTAGTAAGGCCTTTTGTAGAATTTATCTTTTGATTGTTTAAAGATGGCACATTTTTTAGTAGTGAAAAGCAAGGGAATAAAAACTAACCTGCATTGGAAAAGAAAAAGAATGTGTACATTGTGCATTGAAAATTGTCACTATAACTAGTATTTATGGTGAATAATTATTATAATGATGTACTAAGAAAAAGTTACACTTGCCACTAACTTCTCTCCACGAGGAGAACATCAAGATCAATAAAAGGGAGATGTTGAAAACTCTTGTTTATAACACAGCTGCAAAACCCTAAGCAAAATGTACCTGTCGGAAATCCCTGGAAACTCTATAAAGTTTACTGTGTAGATAAAACAAAAAAAAAAATGAGCTATAAAAATTAGTTATCTTTCACACAAAAATTAACAGCAACTTTGTCTTTTCATTTTACTTACCCGCCAGTGTAAATCTAGTTTGAGAAATTTAAGATTATTAACACGTAGCAGGTAAAATGGTTTGGGAACTCTTGGATTCTCAGTTCTTTTATCTAAGACAAGGTCAGCAAACTACAGAAAACAAGCCAAATCCAGCTTACCCTGCGTTGTACAACCAACAAGCTAAGGATGGCTTTTACATTTTCAAATGCAGGGGCGGAGGGGGACATCAAATGAATAATT
>NW_006288853.1:1093285-1094905 GCF_000327345.1 Myotis davidii
GATTATACAAACACAATAAAAAAGCAAACAAGTAGGGGCTTTTAGTCCCCAAAGTATTAAATAAAGATGGAGCTCTTAAAAGGCAACCATTTCCTCACTACCATATCAATATTTTGTCTTTTTATGTGAAGATTTATCATGTCAAAATCAAAGCTATTCCCATGAAACTTCCAATTTCTTATCTGTGGAGCTTCAGCCAATGTTCCTGTCTCAGACCCTGATGAACCCTTTGCTATCAGTTACAGTGTCAGACGTTCAACTGTCCACAGCCGGTGGACTATCCGCAGTGACTCTCAATTCCAAATGCCTCCCTGCAGGAATGGTTGAAACCAATCTTTACTGAACTAGGTAAAGGCCAATAGGTGAAGGAAGAAAGAAGAGGTCAAAATATTGGGGGGCGGGGGGGCTGGGGGGGGATAGAGGAGGTAGCAATAAATACTTTTGGGATGTAGGGGGTAAAAGGGTAAAGCCAATAGGGGAAAAAGTTAATTCCTTCTTTTGGGTTATCACTCTAGGTTATGAATATTTGGTGAGGAAGATAAAACAGCAAATCTCACTGAGAGCCTCTAGCATCAAAAAGCAAAGAAAAGCAAGAAGTAAATTAGCAACTTGTATAATGTGCTTGCCCAAGGAAAAGGGTAAGAATAAATATTCAAGAATATAATCTAGCAACTCAAAGATCCATTTGATGTTATAGGTCCATGCACATTTAAGTATAATCATTTCTAACTTCAAAGTTTCTTATAGTGTTTTTCCTAGTTTTTGTTAGTAGTTAGACCACAACTGGCCAAATATATGAGATGATTTAGAATAACGGATGCTATTCTCATGCAGTACTATTTTCAAGTATATTATTCATTGAAATTTTCTTTCTCTGGTCCTTTTTAACCCCATTTTCTTTAGCAGTAATTCATTTTTCATTGCCAGAAACTTCTTTTGTTCTGTGACACTGAATTCTCACTGATTTGGGGACACTAGTGTGCCTCTGGTTTTTTTCATATAACCATGATCACAATTTGAGCATAATTTTAATATACTGTATGTGAGAGAGAGAGATAAAGGCAATTTTGCCCTAAGAACATGCTCTTCAACTAACTTCACTAACTCCTTTCTCTCCATAATGACTCCTCGGGTACTCAAATGCACTATCTCCTACAATCCTTTGTAACTAAACCTCTTAGATTTATATTTTATTATAGGGAAATTTAATTCATTTACCTACGTTTATACATATCCATTGGTATGACATCACTGATATTTAAAAGTCAAGCCAGCCTTTTTTTAAAATATATTTTTACTGATTTCAGAAAGGAAAGGAAAGGGAGAGAGAGAGAGAAACATCAATGATGAGAGGGAATCATTGATCGGCTGCCTCCTGCAGGCCCCACACTGGGGATCAAGCCCGCAGGGGGTAATCCAGGCATGTGCCCTTGACCAGAATTAAACCCAGCACCCTTTAGTCTACAGGCCGACGCTCTATCCACTGAGCCAAACCAGCTATGGCATGATCTTAGTTAACTTGGGTATTCTCTTAAGAGAGAATTCTTCTTTTGGCCTATGTATCAGACATAAATCCAAGTTGCAAATACAGAATCCACTCTAGCTAATTTAAAGGGAAAG
>NW_006288853.1:1094974-1096631 GCF_000327345.1 Myotis davidii
TTTATAAGTTTCCATGAGGCCCTCAAAAGCCAGGTTTGAATGTTACTCAGGCAGAAACAACATCAACCAAGAAACATTTTTAATAACACCACAGTTGTATTTTAGCGTAAACCTGCTACTACCATCACTTATTGCTCAACACCTATAATACTAAGAGCCAGACTGGAGAACCTCTGCTGGGCTACCCTTCTCACCTGCTAAAAGGGCCTGGGAAATGTCGTTTTTCTTTTTCCAACCTCTTCAGTACTGGAGGACACACTAGATGGACCAATCCCTAGTATCTATCAAAACTATTATACTGATTAAAGCACTTAGTCTGGCTGGTGTGGCTCAATGGTTGAGCATTGACCCATGAACCAAGAGGTTACCAGTTCAATTCCCAATCAGGGCACATCCTGTTGTTGTGAGCTCAATCCCCAGTTGGGGGTGTGCAGCCAATCAATGATGTTTCTCTCTCATTGATGTTCCTATCTCTCCCTCTCCCTTCATCTCTCTCTAAAAATTAATAAAAACATATTTAAAAAAAAATACCTGAAGCCTAGCAGCAACCAACTGTGAGACACAGAGCCATCACCTAACATGATTAAGAGACCTCTGAGAGTCAACATGGTGTAATGTCCTGGGTACATGAAGAAAAAATAGAATAAATTACGTTACATTTCCTGAAAGAGAGAAGGGATTATTGTTATTATTATTGTTATTTTGAAAAAAGGAATGCAAGGATAAAATGAAAATGGTGATCTACAATGTGTGGGGCTTTTTGGGGCATATCTCATTTAATATAGGTTTAACTTTTCAACTATGTTATCATTTTACATGTTAAAAACTGTAAAATTTACAAGGATTAGGGAAAGGCCTTAAACATGAATATAAACAGAAACTGATGAGCCTACCTACAGCCTCCTCTCTTGTTCCAGGCTCTCTTCTTTCCAGTGTCTGGGGACCCTGGTGTTTGAGTCAATCTTCAGAGCAGAGCCCTCTGACCGTTACATTCAGCCTGTAGAATGAATGAGAAGGAAGCCAGTAGTTAGTTCAGCAACTTCGTGATTTTGTTTTGTTCCTGCAGCATAACGTAGCCCAAACTGAGGAATGAAACAAAATCTGAAGAGAGTGTGATGTCATGGCATTTTAAAGACAGATTACTATCAGCCTCCAAACCTTTATTTCCTCGGCTACTAGGACATGAGACACAATCAATTTCAGTATCGATCTAAAATTATCATCATCAACTTACATATATTTCTAGACATTGTGATTCGGAGAGGTGAATTGTGGATGAGTGGAGACATAATAAGCACCAATCAGAATGAGAATCGTGACAGTCAAAGTCTCTGAGATGGTGACAGGGACTCTGTGATTGTTGCCATTCATTCCAGAAACCAGGGTAATGAAGGAATGTTTCTATTTGTTCACTGCCACACATAATAGAAAAATGTCTCCCTTTGGGAACCAAAAGCTTTTGGGGAAATGACTAGAGAAGTAGAACAAATAGGTACAAAGAATGGGAAAGGATATACCAACGAAAGGCATGTTGAGAGATTACCTAAACGTAATGATTAAAGGAAAGAAGTATATATGAAGAGCTGGATAGCAATGGGGATAAAAATAATAGGTGCTATAAGTTATTTCTGGCAATTGTTTTTTTATATATATTTTG
>NW_006288853.1:1097771-1099680 GCF_000327345.1 Myotis davidii
TTTCCTCACACAGATCATTACAAAGGTTTTTTCCATTGGTACATGTCAAAGTGTTTTTTTCGGTCCAACGTGGAGGCTGACTCGACAGACCAGGCACTAGGAGCAGGTCCAACATGAGGGCTGAGGTCGACACCGCAAACAGGTTCAACATTCAATCCTGTCAATTAACTTGGACCAGACTGTTTGAATTCCAAAAATAAAATTGGACCACAAAGGGTTAAAAAGCATGACACTATCTATCTTAAGTCTCCAAAGTGATACCTATATTAGAAGTTTGTTCTTTGTCTGAATCTGTTCAAAATTCCCAGTCTACCAAACAATTGGTCAACCAGTTGCTATGATGTGCACTGACCACCAGCAGGGAGACACTCAATACAGGAGCTGCCCCCTGGTGGTCAGTGTGCTCCCACGGCCAACCTCCCGCAGCCAGCTAACTTCCCACAGTCCCTCTCCCCAACCAGCTGGCCCCGATCACCGATAGGCCCTGATCACCAGATGGGCCAAGGGACCCCACCCATGCACAAATCCATGCACTGGGCCTCTAATATAAATATAAAGCAACATTTAAAAAAAATTATTTCAGAGAGGCAGGGAGAGGGAGGGAGGGAGGGAGGGGAAACATCAGTGATGAGAGTCATTGATCAGCTGCCTCCTGTATGCCCCACACTGGAGTTGAGCCCAAAACCCTGGCATGTGCCCTGATTGGGAATTGAACCATGACCTCCTGGTTCATAGATCAAAACTCAACCACTGAGCCACACCGGCTGGGCTAAAGCAGCATTATTATAAAATTACTAATTATTTGAAAGCTTAACATGTGTCATTCATGGAACTAACACATTTAAACTTAATACAACAATTATAGTAGAGAAATAGGGGAGGATCTTTACTGCACAATATTGGCTCCTTTCATTATTTGTTATATGTTATTATTTAAATTCCCAGACACTTTACATTATTCATCTATTTACTTAGGTCAAATGACTCTCAAGCTCAATGCTTGAAATTAAACCAGAAATCTAAAAGAATTATTTTTTATAGAATCCTGCCCAGAAAATGGCCTTCAGTAGTTCCATACTTTTTAATAATTAAACCTAGACAGCAAAACTATATTCATAACAACACTCAATTGCTTAAGAACTTAAGAGTTGTTCCCTAATCCCTAAGATATCAAATGCAATCTTTTCTTTTTCAAGGCAATTGTATCTCTGGCTCTGAGAATTATTATTTTTTTGTTGTTGAACTTTTCCCCTTCCCTTTAATGCCAATGAATTGATTCTATCCCAATCCCATCACTATCTGTATACCAACTCCTAACAACTTCATGATAAACACACTGATCCAAACGGTGTCAGGGAGTATCATGGCTTTTAATCATAATGTTCTCCTAGGGACACATAAGCCAGAAGGCCCTTTCAAGAGAAATCAAAATTATTGATAATTGTCTAGCACTTAGGTAACTCAAAAATAAGCATTCTTACAGGTATGCAAAATGTTGCCATTTTTGTGTAATGAGTTTCATGCTTAACTGCACAAGACAGACACCTAATAAAATATTACATGGAATAAACAGCCTTTGAGCAGTGCCAACATTATATGACCGTTTTAAGGGGATAACCAAAAAGGAGATGAGAGGAGGTAGCCAAAGGCAGAAAGAGGAAAAAATCAGGACTGTGTGGTGCTCCATTATTCCAGGAAACAGAGCATTTCATAACAAAATAACCAACTGAGTCAAATAAAAGTCTGTAAAGTGCTTGTGAAAGATGCTAAGTCCAGTTTGTACATGATGAATGTAATGCCAAATAGGCACGTGGAACCACCTAGTAAGTGACTGAAGGAGGGGTGCTGAGCCCAGTATCCTTCTCACTGGCAAGAAGGGAATGTGTCCAGCTTCCAACATTCCCAGGAA
>NW_006288853.1:1099734-1108635 GCF_000327345.1 Myotis davidii
GTATTTATGTGTCAATGTAGAAAAATGATTGGGAAGCCCTCGGTTATGTAATGGAGCTTTGAATGATAACTGAACATTGTCAACCAAGTAGTTATAATTAAAGTCTTGAGAAAGCAAAAGCTTCCCAAGGAAAGGAGAGATGATGGAGACCAAGACCAAGGCTTAAGAAAATTACAGGAGACAAGAACAAGCGGTCAACCAAGGAAGAGAAGGAGCATGTGGGGACAGGACAATGTAGTGCACAGTGTCCTAAAGGAGAAGGGGATAACGTTTCAAATAAATGCCAAATGCAGCAAAGGATTTTAACAGAATTAAAATTATGCAAAAGTAATTGAGTTAAACAATAAATAGGCCAAAGCGGAATAATAGATATGGTAAAATAGAATTAGGAGTTTAAGAAGAGAGTAAACTGAAAGGAAATTGAATTTTTATTAAATATTTGCCACAATCATCAAGCAGGGATGAGCTCATCTGTGTGAAGAAAAAAAAAACAGTAAAAAGGAATATGAATGATCAGCCCAGAAGAAGAAAAGGTAATTGTAGAAGAGTCTCTTAAGAAAGGAGGAGAGCTGAAACCGGTTTGGCTCAGTGGATAGAGCGTCGACCTGCGGACTGAAGGGTCCCAGGTTCGATTCCGGTCAGGGGCATGTACCTGGGTTGCGGTCACATCCCCCATTGGGGGCGTGCAGGAGGCAGCTGATTGATGTTTCTCTCTCATCGATGTTTCTAGCTCTCTATCTCTCTCCCTTCCTCTCTATAAAAAAAAAATCAATGAAATATATTAAAAAAAAAAAAAAAAAAGGAGGAGAGATGACCTCAGGTTCAGGTCATTATTGGAAAGAGCACCACTTCCTTAGAAACTGAAGGAAGAGAGGAAAGAGTCAAGGACAGAAATTCTAAAGATTCTTACTCCTGGCCCTGAGAAATGGCCATCTTAAGGCCTCTCTAGAATATGCAGCAAAACAGTAATGTTCAGATCTACCTTCTGTGAGCATAAGCTTTAGATCAGTTGTCACCCTTACACCTACTTACTGTTACCTTTGCACACATGTATGAAATGGCTAAAGCGTGGTGCCATCTCTACAGTCAGGGCGGAGAGCAAAGCCATGGCTAAGATCTAAATCACACCTTTTATTTCAGACGCTTTACCAGCTGAGATTGGAGACAACGTTTCGGTTTCTTGGACCCATCAATTACAAATCAATCTGTTAACATTCATTAAATCTTTGCTCCTCTCTTTGAGTTACACATCAAAGTAAATGGTATATGGCTTACAAAATCTCTCATACGTACTTTCAAAATTGACATTATTGTTATCTCTCAAATCATCCTATCATAGGTCCAACATATCAAGAGGACTGCACACACACGTTAAATACTTCCAAACTGCCCACCCAACACTACAAGACGGGCTACACTAAAGAGTTACCGGGCTCGGCACACGCACTATAAGAAAAGCCTACTGCAGAATTTTCCAGAGAACACTAAGGGAGGCTGTGTTGAGTGTTCTCCAGCAATTAGTAGTTTACAAGCAATGTAGCTAATTAGCTCATCAGTCTTCACTGGAAGTGTTTTCACAAACATTCTGCCAGCTACAAGGTGCAACGCATGCATGTTAAAACGTGTTAAAGCAAGAGTTCATCATCCCCTTTCAAATGAATGAACTACATCTCCTGAGCCCACTGTACTTGGTTGAAAAGATTATTATATTTGTAACTTTATGCTTATCTAAGAATACTCTTGAGATGTAATAGCACTTAAATACACACACCATCAACACAGCAATGGATGGAAATAACAAGGGAACCATAGAAAGGCTGTAATTAGTGGTAAATAGCAAACATTTTATGCAAGTCCTAACTGCAATGTTGTGGAGCAGAGAAGACGGAGCCAACCTGTCACTTAGGGATGGCTAACTAAAAATGAACTGCTATTTTCCTTTATAAATAAATGTTCAATACCGCCGAGTTTCAATAGGTAAGATCTTTCGATTCAGGTGACCCAAAATGGGCACCAGTAAACTTTTTAAATCTCTATTCTCCTTTAGACACAATTTTCTTGTACCAAGTGAAAATGCACTGAATAATCAGAGAGGCAATAGGTAACATCTTAAAGGTTCAATATTAGAAATTCTATAATGGCACTTCTTGTTTAAGTAAGTACCCAAGTGTACTGATAGGAAGATTAATTACACTTCTAAGTTACCATTCTCCAGGAATAATCGTTTCTAGAGGTAATCGTTTTTCTCTGACTAATATGGATGACAGTGAGTCTAATTCCTTTGGGGGGAAAAAGGTCTATAAACCTAGGTAGGGTCTTGCAAATAATTAAGGTGAAAAACTATAGAAAGAGGAACAAATTTTAAAAATACCCTGAATACATGTATTATGCACATGAGGAATGTGTACATTTGCTTAATACAAACGTTTACTTCTCACCAGGGAAGGAGAGAGTCCCCTAGCTACTAGCGGCATCACCAGCCCTGCTAGAAATACTCCCGAGCCATGCAAAGTGGGGCGAGCTGTCAGTTGCTGCTGGGCTAAGCTGCACAGGCATGCAGTTGGGTGGCTCCTGCGCAAGCAGACTAGATAGCACAGCATTTCTTTCAGTACAAAATACAACAGCCCCATCTCTGGGAAGGAGAGCTGTAGGTAGAAGGCCACTGATACATTGAAAAACTCCTCCATCTTCCTAGCCCTCCAAGCGGTCATGGTAGCCTCGGTGGAGGCTCATAATTACAAATAGAGAAATATTACACTGTGGCAGGATTCCAACAAATTTGCAAGTCCTATCCCACTTGACACACATGAACATGAGGCCTACGGTATGTTTCCAATTGCTGGCTCTGGTGGGCAGAATTCTTAATCAAAATTCCAGCAGGCTTTTTTGTAAAAACTGAGATGATTCCAAAATTTCTAAGGAAATGCAAGGGGCCTCGAACAGACAAATCAAAATATTTTTTATTTCAATACTTACTATGAGGTACAGTAATCAAAACAATGTGCTACTGCTATAAGGAGAGACAGATGAATCAATGAAACAGAAAAAGAGTTCCAAAGTATACTCATGTGGGGGAGCACAAGAGACTTGGTTCGAAAGTTCTAAGACGACGATATTCTGAGAAAAGGGAAGTGTGTGGAAGGCTGCCTGCTCTGTTTATCGGAATTCTGATTAGGGGAGACTTGGGGAGTATTGAAGGCGGCGCCCTAATTATTCCTTGACCTTTCCAAACAAGTCTGTGCACATGCAGACCCCTGAGTGTTTACTGGAATCCTTATGCCTAATCCCTGGATACCCTTGCCTAGAGGACAGTGTAAACACATGTGTCCTCCCAAGAGTACTCCCCCTGCTGATTGTATCTAAAGATAAAAATTCCAATAAAAGCCTAATGAGGCCGGCAATCCAGGCCACCTGGCTCCTTCCGCCAGGCCGCCCCTTAGCCGTCTCTTTCACAGTGAAACTGTGTCAGGGTAATCCACTCATCCCTCGCTCGGGGGCTGCTGGTCATTCCCAGCCCACTAAGATACGGTCAATTGATTTTCAATAAAGATGCAAAAGTGAGTCAATTAAAAAAGTAGAGTTGGGTATGTTCTTTTCTCTCTTTTTTTTGAATTTTTATGAGTTTTTTTGAGCTAAAACAAGATCTCAAATGCTTCAGCAAATATCAGTTTTGCAGTTTACTTTTTTCCTAAAGAAACACATGTTAAGTAATGCTAGTTTAACCAATGGAGAAAAAACTTCTATCAAAATATATAATTTCCATCAAAAACTAGAAGGCTAATATTAAAAAATAGCTGTAGGCCAAAAAGTTTGCTTATATGAATGACAGGCAACATATGATCCCTTTGAAGCACAAAAGCATCGGATGAGATCTTTTGCTCAATTTGTGACCTTCTTTATTTGTGAGTTTTTGATAAGTTCATAGAGCTTGACACTCAGTCTTTAGATGAAGGTGTATCCATCGGAAAACATACATAATTACATATTGTTTTTGTGATTATCACTATGCTTTAATTATGTTTAATTTGTAACAATGAAAATCCATCCTGCATATCAGATATTTACATTACGATTCATAACAGTAGCAACATTACAGTTATGAAGTAGCAACGAAAATAATTTTATGGTTGGGGGTCACCACAACATGAGGAACTGTATTAAAGGGTCGCGGCATTAGGAAGGTTGAGAGCCACTGGTCTAGAGGAACTTCATCACATTGGAGATGGAAGGCTTTACTTTTAACAAACATGTCAACTGGTGATCCATGAGGCAAAAGCCATGGCCACCCTTTGAACTGCCACGCAGGCCCCTGCACAATGACGGCCATGACCGGGTCCCAGTCCTGAGGCCTGAGTGTCAGAGGCCGGTCTCCGGCTCTGCCCAGAACCGTGAGGCTGAGTGCGGTGCCCTCGGCTGCATCGGGTCTTTTCTTGTCTGCATAGAGCTTCATCTTCTCGTTGGCAGCCCTGTTTCTTCTTTTCATCCGATGGGACAAATTTCAGGTCCTGCAGAAGGTCCTTTGCATTCAGCCTGGTTATGAAAGAGGTGGTGGCCACAGGGATTGTGATAATAGGTGTCCGAGAGCCTTTCTTCTGATACGCAATGTGGGAGCCACAGGGGCTGCAGGTGGGACCGGTCGCTGTTCAGGCGCTCGCCCTTCTTCTCCGGCTTGCACAGACTGAAGCATTGTACAAATATCCTTGGGAAGGCCTTTCCCGTGCTCTGTAGGATAGTTGTCCGTGTCCTCCACACTCTCTCTGCTGACAATATCCCGGGTCACATCTACCTCAGCGCCCACAAAGCTCCTCTGTGTGAGAGTGGTGATGTGATCATCTAAGGCGGTCTTGATGGTAGATCTTCTCTTAGCCATAATTTTGGCTTTGATTGCAGCAATTTTTTTCCACTAACACAGCTTCAAACAAAGACCTAATTGGTCCAATCTGTACAATCCCTTCTTTGTGACCCTCCATGTGGGCAGCCCATCTCTCTTTATCAAGGTGCACAAACTTTTTTTATTCTCAACATTAATTTTTTAAAATATATTTTATTGATTTTTTTACAGAAAGGAAGGGAGAGGGACTGAGAGTTAGAAACACCTAAGAGAGAGAAACATCGACCAGCTGTCTCCTGCACACCCCCCACTGGGGATGTGCCCGCAACCAAGGCACATGCCCTTGACCAGAATCGAACTTGGGACCCTTCAGTCCACAGGCCGACACTCTATCCACTGAGCCAAACCGGTCAGGGCAACATTAATCTTTAATAACAGTAGATAAATAAGATACAAAATAAACACCAATCTCATATTTATGCTGAACTGTCCTATGTTAAAGTAGGGATATGAAAACATAAACTTGGACATTCTTGAAGTGGGTGAGAATTAGATCTGTTTGCGTTGCTGCTTTAATTTCATACCAGCCTGAACCTAGATACCATGCAGATATCCATAGTACTTGACACTTCAATTCAGTTACTCTCCCACTAGGATTATTTCCAAGATGCTAACTTAATGCAGTATCCTAGCGGATTTTGGTAGCTCAGAAAATCAAGCAAGCTCTTAAAAGTCAGTGTTCTCATGTCAAAGGTTTTTAACTAGCTTTTTTCACAGACCCTGCCCTCCCTGTCAGTATTATTTACACAATGTTCTTAGAAGAGGCTGGAGGATGGTGACAATCGCAGTTCCGAGTTGTCCTACATGATATCCTTATAATTTTTTGAAGAAACCATCAACTTTAGGTTTTGCTTTTGCAAATTTTACAAAGTGACACCTGCTGGCTACAAACATTCAGTACAAGGGAATTCTACAATCTCTTTCTCCCTCTCCATTCCTCTGTGAAATAAATTAAAAAATATATATTTTTATAAGCCTTAAATATTTTTTATAAACCAATCGTGCGACTTAGAAGCAATGACTATAGATTGTAGGGAGTAAAGGCTATACAAAGATAGCATACTATATACTATAGGTAAAACATGTAATCCAGGCATTACAAACAATCTTGGTAATTCCTAGATTACTATTATGGGAATATTATCAAACTATTTAAACAAAAAAATGGATTTCATACTTTGCCACTGTATAGATGTTAAGGGCAGGGGTAAGCGGTAGGATCGGTAGGAACCACCTTCGCTGCATTGCTGCATTTCTACCCACATGTGCCTTTCTTTTCACCATCCTCCCCGTAATACTTTCCAAGTCCCATCTTCCCCAGGCCAGTTCTTTAACCAAATGCCCACATTATTTATCATTTCAAGTTCCTAAGTAAAGCCACCAAAGGCAGTAAAACAGGATCCTGTGGTAAGCTGTATAAATTATACTGACCTCATTAGAAGAAATTTTCTAAATTAGTCTTAAAATTCTTCTTGAAAGTCAGTAAATATAGATACAAATATCCTCTACGTCCAATATTTTTTTCACTTCCCCAAATACTTTAAATTTATCATTAGCTCTTCATTGGGCCGTCACATTATGCCACTGAACAAAGCCTTCAAAAAAAATAAGCACAGGAAACTATTTTAAATACACTTCTAGAATCATACAGAGTTCATTCTCCTGATCCTTCCACTCCACGCTGAGCTAAAATTCCTCCCCAGGTTTGGGGAACTGCGCTCTCTCTATCGCTGTCTCTTTATCCAGGGGGTGAGCACGGCCATGACCCAAACTCCAGGACCACTTGCACTTCCGCTGCTTCTCCCTAAACTCAGGTGACAGTGGTTAGTTTGGCAGTTTGTCAAAACAATCAGAATGTAAAGCGCTTTGTGATCTTTAACCAAATGTATTTGCTGTATACACAGCATATGCCACAGACGTGTTTCACACGTTATACCAGAACACAGGGAGGGATGAACTGCATAGTCAGAAGCTGAACAAACTCTTTGAGAACTTTTCTTGCAAATAACTTCTTGTGAGCTAAAAATGTTGACTAACCTTTTTAAAAAAAATACCATTTCATGACAACCATTGCAATTATTGTAACCTTCTAAGAATGACAGTTTTATGGAAACTGTGCTATCAAATAGATCCTATTTTCTGGAAGAAACAATATCAGAATAGGATTTGTATTCCAAACCAAAGACACAGCAATGAAACCATAACTATAAGAGTAATTTCCCATGGCAGCAAAGATAAAACCATTATCAAATTTTATAATATAAAGTGACAAGATGATGCATCAAATTTTTTACTTCTAACATTTATCAGGTGTCTGTTCTATGTCAGGCATGGCTAACAAAAAATAATAATAAAAAAGAAGAAGTGGTACTTGCCACCATCAAGGAATAAAGTCTAGATTTACTGAACCAGTAAATCAATGTTTGGTGCCGGCAGGGGGCAGGGTTGTTGGGGGGCGATGGGGGAGGGGGGCCTAAGTTCTATGAAAGAGAGATGCTCAGAATCTCTAGGGACACAGAGGAGAGGCATCTACATCAGCATCGTGGGGTTCAGTACACACTTCCTGGAAAAGCTGGCTCAGGCTGAGCTGAGCTGCTAAGAAGAACTGGCTGAAAGAGAAGAGCGCTCCAGGTGAGGGAATAGCTCTGTAACAGAGGCGGGAAGCAACGTGGACCGTCCAGGACACTGAGAGTTCCTGTTTGGATGAAAGTTTGAGGAGGGACAGGCTCAGGAAATGAGAAGAGAGAGCATGGTAGAAGCCAAATTATGAAATGATGTGAGAGCTACATTTAAAGTTTCAACTTTATCCAGAAAGATAGTCCCCCAAATTCTCCGAAAGCTTCTAAAATGGATTTTAAGCAGGGGAGTAAATGAGTATAATTTCATTTTTTAAAGCTCTATTTGCTTTGGTATGGGATGAGGCTAATACAGTAATCCTGAATGTGGGAAGGGACATTAGAAATGGAGAGGAGGGAACAGACCTAAGAGGCCAAAGGAGATAGAATTTGTTGAACTTAAAAGACTGTTTGGAAGGGAGGATGGAATGAGAACGAAGAGCTTAAACTAACTTGGTGACTAAGTGGGTGATGGTACCAGGGCCCGGAAGACAGGACAAAGGTGGTTCTGAGGCAGCAGGAAGGAATGACGGGTTCATTTCAAACTACCTTGGACATTATGTTTTCTATGTTTTGTTCAAAGAATCCCTAGAAAATATAAATCACATGTAAAGTTTATAACAACTAATTCCCCTATATGAGACCTATAGTTTATTGTGGCAATTACATTCATTTTCATTATTTAATTAGCAAAGATTTCCTAATTTTCTTAAAGTTATGTTGGGGGTTGGGAGAAGGGAAATATTTGGACACCCAAAGTCTCTTTTACAAAGTAGATCAGAAAAATTTAAGTTCCTTGTCCTCTCTGAATAGTTCCTTGCAGCAAACTGATATAGAAAATCATTCTATTGACCAAAGAATATTGAGCCTTTTTAAAAAAATAACCTGCAAATGAGACCTACATTCATTAGAAAATTATACTCTCGTAAGATATCAAATGGTGAAATATATTTTCATTATGTAATATTAACACAGCATCAACATGAGTTGTGCATAGTTTGTGCAAACCAAGTTTAGAAACCAGAAAATGAAAAAGAAAAAAAAAAGAAACTAGATCACCAATTACACCATACACAAAAACAAACTCAAAATGGCTAAAGGACTTAAATGTAAGACAGGAAACCATAAAAATCCTACAAGACTCGATAGGCAGAAAAATCTCAGACATATGCCGTAGCAATATCTTCAATGATACTGCTCCTAGGGCAATGGAGACTAAGGAGAAAATAAACAAATGGGACTACATCAAAATAAAAACCTTCGGCACAGGAAAATAAACCATCAACAAAACAACAAGAAAGCCCACTGCATGGGAGAACATATTTGCCAATGCTATTTCAGATAAGGGTTTAATCTCCAAAATTTACAGAGAACTCATACAACTTAACAAAAGCA
>NW_006288853.1:1109990-1111569 GCF_000327345.1 Myotis davidii
TCCCCCACATCGCTTCCTCCACAGACGCTAGAAGAACTCTGGCTCTTTTGGAACATCCTTTCTTCCTGTTAGAAGGATTCTGGGGACAATTTACAAGTGTGGTCACCTAAAAATGAAAAAAATACAAGTCACGCATTAGACAACTTGTGAGGAGAACGCAGTCCTGGGGTAGCATAGCCCAGAACAAAAGGAAGTGCATCACAGAAACTGAGTGCAGCACAGAAACACGGAGCAGTCCTACTGGTGCGTCCCCAAAAGTCAAGGCACCGAGAATATTATCAACCACCACAGAGCTCCCGGTTAATGGTAGGCAGGAGCACAAGCCCATCTAGAGGGAGGGCCCCAGAGATGGAGTCTCATCAAGTTTTACCACTAGGACAATGTTTTAGAAGGTCATCTGTGTGTGTACCTGTGTGTTGCTTTTATTAAAGAAACTTCACATGGAAAAAGGATACAGAACCTTGATAAAGCAGTCAAAAATGAGGAAAATTTGAAAATGATGTGTCTCAAAAATATCAATTATAAAATTTATGTCACTTTGTAGCCAGCAGTAGTCTATTTAGGCTGAGAATAGAGGTTACTGATATTAGAAGGGTGGGAACTACTCTGTAACTTATAAAGAAGTGGTGACCTCAGTAGAACCAAATCTGAGTCCTTACCGTAACCGACATTTCTGGCCCTTCCTAACCTCTCTTCCCTGTCTCTACACACTCCCCTCAAACAAACAGGTCCCACTCAAAGTCCCCTATCAAGAGGCCTTCCTGACCACCCCACCCACCATCTGTCCCCTCACCCCACTTTATAGTTCTTCAAAACACTTATAGAACCTGATATTTTCCACTTGTTTACCTGTCTATGGCTTGCTTCCAATATTCAAATGTAAACTCCATGCAAGCAGGAAACGTATTTTGTTCTCCAGCACACAGAACAATGCACAAAGTAGGTGTTCAATAAATATTATATAAATGGATGAATGAATGCAGTGGTTGAAAAGAGGTTCTTTTAAATGTCTATATTTTGAATTGCCTGAATATGTTAATAATGAACACAATACTTTTGAAAAGGTTTAAAATAAGGATAAAGTCATAATGAGAGCATTGTTTAGAGACAGAAATTAAGCATTTATATTTGGGACAAAACCTCATACCACATTGCATTGTGGAAAACATCCATTTCTTAATTAAACGTTGGAGCCCAATAACAAAATTTGGTTAGCCTTTCCATGTGCAGAGCTTGAAGGTCACCATCACAGAGGAAGGAAAACAACCTTGAACCTAGTACTTAAGAGAAGAGCAGGAATTCCAGTAGAAAGCTCAACGCCTGCTTGTCATCAAATAGCCAAAGCTTTTAACAATCCAGTGCCACATCATCGACAACAGACAGAAAGACAGCCCCTGAGGATTTTGCTCATTTATGGAGCATTCAACATTTGTTTAGTTAGATATCTGAACCCAGTTTTTTTAGTTAGGAACTAAGAAAGAACTTGCAAGCTATAAGGAAATACGTGGATGAAAATAATTTTTGTCTGCCATTTTATCCTCCTGTCCAACATACCCTCTGGTGTTATTTTTTTTTTTTT
>NW_006288853.1:1111910-1112201 GCF_000327345.1 Myotis davidii
CGTCCCCAAAAGTCAAGGCACCGAGAATATTATCAACCACCACAGAGCTCCCGGTTAATGGTAGGCAGGAGCACAAGCCCATCTAGAGGGAGGGCCCCAGAGATGGAGTCTCATCAAGTTTTACCACTAGGACAATGTTTTAGAAGGTCATCTGTGTGTGTACCTGTGTGTTGCTTTTATTAAAGAAACTTCACATGGAAAAAGGATACAGAACCTTGATAAAGCAGTCAAAAATGAGGAAAATTTGAAAATGATGTGTCTCAAAAATATCAATTATAAAATTTATGTCAC
>NW_006288853.1:1113529-1122535 GCF_000327345.1 Myotis davidii
TCGCCCAGTCCTGACCAGGGCCAGGCTGGTTGGGGCCTGCCAGCTACCAGCTGGGGCCTGCTGGATGGGTAGGAAGGACAGGGAGAGGGACCGCAGGAGGTTTGCCAGTGAGGGGGAGGAACTGAGGGAGGTTAGCTATGAGAGTGCACTGAACATATGTCCCCTGGTGATCAGTTCACATCATAGCAACTGTTCAACTGGTCATTCCAGTCGTTCAGTCGCAATAGTCACTTAAGCTATTATATATGTACTAGTAGCCTGATGCACAAAATTCGTGCAGGTGGGAGAGGGTTTCCCCACACCCTGGCCTGCAATGATGCCAGCATCCCTCTGGCCAAGGCCCCTGCCCTCACCTCTCTTCACCCAGCCAAGCACACATGTTCAGCTTTAGAAGTTATTTACTAACTGATGGTTAGTAAATAACTTCTAAAGCTGAACGCATCACTGTGAGCCCAGCATTCCTCACCAGGGACTCCAGCCTGAGGCCCCTGCCCTCCTCTCCCTCTGCCTGGCCAGGGTGCAGACACTGGGCATCCCTTGAAGTGGACTCTGGCTGGAGGCCCCTCCCCTCCCCTCCTTCCATGCAGCTGGGCCAGACGCTGGGCTTGTGTTGCTGGGGCAACGCCGCCAGCATCCTGCCCCAGCCACTATGGGCACCGCCATCTTTGTCGCAGAGTGACAGTTAACAAAAGTCCCAGGAGCCTGCGGACGTGTCTACGGCCTTGCCTCCCAGGGCCAGCGAAAGTCCCGGGAGCCCATGGCCACAGCCGCTGTCACCTACTAGGGCGCAAAAAAAAAAAGAAGAGAAAAGAAAAGAAACATCACTGATGAGAGAGAATCATTGATCAGCTGCCTCCTGCACACCCCCCACTGGGGATCAAGCCCGCAACCTGGGCATGCGCCTTTGACTGGAATCAAACCTGTGACCCTTCCGTCTGCAGGCCATCGCTCTATCCACTGAGCCTAACCGGCTAGGGCCATACCCTCTGTTTTATTCTAACTTGCTTTATCCCCATGTTCATAACCCAGAGGGGAATGCCTTGCAACAAGCCTTTGTTCCTGTTCCTGGGAAATGAGAACAGTCCTATTATCCTGTAAGATTATGTGAAGGTTAAATAATGGAAAATGTTTTGTAAAATGCATAAGATGATACAGATATTGATTGGCATTTAATGTGTATTTTCTAGTCCGTTCCCCACGTTGATATAGAAAATCTGCTACGGGGTCCTTGTCCGAGGTGTTCTCTCTGGGCCTAACCTTATCTTGCTCTTGAGGTTCCCTGTGCTGAATGTGATAAAGGCAGTTAATAAAGCACATTCTATATACTTTACAAGCAGCCAATGGGCACGTGTCTCTATCATGCATTACATAAAGATGATAATAAGCCTGATTTATTACATGGGTTCTCACATAGTCCAAAAAGCAGATATCTCACTATTATCAGTCTAATTTGTGTATCAAGAAGTGTATCAAGAGTTAAAAGATGAAGACATATTATAGCACCTAGTTTAAAACCTTTGTTTAAAGTGAAGAATAAGTATCATTGTCTGAAATGTTCCTTCAGAATGTATTTTAAGTGCCACAATTCATGATGCTTCCCACTGAACATTCCTCTATTATTGTTCTGATCCTCCATGCGCCAAATGTTTGAGCTTTGAAATTAAAATGAGCATTCCAGAAATGCTTTGTTCCTTATAATAAATGCCAGAGAAGAAAGAAATGTGAAAAGAACATTGTATAACAACACTGTGCTCCCATCAAAAAAAAAAGGCAATTACAATTGCAACTCGCAAGTTATTCACTTTTATAAATCATTTATGTCTGTCTTCTTTTAAAATGCTCCAATATGGTTATTTATTATTGATTAAACCAACGTCAAGTGGTGGTTTCAATGATTCATTTTAGTTCAAAAGTATACGTGGCTTGGTAATCCTGGGAGGGAGAGGCTGCAAACAAAGCTAAACCTTTTTTTCTTTTTAACCCCAACTCCACTATAGACTCTAAGGACTCCTGTCACTCATATAACAGACGATTCTCACCTAGGGCTGAGGGGTGCTATCTTATCTAAAAGTCATCTCTTGAGGGAATACCAACAACCAGTAAAAATAGCTTTCAAGTCATTCTGTAAAATAATTCTGTTTCTTCTTCAGTATAAAATCAGTGACATTTTTCTAAGAACACATAAACTTTAGTTGGAATTTACAGCAAAGATGGTTCTTATGCAGGGTCCAAGCCCATCTTGCTAACCTTTCTTTTTGTCACTGATTCACACCCCTCCCCACCCCTCCTCCTCATACCTTAGCGACCCCTCTCAAACAAAATCTTCCACACCAGGCTTGCAGCTCTTAAAGAACTTGGATTTGCTCATTTTCCTCAGTCTGTAAGTCTGTGCTAGGCCACAGACACACCTTCACGATAAATACATATATGAGTTCCTCACTGAAATGGTTCTAAATTAGAGACTTCAAGTACTATGAAAAGGAGTTTCCTACTTTCTTAATTCTGCATGTTGAAAATTCCATAAAACCAGGTATCTTTTTAATAGTATATAATACTGCCCTAACTGGTTTGGCTCAGTGGATAGAGCGTCGGCCTGCGAACTGAAGGATCCCAGGTTTGATTCTGGTCAGGGGCATGTACCTTGGTTGCGGGCACATCCCCAGTAGGAGGTGTGCAGGAGGCAGCTGATCAATGTTTCTCTCTCACTGATGTTTCTAACTCTCTGTCCCTCTCCCTTCCGCTCTGTAAAAAATCAATAAAATATATTTTTAAAAGAACAAAAATAGTATATAATACTGATGTATTAAAATTTAGAGGTCCAAAAAAGGGTGTTCTAACCTTTCCTCGTTCAAGTGTGCTCTAGCTGCGCCACGGACATGGAGAGTTAAATTGCTGTGCTTAGTGAGCCAAGCCATCGACTTCATGCAGGGCCGCAGATGCACACAGGAGCTTTGCAGAAGCTGGCGAGAGGCTGCAATTGACTTTCATAGGCTGCATCAGCGCACAAGTGCTTCAGTGCCTCAGATTAAAGCCAGCTTCGTGGAAAGCCTTCTCTAATGCCAATTGGTAACACATTTATATTCCATAATCATGTTCTTCCCTCTCTAACTCATTGGGGGGGGGGAGCGCGGAAAGAGGGGAAAGAGAAAGAGTGAGAGAAAAGTTGATGTGAGAGAGAATTATCAATTAGTTGCCTCCCACACATGCCCCAACCGGGGATGAAATCCACAACCTGGGTATGAGCCCTCATCGGGAAATGAACCTGCAACCGTTTGGTGTACAGGACGACGCTCCAACCAACTGAACCACACCAGCCAAGGCTAACTAATGCTTTCATTAATTCTAGTTATCATATTAGTAAAAAAAAAAATTAAAAGCCATTTGTTTATTAGCTAAAACACTTTGAATTTTACCTTCCTCCAATAGCTAACAAGAACCTTCAGGACTACTTTTACTTCCTTGAGTTAATTTTTTTTTAATATATTGTATTGTTTTTTTACAGAGAGGAAGGAGAGAGATAGAGAGTCAGAAACATCGATGATAGAGAAACATCGATCAGCTGCCTCCTGCACATCTCCCACTGGGGATGTGCCCGCAACCCAGGCACACTCCCTTGACCGGAATCGAACCCAGGACCCTTCAGTCCGCAGGCCGACGCTCTATCCACTGAGCCAAACCAATTGGCCTGGGGACGAGTTAATTTTAATGTGTGATACAAAATATAAGACATTTAAGCAATGTTAATTAGCTAAAACTTAAGAGTTTGGGAAGAAATTTAAAGGATAGAAAAATAAAATTGTCTATAGGTAAGTAAAACCAGTGATCCCTTTAAAATTAAAGGTATTATCTAATTTTTTGTTGGGGGTAAGTCCCTTCAGGTCACTGATGATTTCAACTGTTCTTAAAAACAACCTAGTGTATAATAAAAAAAAACAACCTAGTGTTATTTTTTAAAAAAAAGTATTAAGGAAAAATGAAGTGTTGGGAACCCAGCAAATGCATGGGTTAACATTTAACATTCCCCCAAAACCAACTATAATCTTCAGTTAGCATTTGACACTCTCCAAAACCAACTATAATCTCCTTTCAGTTCGTCTCACGCCAATAACCACTTATCGAGCACATATAGAAAATAAAGATGAGTAAGCTCCAGTATGGGAAAAGAGATACAACCAGCTGTGATATAAAAGGCAAATGATAACTGCTTACACTTATAAGTACAAAGGGAGTGCTGAAGCGACTGCAGACATCCACAAGGATTACGGAGGGCTTCTGAGAACAGCCTTGAAGGACAGACAGTTTCTGCCACGAGAGATTGCAGAGAAGGTGAGCCAGGTGAATTGAACCGTGTGCAAAGGGGCAGAGATGAAAATTACTTTTTTCTGAGAATAGCGGATAGTCAAGTGTGGCAAACTGTGGAGTAAAAACAGGAATTTGGGCAAGAAGTAAGGTTAGGAAATAGGCTATCACTTGAATATGAAGTGTCAAAGACCAAGGGAAGAGTTGATGTTGCATGCAGTAGGCGACAGACACTGCACATAGCGTGCCCAGAGTGGAAGCCTTCTTTTACCAACCTGCCTCTCCTCTGTCCGTGATTCCTACCTCAGGGACTGACAATATCTAAACTGAGGCAGAAACCCAGGGTTCCTGGATCTACTCACTCTCATCATCCTCTCTGTGTCCTTTGGGTTGCCCCTTTAAGAAGCTTTCATTTCGCCGTAATTGGTTTGGCTCAGTGGATAGAGCATTGGCCTGGGGACTGAAAGGTCCCAGGTTCGATTCTGGTCAAGGGCATGTATCTTGGTTGTGGGCACATCCCCAGTAGGGGGTGTGCAGGAGGCGGCTGATCGATGTTTCTCTCTAATTGATATTTCTGACTCTCTGTCCCTCTCCCTTCCTCTCTGTAAAAAATCAGTGAAACATATTTTTTAAAAAGAGAAGCTTTCATTTCTGCCAGCTCCTCTCCAGCACACAACCATTGCTTCCCATGGCTGCTTTCTGGACTGTTGCCCTATATTGCCTCCAACCCATGCTCCATGACACAGACACAGGGGGCCTCATGAAGAAGCCTCAACCTCAGCTCCATCCCCCACTCTACTGTTATGAACATTATATGCATGGGTTCTGACTCATCCTCCACACTCATCCCACGCTCCCATTAGAGCCATCTCTCTTCGTTGCTAATGGGAAACATTGGCACAGCTCAAAGCCCTCCAATGGCTCCCTGCTGCCTACAAGATAACATCTAAAGCATGGCTTATGAGGCAACTTAAGATCTCACTGCTGACTAAATTTTCCATCTCATCTTCCATTCAGAGTTTGACCACAAACTACTTAAGCCCAGAACAGAAAATGTCTGGCAACCTTGACCTAAGGGCCGGACTATAGTTTTAAAAAAAACTATGAACAAATTCCTATGGACACTGCACATACCTTATTTTGAAGTAAAAAAACAAAATGGGAACAAATACAATATTTGTATTTGCATGTGGCCCGCAGGCCGTAGTTTGAGGACCCCTGCTCTAGACCAAGCATGTCAAACTCACAGCCCGCGGGCCACATAACAAGGCATGTAGCCCAACGGCAAAGCGTTTGAATTGCTTGCTCTAGACATTAGAAACCTTAAACCAAGAGCCACAATGTTGAGTGACTTGTACACAGTTACAAAGAGAGCTAGTAGCTAGGTCAAAATTAAAATTTAAGTTTAGTGACAGCACATGGTAGGTTCCATCAAAGGAATTCCTTAATGTAAGAAGTTCTATCCCTTCCCATGTGTGGTGTCACGGAAAAGCATATTTTTATATATTCTCAATAAACAAGTCACCATTTGTACAGCTTTTTAAGGTGTGATCAGTTCAAAGTGATCTAAAATCAAGTATATTTATATTCTTTTTGGAATTTTTTATTTGAAATATTTATATATTTAGGGAAAAAAGAGAGATTACATAGTTAATTTTCAAACTATAAATAAAAAGAGCAGGCACAGCCCTAGCCGGTTTGGCTCAGTGGATAGAGCGTCGGCCTGCAGACTCAAGGGTCCCAGGTTCGATTCCGGTCAAGGGCATGTACCTGGGTTGTGGACACATCCCCAGTAGGGGGTGTGCAAGAGGCAGCTGATCGATGTTTCTCTCTCATCGATGTTTCTAACTCTCTATCCCTCTCCCTTCCTCTCTGTAACAAATCAATAAAATATATTAAAAAATAAAAAAGAGCAGGCACACAATTTTTACGGCTGATTTTCCTTTATTTTAAGCTGGGTATTAGGGCTTCCATGAGTACCACAGAGTTACTTACTTTCTCATTGTTCTGGAGGCTAGAAGTCCAAAATCAAGGTGTGAGCAGGGCCTGAGGCCTCTCGGTGGTTTGCAGAAAGCCACCTCCTCGGTCTGACATGGCCTTTTACTTGTGTGCAGCATCCTGACGTCTCTCTATGTCCTAATCTTTTCTCATAAGCACACCAGTCATTTGGATTAAGGGTCCACCCTAATACCCTATTTTAATTCAATTCCCTCTTTAAAGGTCCTATTTGAAATGCTTGACATGCTGAGGTGCGGAGGGCTTCGACATGTGAATGGGAAAGGGGAGCAGTTCAGCCTACAGCCGTCCTCACCACAAAGGACATGAGGAATATAGTATTTTAAAATCACTTTTTTTTAACTATAATGTAGGGGCTCGCTTATTTATTAGATTGACCACCACTGCCAACACAAACCGCTCCTTGGAACTACTGAGGGATAATAACAAAGCACATGTTGATCCCTCCGCAGTTCTACCAGCTCTCTGGGCCAGGCAGATGGCATAACAAAGCCAAGAGATTTACATGTCAAACACATAAACAGCTGTGGCTAAAATGTTCCAATCCAGGAAGTCACTTATCCTGGAAAAAAACAGGAACTCAAACACAGCTAGGAAAAGGCCACAACCTGAGACTAGTATCAAGTATTCATTTCTTCCGGTTTTTATTTAGCTACTTACCACCCAGAAACAAACCAAATAACAATATTGGACTCCACCATTCGTGTATTCAACCAATAAGCTGGTGCACCTGTACTGTGCCAGGAGGGTATGGCAGTGAGCCTCAATACAGAGGCAAGACAGAACAGCCACGCACATAAGTTGTTCCATAACATAATAGTGGGTGTTAACAGGTGCTATGAAGAGAGTAAAGAAGGTAAGGGAATAGATGAGTGATGGGGAAGGGCTAGGTTAGATCTGCTATAGGGGAGGACATCTCTGATTAGATAACAAGGATCCCAAGGAAGTAGAGGAGAAAGATATTTAACATCTGGGGGGAAATACTCCAAACAAAGGAAACAGCAAGTGCAGGTCCCCAGAACAGGAGTTTGATGGGCGTGTTCCAGAAGCAGCGGGAAGACCAGCACGCCTGCTGCAGAGTGAGGAGAGAGCATGAGAGATGAGGTGAGGCTGGCATCCAGGCACCAAACTGTGCAGGCCTTGTCCGTCACCACCAACAGTCTCAATTCTGTTCTCGGGTCTGGGAACCACTGCTGGTTTTAGAACAGGAAAGTAACCTCATCTGACCTAAAATTTAACAGGATCATTCTGGCTGCTCTGAGAGACAGGCTGGGGATTGGGCAGAGATGAGGTGGAGGGTGAGAAATAAAAGAATGAAAAGCAGTTGGGAGGCTGTTTCAGTAGCCCAAGTGGAGAGCAGACTGGCTTATTCCAGGAAGTGGTGGAGTTGTTGAGAAGTGCAGAATTCTGGGAATTCTGAAGTGAGTCAACAGGGCCTGCTGACAGATTGGCTCTAAGTTATGAAAGATATAGGGAGTCACGGGTGATGCTATGGCATCTGTCCTGACAGTGGGTGTATGGAGGTAATGGTTACTAAAGGGATATGAGGAGGGAGGGGAATCAAGAGCTGAGCTTTAGGCATGTTAAGTTTGCCTATTAGAGCTGCTAAAATTGAGACTGGTAGCCTAGTCTGGAATTGGAAGAGGTAAATGTTGGAGATACGTTTCTTTCTTTTTTGTTGTTGTTTTGTTAGTTAATCCTCATCAGAGGATATTTTTCCATTGATGTTTTAGAGAGAGTGGAAGGGAGGGGGAAAAATAGAAACATTGATGTGAGAGAGAGACACTGACCAGTTGCGCCCCAACTAGGGCCTGGGATCCAGCCTGCAACCAAGGGAGGTGCCCTTCACTGGAATCGAACCAGGACCCTTCAGTCCAAGAGCCAACGCTCTATCCACTGAGTCAAACCAGCCAGGGCAGGATATCTTTCTTGTAACTTACATTTTCATTTTAATTAATGCATATCCCTAAAAACAAAGTTTAGCTAGAGAAGTTAAAGGACTGAACTTTAGGCACCCCAACATTTTGAGGTAGCATTTCTCAGGAAATCCAGCCATGAACCTATTCATCCTGGGGTATGTGGCTTTTGCCATTTCAAATATAACTACTATTTATGCTTGTTTTATACAGAGCAAAAATTCAGAGACAAATTCAGTCATCAGTAAAAGATGCAATATTAATATACAGTCTCCTTCTTTATAAATTTTTCCAAAAATGCAGTGAAAAACTATCAAGATACTGAATTAAACAAACTAAGGAGAAATGATAGTATTCATGCTGCTATTTATACCTAAATCAAGCATTAATGATTCTGGTGAATCAATAATCAATTATTTATGGTAGAGTAGCAATTCAAAGAAATGCTGAGCAAGAAAAAGCAAAAGGACAATTATTTTCTATCAATGACCATTGACTTCTTGAAGAAAACAAAGTAAGAAGTGAAAAATTACCCTTGCTGGTTTGGCTCAGTAGATAGAGCGTCAGCCTGCGGACTGAAGGGTCCCAGGTTCAATTCCGGTCAAGGGCACATGCCAGGGTTGCGGGCCCAATCCTCAGTAGCGGGTATGCAGGAGGCGGCTGATTCTCTCTCATCGTTGATATTTCTATTTCTCTCTCCCTCTCCCTTCCTCTCAGAAATAAATAAAAATCTACTTAAAAAATAAACATGTTCTATGTAGAAATTCTGGAAACT
>NW_006288853.1:1122637-1130917 GCF_000327345.1 Myotis davidii
GTAAGAAGTGAAAAATTACCCTTGCTGGTTTGGCTCAGTAGATAGAGCGTCAGCCTGCGGACTGAAGGGTCCCAGGTTCAATTCCGGTCAAGGGCACATGCCAGGGTTGCGGGCCCAATCCTCAGTAGCGGGTGTGCAGGAGGCGGCTGATATTTTCTCTCTCTCTCTCTCTCTCTCTGAAAATCAATAAACACATATTTTAAATATTGACACTGTTTAAAATTGATTTGTGTCCACTTCATTTGTCAGCATTGTCTCTACGAGTCGACAAAGCCATTTTTGCCTCATTTATTGATGAGAATTATACATCAGTTACCATTTTGAATCCTTTTGGCCAGTGTCGTGACCTTTGATGCCCTAAATCCCTCCTTCAAAACATCAGGATATTACTGAAAGGGCAAGTCATAGCGGGGCCTATGTGGACCGGCCGCCGGGCCCCATGAGGCACAGCAAATGTAATCAGGCCAAAACTGGCCCTACAATAAAGAATGGGTTACCTCACAGTAGTTTAGACATGTTCACATGGTCTCTTGGTTCACCCAGCCAGCATTCCATTTCCAACATGACTGATGGTGGGATATGGTTATGACCACTAATTCTGTGTTCCAGCTTTGTGTAATAATCATTTATAACCCTATCAACTATAAAATTGAATCAACTATACCAATATGCTTTGTCAACACAAACTAATAAAGCTTTATCTGCCTTTTACTTCCACTATCTGTTGCCATATTCCCTTTTTTCACATCTACCCTAAACCAGATTTTTTTTCTGTCTTCTAACAAAAAACTCATTTTTATTGAAGATGTCCATCATCACCTGCTCATCATGCATGAGCAAGAAATAACAGGTGTTAAGCAAGAAAGACCACAGGAGATAGGGATTAGATTTGCAGGGCTCTATAGTCAACATCTTAGAGCAACACCCATGTGGTTTGAACAGTCCATCAGTGATTTAAATGTTGATGCTTAGCCCGGCTGGTGTAGCTCAGTGGTTGAGCATCAAGTGTTGAGCTAGGAACCAAGAGGTCACTAGTTCGATTCCGGGCCCAGGTTGTGGGCTCAGCTGATCGATGAAGTTCTTCTCTCATCAATGTTTCTCTTCCTTTCTCCTCTCTCTCTCTCTCTCTCTCTTCCTTTCTCCCTCTGTCTGAAAATCAATAAAAACATATTTTAAATATTGATACTGTTTAAAATTGATTTGTGTCCACTTCACTTGTCAGCATTGTCTCTACGAGTAGACAAAGCCATTTTTGCCTCATTTATTGATGAGAATTATACATCAGTTACCATTTTGAATCCTTTTGGCCAGTGTCGTGACCTTTGATGCCCTAAATCCCTCCTTCAAAACATCAGGATATTACCATAGTCACTTAATTCTAAAACACCATCAGTTATAACATATACCAACTTAACCACTTTTTAGAACGTAAATGTGGATGATATTTGGCAATACTGAACTTTCTGTATCCAAGGCTGAACCATGAGGCCTTGGAGAGAGCCAATTTTGAAACTCAAAGATACTATTGAGCTTCTTTGAATTTCAAAGCTGGCTTTCTTCAAGACTTAAGCAAAAATAGTTACGAATGCCATTAGAAAAAGAAAAAAATCATTTTCTAGGTTCTTTTAACTCCCATATAGCAAGAGTTATAGACTGGATCATAGGGGTTTTTTGTTTTGGTTAATCCTTACCGGAGGATATTTTTCCATTGATTTTTAAAGAGAATGGAAGAGAAGAGGAGAGACAGAAACATCAATGTGAGAGAGACACATCAATTGGTTGCCTCCTGCACACACCCCAAACAGGGCCAGGGAAACTGCAACTGAGGTACGTGCCCTTGACCAGAACTGAACCCGGAACCCATCAGGCCCCGGGCCAATGCTCTATCCACTGAGCTAAACTGGCTCAGGCTGGATCAGAGTTTTATGAAAAAGATCTGGTCAGATAGGAAAAAACATATCTTGCCCTGGCTGGTTTGGCTCTTGGTACTTGCCTTACCTAGTACCAAGAGACTTGGAAAAGGGGGCTGATGCGTAAAAATGATAAAATACATGTCCTTATTTCTCCTCTCAGCTTCATCCAGATTAGGGATCTGTGGAACATGATTAAGAGAAAACACTGAAAGCAGAGGGACTTTGGTTCCATTTATCTTTGGGATTCTAGAAAAAATTGCTTCAATGAGCTTTCTTGCACAAATTTTGGGGTGGCCAAATGTAATCCTGGCATCTCAGGAAAATTAGGTAAAAAACAAGTCCAGCTTAGCTTTCCGAAGCCACTCTTGATTCCCATGAGGCATGGATAAGACCCAGACCATCCTGGTATCTTAAAGGTCAATCAAAATGTGACTGTTGAAGACTAGGGGGCCTGCCCTAAGCCCACCATGAGGAGTAAGTTGATCCTGTAGCAGAGGCTGAAAGGTGAACAGATAATGCCAGGCACTTAACAAAAGATGTAGCTGGGACTTTGGGGTCTGAAGCACCGTAAAGGGCCGAAAATGAACTAAGGCGCCCTGAGAGATCCATGGATCTTAACCACGCTGAGAGAAAGCAGTCCTCAAATTTTATCAGGTATAGACTAGAGGTGCCCACAAGATGGCCATGCAGGGGACTGGTCACCCCTCAAAGGACACCAGTCCTGAGAGCATCCCAGACCAGCCACTCAGATCCAAAAGAACTATCTCCCATCCCCATGAGGTCACATAAGCAGCACCTGCTACTACACGTTTCTGATCATTTTCTCTAAAGAGAGGGGATTATTTACTTTGCTGAATCATACCAGTTTACCACTCTTATTGGTTGAAATATAAGGCATTTATCCCAATTTCCAGGGGGTGGAATTTTTGAAGATCAGATCAGTTATGGAAAATAAAGGAGCTAATAGGTAAATTTGTGATCCCCTACAAGAATCAAAAAGGAAAGTTATATTAAATCTTCATATCCATTGTAAGATGCATTCTAATTTTAGAAATGTTAAACATGTAAAGGCGGAGAATGTGGAAAAATGTGTCTGAATTGAAGAAATATAATACCTTGCAAATGAGGGTTGAGAAGGCAAATAGTTTCCTAAAGGAAAAAAATTGTCAGTCACAAACCTCCTTCGTTAAGCCTTAATTTGTCGAGCACTCAGTACTGTGACACCAAGTATCTCCAAATACATCTATGACAAGACTAAGTAACTTTCCAGAGTTGAAAATTATGCCTACGTTAAAACAAACTGTGTCCTGGTTCCAAACTCCCTGAAGGAGAAACACTAGCTCTTGAAAATCTGTTGATTTCTCAGGTCATGCTTCCTGCTGCCCCCAAGGCATCTCTGAGAAAAACAGAATCACTTGATGTAAGTTAAGACTGACCACAGGCTGGGAGAGGGGAGGAGGAGGTCAGGCTAGGTGATAGGTGTGGGAGAGGCAGAACCTCTTCAGAAGGATGTACAGGTCCCGCCCAACCTTTGGGCACCCGCTTCAAGGGCCCATTTGCAGAGCAACAATATGAATATCAGAGTTTGAAAACTCCAGATGACTTCACCACTCCAGCACCTGCAGATACTAAAGGGCAGTGGCGACCACAGTTGCAAATTAAAAGTTGAAATGTATAATCTCCTACACCTGTGCTTCTTCAACATTAATGTGACCCAAGTCACCTGGGATCTCATTACACCATAGATTTTGATTCAGTGGGTCTAGGGTGGGGCCTGGGGGCCTGCATGTTTAGGCATTTCCAAATTTTTTGGACAACACTCCGGTGGCAGCAAGGTCCCATTCCAGTAGCTGTACAAGAGTCATCTGGGAGGCTTTTAAAAAAATACTTCAAGAAATTCTGACTTAATTGGCCTTACTGTGGCCTGGGTCTCAGGCCGTTTGTAAGTCCCTCGAGTGATGCCTTGTACAGCTAAGCTTGAGAGGCACTGGTGCAGGTGACTGTACATGGAAACGTCTTCGTGGGATGTACCACACCATGACTCCAGACTGGGACATTATGAATCTCTTCCCTCGCTACCACTTCCTCCACCCCAAGAAAAGCCCACCAGAACCCAGGATACCATGAGAATTGGGTTCCTGGACCCAATTCCAACTGTGAGATGGGTGGGGGTCTGGGGGAGTCCCACACCAACAAACAATTCTCGGACACCAGCCGGGTGTCCCACAATCCAACTCAATTCTGACACTGTCTACCCAAAGACAGCACCAGACTCCACAGGTTACAGGTTCAGTCCTACAAGACACCCCACCACCACCACCACCTTCAGACCCCAGTCACAAGCCCAGGTTGTTAGCGCTGCCTCTGACGGAATCAGAGTTCCCAAAGCCCGTCCTCAGGTTTGATTAACTTGCTAGAGCAGCTCACAAAACTCAGCAACATTGTACTTACTGGAGCACTGGTTGTTCTAAGGCAGGAACAGCCACATGGAGGAGATGCACGGGCCAAGGCATGTTGGAAACCTCGGCGCTTCCAAGCCCTGCCGAGTGCGCCATCCTGCCCACGTTCACCAGACCGGAAGCTCTCTCCACCCGGTCCTTGGGTTTTTATGGCGGCTGCCTTCTTCCTCGCACAGGTGTGACTCATTAAACGGTGGGCCAGCGGCGATTGAACTCGACCTCCAGCCTCTCTCCCCGCCCGAGGTCAGGGCCTGAGACTAACAGTTCCAAACCTCTCATCACAACCAGCCCCCCTCCTAGGTGCTTTCCAAAAGTCGTCTCATTAACATAACAAAGGACAACTTTATCACTCTCAACACTTAGTGAATGACCAGAATATATTTCTTATAAATCAAAATACCATATGATGGGTACCCAAAACCTTTTAGTGCAACATAACCTAGTCCAGTGCTCGGCAAACTCATTAGTCAACAGAGCCAAATAATCAACAGTACAATGACTGAAATTTCTTTTGAGAGCCAAATTTTTTAAACTTTAACTATATAGGTAGGTACATTGTTATTAGCTTAATGAGGGTACTCCTAAGGCTTAGGAAGAGCCACACTCAAGGGGCCAAAGCGCCACATGTGGCTCTCGAGCCGCAGTTTGCCGACCACGGAGTCCTAGTCCATCTCGTAGTGGGTTGCTGGGTAAGGGAGCTATTCAGAACGTGAATCCAGGACCTCTCAGCCGTGGGAGTTTTCCTAGATCTGCCACTAAGAGTCCTACTGGGACCTGGGAGGACTATCTGAGCATATTACAGAGTGTTGAAGCAGGAGGTTACCGCAGAAATTCCTTATAAATTTATTCCAAATGGGCACCACCCAGCCTCATTAAAAAAGACACAGAAGGGGCACCATTCTAGGTCAAGCTTTGAGCCACGAGGCATAACCATCCTCACTACTGGCTGGCATAATGGCGAACACAGCGGTTCCCATGTTGTAATCACTTGGAGGCTTTTAAAATTACTGCCTGGAGCCCAGCTGGTGTAACTTGGTGGCTGAGCAATGACACGTGCACCAAGAAATGGCCAGTTCGATTCCCAGTCAGGGCACATGCCCGGGTTGCAGGCTCGATCCCCAGTAGGGGGTATGCAGGAGGCAGCCAGTCAATGATTCTCTCTCATCATTAATGTTTCCCATCTCTCTCCCCCTCTACCTTACTCTCTGAGAGCAATAAAATTCTATTTTAAAAAAATGAAATAAATTTGACAGGTGCACCAAGAAATGGCCAATTCGATTCCCAGTCAGGGCACATGCCCGGGTTGCAGGCTCGATCCCCAGTAGGGGGTATGCAGGAGGCAGCCAGTCAATGATTCTCTCTCATCATTAATGTTTCCCATCTCTCTCCCCCTCTACCTTACTCTCTGAGAGCAATAAAATTCTATTTTAAAAAAATGAAATAAATTCACTGCCTGTCCTGCTTCCAAAGATTCTGATTTAATTGGTTTCCTGTGTGGGCTGGGCTTCAGGACTGTTAAAAGCTCCCACGTGATTTTAATGTGCAGCCAGGGTTGAAAACCACTGGACTAAGAGGATCTCCACAGTCACAGGGATTTTCTGAACTGTCTAGTTAGCGCTCTCCTCCCAAGTGAGGCTTTTGTGTCTCTTAAGGGCTTGGTCACAGAACACGCCCTCATCATTTATCTCACAGGGGGCTCCTGACGGTGTATGGGATAATGCCCATTTCTTACCATTCCTTAACCAGTAAGTGTAGAGTACATCCATGACAAAATAGTCTAGAGCAGAGGTCGACAAATTAAGTACCCTGGAGCCAAATCTGACCACTTGCTTGTTCTTGTAAATAAAGATTTATTGGAACAGAGGCACATCCATTTGTTTACATAGTGTCAATGTCTGCTTCCAAACTACAACCATAGAGTATTTGCACAGAAACCCTATGTCAGAGCTGAAACTATTTACTATAGTGGGGCCTTGACTTACAAGTTTAATTCGTTCTGAGACCGAGCTCGTTAAGGAGCTCGTTAACTCAAATTACTCTATCAACTCAATGCAAAACATCAGGTGAGAGACAGCTGGTATCTCAAAAAACTCGTTAGTCGGGACACTCGTAAGTCAAGGCCCCACTGTATCTGAGGATCTAGACCAAAACAGAAAAAGTATGCTGACCAATGGACTAGAGCCGTCGTCGGCAAACCATGGCTCACGAGCCACACGCGGATCTTTGGCCCCTTGAGTGTGGCTCTTCCACAAAATACCACGTCCAGGCGCACACGTGTACAGTGCGATTGAAACTTTGTGGCCCATGAGCAGAATTCGGTATTTTGTGGAAGAGCCACGCTCAAGGGGCCAAAGAGCTGCATGTGGCTCATGAGCCGCAATTTGCCGAGCCGCAGTTTGCCGACCACGGCCCTAGGGCGCCTGCTGCCACGGAGTTGCCTGCTCCTTGCACTGTGCCACCAGAACGCCTTCCTTCTGTACACAGACAATCCCGGGCGGCGTTCCCATGCCCTGTGGGTGCTAACTGCTGGGCAAAGTCAGGATGCTCAGTATCTATGGGCTGAGAACCGCAGACACCGGTCCGGTTTGGAACCAAATGGGAACTAAGTGAGTCTTTGCACTTCAGCACGCTGCCAAGGTGTGCCTGCGTGAGCGCTGTCCCTGCAAGAGAACTCATTTTTTTGGTTGATTTTTCTTTGTTAAATGGCATTTAAATGTATAAAATAAATATCAAAAATATAAGTCTTTGTTTTACTATGGTTGCAAATATCAAAACATTTCGATATGTGACACGGCACCAGAGTTAAGTTGGGGTTTTTCAAAATGCTGACACACCGAGCTCAAAAGGTTCGCCATCAGTGTCCTGGGGTCATAAATTTGTCAGCTGCAGAGTATCTCCTGAGACAAGCGGGATGCTCTCAAACAACCCAGGGCATTCTGTAACAGGTAGTTTCACGCCTCAAGCAGTAAAAATGACCACATCTGGGAGACATGGACTATCTATCCTTTCAGACAGCTGAGCCACAATTGCTCCCTTCAATCTAGTAATTTTCCACTAAAAGGGCAAGGGGATCTGGACTTATCAATCTATACTACCTGGCTCTCTATCGAGTTAGTTTATAAGAGAAAGTGCTTGCTCTGACCGGTGAGCTAAGTGGTTAGAGCATTAGCCTGTGCACCAAAGGGGGAGTTCAATTCCTGGTCAAGGGCATGTACCTGGGTTACAGGTTCAGTCCTCAGCCCTGATCGGGGCATGTGCACGAGGCAACCAATTGATGTGTGTCTCTCACATTGATGCTTCTCTCCCTCTCTCTCTCTCTCTCTCTCCCTTTCCATCCCTCCCTTCCACTCTCTAAAAACCAATGGAAAAAAATATCCTCAGGTAAACTATAACCAAAAATTTTTAAAAAGATTAAAAAGAGCCAGCCTGTGTGATTCAGTGGTTGAGCATCAACCTATGAACCAGGAGATCAAGGTTCCATTCTCTGTCAGGGCACATGCCCGGGTTGCAGGCTCCATCTCCACTGGGGGGCGTGCAGGAGGCAGCAGGTCAATGGTTCTCTCTCTCTCTCCCTATCCCTTCATCTCTGAAATTAATAGAAAGAAAATTTAAAAAAATAAAAAAGAGAAAGATCTTAATTCTATTGCTAAGCTAGAGGTGGATATTTGTGGGGTTATTCTGACTGGATTTATGGGGAATAGATGAGCTGGGATTGAAAGATAAAGTATTAGCAGAAGTGGAGTGGATTGGGATGGTCAGAGAACCCAGAACAACAGGGCAGCAACATTGGAATGAGGAGAAAGAAAATCAGTCTGACAAAAGGTCCCTGAAGCAAGCTGAGAAGAGATGAAGCATGTGCAGAGACTGACATCTGCCCACAGCTGATCTTCAAGGTACCAGGTTGGGGC
>NW_006288853.1:1130987-1140255 GCF_000327345.1 Myotis davidii
CAGCGGGACTCACACCATTTTAATCAATTAGCTACTCATTTTTCTTACCCTTATTTTAAGAGTGGCTTCCTTCTCGGCTATCTGTTTCTCAAGAAATACTATAGCCTAAGAACTTTCCCAATGGAGCAGTTTTCAGGCAGTAAAAGAATGCACAAATAGAAGAATTCACTTTATTGGAATCAACTCAACTATACTGAGTCACCTGAAGGTTTAAAATGTTATTGAGGTAGAATTAAATTTATTTCTTCATTCTACCATAAAAATAACATCTTCATACTTATTGAGTCTTGAGCCTATAAGTGTTAAAAAAACATTTAATTTACTAACTTTTAAGGGTATTTGTTAAGGTTAGAATCAAAATTCTAATATTTGTTTATAATTTATAAGAATACTACATGTGTGTACACTTGACTTTGGAACCTTCAAGATTAATTCTGATATAAATTCTAGTAATCGATTAATTATAGAGGCTACCAAAAAAAAAAAAGAAACTTGGAGATAAAACCAAGGAAGTTTAAGTAAATGCCATCATGCTCATTCAAAATGGCCTGCTGAAACAACAGGGGAGAAAAGCACAAACAAATGCAACTTGAATCCTTTACTGAAAGAAACACAGGAAATTATAATCTAGGAGGCTAGAAAGCCAGAGCACGCCCTCTTCTGCTACCTGAAAGTCCCTCAGATCTGTCTGTAGAACAGAAGGAAATGAACCCTGTGGGCATCTAGGCATCTATATGTGCATAAATTTATATTCATGGTTGCTTTTGTTTTCGTTTTGGTTTTTCCCTCGGCTGAAGGAGGGGAGAAAGAAACTATGCTGAGAGTGGGGTGACAGAGAGGTTCTGCCTGGGAGCCAGAGGGAAGAAAAGGAGAAGGACTAACTACTCACCCTCCAGCCAGTAGGGCGGGATTTCACTCTAAGGAGGAGGGGCCCAAAGGGGATGGAAGGGGCTGTTTTCCTAAGGACTGTTGTGGGCCTGGAGGTGCAGGCATTGCTCACGGGGCCCAGGTGATGAGTGAAGCACAGTTGGGAGGAGGGGCGTTCTACCCTCTCCTGGGGGAGCTGAGTGCCTTTCACCACCTTGAGGATTCACGGCTGTGGAGGCAGTTGGGGCACAGACACGGTGACGTGTCCATTTTCAGCCTCACAATGGGCATCACTGGCCGTTACTGTCCACTATCAACAAAAGGAAGCCGGGTGAAATGGGAAAGCCTGGCAGGCAGACTGGTTTGGGAGCACAGGTCAGTCATACCTCTGACACCCCAACATTTGGAGGCTTTGCACAAGGAGGGCAGTCACAGGAACCTGGATTGCTACTGCCAATGGGAGTTCTTCTGAACTTCCAGCCACCGATGAGGAGGTAGGAAGCCAGGGAATCCGATTGCATAAAAAAAGCAAGCATGGCCGGTGCTCAAGGAAACTGTGAAACCCCACAGTGGCTGAAGCATAATTCTGAGATTAAACTGTGGTTTGGAAATTGGAATCGTCCATTGAAACCTTGGTGACCAGTTCATCTTATTGTCCCTCAACAGCAGAAACTCAGGGGACTTGAATTGGAAAATTGCTTCACCAGGACTCTCCCTCTGTCTCTACTTCTGTGCATCTTTTAGCTTTGCATTTGCAATGATAAAACTGTAACCCTTGGTACCAACTGCTTTCGCTCTCGGTATAGAGTCAGTTTCCCAAAGAGGATGGTGACAGGACCAATTCACCATTATCGCCCAGAGGCACAGCTCTCCTGCCTCGTAGGCTTCTTGCCAACCTGTAACTGAGTGTCCATAAGCCAGGTGCCCAGCCCCCCCCTCTGCCCCCCTCCATAACATCAGCTGTGACCAGGGTGGAAAGGTGACTTGACAGCAAATGAAGACGTGGCAAAAAAGAAACCCCTGAAATGAAGGCCTTGCGAAGGTGACGGCGATGGGGGCTGTTCAGTAATGTACCCATCCCCTGGGCACAGGGCAGGATCAAACATCCAGCATCCACACTGACCACATCACTTGCTTTGACATGTCACATCCAGGTGAACATTTTCATGGCCCTGGTATGATTCATCCTGTTCTCTTAACCCCGTACAGCTGGGTAAGAGAAATGTTGGGATGGGTCCCTGAGTGCCTGTTCTAAGCAGAAACTATAAGAGTTAGAGGTGAGAGCCAGAGGAATAATGTTTATTACTATTGATATAACTCTCTATTTATCTCCTGAAAACATGGGATATATTTACATCAGAAAATACATTTGAAACTTTCCCCACCCCACCCACCCAAAAAAAAAAAAAAACACTTTATAGGACATAAGATATTCTAAGGAGTTTGTTATTTTTAGCCTAAAGGATTTTGAGTAAGTCAATTCTTTTAGCTTATATTCAACATGAATCTGACACATAGCAAATCATATTTTGTGGCAAATAAGATTATAGACATTTCCATTATGTAATGACTGTAGCACGATCTAGAAGTTTATGTCTCCTTCAGAGAGTATACAACATAGAGATGTAAATTCTTTTCATCGTAATTCTGCATAAATGCATTGCCAAACTTGGCTCTTGAAAGTGATGAAGTGCAGATGTCTACAGCTGCAATCATAAAAATGTAATTGCTGAGGAAAAATATTTCTGATCCATTGGAGGAATGTATTACAGAGGGATGCAACTCTGTAAGTTATCACACAGAAAAAACTGAAAGTGAATGATTGAGAGCTATCCCAGGCTGAGCACTCCTGCAAAAGGACCTCGTGATTTACCTGTGCCCAGAAAGGAAAAAATAGATTAGAGGTAAATCAAGTTTGGCGGGGAAGGCTCTGGTAACTATAAGAAGAGCAGAAAAAAGATTTACGAGTAAATGAATTTAGAAGTCAGAGTAACATAATAGTATTGTGACCAATTATTCCAAAAATTAAAATGTAATTTTGACTTTGAGTTATACACAGAGGTGGTAAGTAATATCCGTGAAACCGTAAAAGCAAAGGAATATAAAATGAAGATAAATAATGAGGAAAGGTGAGAATTTTTCTAATGGGGCTACTAAATTGATAGCTTTATCTAGTGGTACTATCCATTTAAAGATCATGAACTTCTTTTGGAATGTTTTCCAATATAACCAGAGAATATATTACATATATAGGTGCTTTGAAAACTACATATACATATTATTACTGCTGTTGCTTTTAAAAGAAAATCAGGGGGGAGAGCTTTCAGAATTTTATTATTATTACTAAATACAGACTTTTTTACATTTTAACAATACTTTAAATGATAATTTTAGATGCCATTCATTTTATAAAAATCAAAGCTTCTCTTGGTTCATTATCTATTTTTCCCACATTTTTTAAGTTCTTCTGCAGTTACTCTATGTTGTAATTTCCATGCAATTAATACCTGGATTATAAGAGGCTCCAGTAGCTTCTCTACAGTGAATGTTTGGACCTGCAGATCCTGGGGGTCAATATTCAGTGTGACTGGTGCTTCAGCTGACATGCTGCCTGTGCACAAAAACAAAATACATTTATTAATTTAAAAAAATATGTTCTAAAGGAAGGCACTAATGAAAACCAGAGAGTGCATGAGATTCCAGGCCTTCTTCCTAGTATCAGCGGTAGCCCTCCGAGGACCAAGGTGTCAAGTCCACCGACAGAGAAGTGAGATATTCTCCAAGTGTTCTTGGAGGTCGTGCTGTCTGAGCGCAGGTCCTCTAAACAATTAATCTGTGCTAGCATATCCATGACTAAAATAATGACTCCGCCCTGGAGCCTTTGCATTTGATCAGGAGTCTTAGTGAAAAGGAATGGCCAAGCTGGTGAGATACACCTCACAGTACTCGAGTCCTTTGACTTCCATGACACCATGGCCCTGAGGCAGCCAGAGCCCATTGTTTCCCTGTTCTTATTAATGGTGACTCAGATGAGGAGCCAGGTAGGACTTTGTAAGACATCTGACACATCTCTACTCGTTTGGGGTATTATTTGGGGATTTTGATTGGAGAAGAAAGTTGGAGGCAATTTACTTTCCTGTACAGAAAAGAAACTAATATAAATTGGCATAGTTATAAAAAAAAAGAAGCAGCTCTGAGAAGACATTGATAAGTGTAATTTAAAAATTTATGTGTACTTATACAATTAAGTAAATCATATTTAAAATAAAGATAATAAATTCTCAAAAAATAAAAAAATAAATGTATAGTCCACAAAAATGTGTATTACTATCAATGCAAAAATCTTCCCACTTAGCTATTACCCATTTTTTTCTATAATTTCTCATATTTGCAGGCTAGGAAAACATAAGAATCTTCCCCTAGGAAGGATCCTGATATTCCCTATGATACCAGTAGACACTAAAAAAAAAAAAAAGAAATAGAGAATAGTACTTTCATTTTAGTTTCTCTATTTATTATTGTAGGTATAAGGGTGAATAATTGTTTCCTCTTTAATTTGCTGATTGGCTCTATGAATGGACTGATGATGGATTTATAGATGAATGAATGGATGGATAAATGAATGAATGAATGAATAAGCATACATTTTCATGGTATCTCTCTTATCCAGAATCAATCCCTTCAAGGTTCCTCTGAATCTCAGTGATTCTAGAGGAAAGAACTGTGTTTTTCTTATACCCCTGCCTCCAACCCCCAAGAGATATCAGAATCTCAGGGTAGGGCTCATGTTTCCTCCCAGCTCCTTCCCCTGAGAGTCTACCCCTATTCTCTTCCTAGCTTTTTTCAACTCCCACTGGCCTGACACCATAAAATCAGCATCTCTTTGCTCTTCAACCTCTCCCACTCTACTGGATCCTTTTCCTGTACCCATAAATGTGTTACGTATATATTCGAAGAGAATCATGATCTCTCTCTGAGTGTGTCAGTGAAAAGCTCAGTGCTTCACCACGGCTCTTCCACACTGTACACCTGATACCCAGCAGAGAGATTCACACACACACACACACACACACACACACAACCATCCTATAACTAAACAATTATCCTAATTGATTCTTATCTTGACATACCCTAATTGTTACACTAGTAACATAATTTGGGTGTTTTTTTTTAAATAGAGACAAATACTGAAGAGTCCAGAAGCCTTACTGCTCTTCAGATGTTGTGCCACATGACTACGCTTCACAATTCTTTGACTATAAAAATGGATATTTGAAGTATTCTTGAGAATAATGGGAATCCGCCAACAGGTTGTCCCCAGTGACTTAACATAAAAATGTGCACATAATCGCCGAAACCGGTTTGGCTCAGTGGATGGGGTGTCGGCCTGCGGACTGGGGGGTCCCAGGTTCGGTTCCGGTCGGGGGCATGTGCCTGGGTTGCGGGCACGTCTCCGGTGGGAGGTGTGCAGGAGGCGGCTGGTCGATGTTTCTCTCTCATCGATGTTTCTGACTCTCTGTCTCTCTCCCTTCCTCTCTGTGGAAAATCAATAAAATATATTTTTTTTTAAAAAATGTGGCACATAATCAAAATAGTGAATTTCAAATATGATTCGCATCAAATATACTCACAAAACTTATAATCCTTTCATGTGTCTTTAGCAAAGTTTGATATTAAAAACAAAGAGAAATACTCAGAAAGTCCAAAAAAAAAAACACTTATGACAAATTTAATAATCTATGAAAGCATTTAAGTAAAATTACATACTCCAAAGTTGACTATTATTAAAAACACGAATGCATACTAATTATTTTGTGTACAGCATGAAACATTTTTCTAGTCAATTCAGAAAATTATAATAACCAATTTGAAATGAGGAGAAAAAAGACAACTTATGTGTTGAGTGTCCTAAGATTACTCTATCCATGTCTTCAAGTAGCTATCATATATTACTTATTCATCTATTAAAAACTACTGTAAATGTTGAGAGTTTTATATAAAACCTAATGACATTGTTGATTGAAAAGACAGAGTACACATTGTTAAATGTAGCACATTTTTGATAGTTTAATTGGAATCAAAATAAATTTCTTTACTTTTAAATTTTTTTTACTCTTTAAAACCTATTTTTACCTTGAAAAGATCATTATTCAAGGTGTATTAAGTGAAAAAATATTATTTGAATATCTTTTCAAATGAAAGTATAAATTACTATTATTATGCTACTAGAGGTCCAGTGCACGAAATTCGTGCATGGGTGGGGATGCTAGGCCTGGCTGGCGATCAGGGCCTATCAGGGCTGTCTCACCCAGTTCTGATCATATCCAGGCCGGCTGGGGGCTGCCGGCTGCCAGCTGCCAGCCAGGGTCTAGGGGCCTGCCAGCTGCCAGACAGGGCCTGCCTGCTGCCGGACAGGGCCAGTGGGACAGGGGGAGGGATGGGAGAAGGGACGGCAGGAGGTTTGCTGGCCAGGGGGGAGGGATCGGGGAAGGTTGGCTGGCCATGGGAGGTTGGAGGTTGACTATGGAAGCGCGTTGAGCATCTGCCCCGTGGTGGTCAGTGCACATATAGCAACTGGCTAACCAGTTGTTTGGTCGTAACAGTCACATAGATGACATATCCTATATAATAAAAGCCTAATATGCTAAGTGTCCAACCGTTCGTTCAACCATTTGACCAGTCTCACTGAGCACCCGGGGGCAGACGCTCCCACCGGTAGGTTAGCTTGCTGCTGGGGTCCAGCTGATCAGGACTGGGCAAGACGGGCCGGACATGCCCTGGAGCCATCCTGTGGTCCCTCCCCAGCCCCAATCATGCACCAGTGGGGTCTCTTGGCCTGGTCTGCACCCTCTTGCAATCTGGGGCCCCTCAGGGGATGTCAGAGAGCCAGTTTCAGCCCAATCCCCGCAGGCCAGGCCAAGGGACCCCACCAGTGCACGAATCCATGCACCGGGCTTCTAGTCAATATATAAAGACACATATCCCTATGGTTTAGCCCTTTACTATCTTGCTTCTCTCTCCTTTTCACTGGTTTTACTTCCTTTCTAAAGTAAAAACATGATTTCTTTTCTCAGCTATTCATCTAAAATGCAGGAGATATGCTCCAAGAAAAGCTCCCAACACTATTGCCAAATGGTTTCTTTTACATGCATTCGAAGGACTGAAATGTTTTGTTTGGTTAGGTTTTTCTATTTGGTTTTGTTTTTTCCAGTCATTCCATCTATCACTTTGATTCCCTCTAACACAAGCAAATCTAAATTGACAGATAGGATATCCCCAGGGTGACCTTTCTGCATAGCTCAAAGCCAATCTATACAATAAAATTTGTCCTTCAGATCCAGAACCACTGGGTTCTATTAAATGTGTCCTCACAAAAGGGCTTACTTGCTACTCCTCGCATGACAGGAACTATCCTACATATAAATCAAGTCAAGGTTGCTGACATTGCTTTGTTCTTTCATCTCAGGGACGAGAAGTAGAGGGCACTGTTAGGAACTAAAATAAGATCTAAGTCATAGCCTTTACAAACATGGCCTTTCACTGCAAAACGCACAAGGGTTTTCAAAGCTACACTGAGCACCAGAATGAGAGGCAAGGAAACTAAAAATTAAGGGGAGTAAAAATTATCCACATCATACATAATCCTACTCGAAGAGTGTTTGCCAGTCAAGAGATAAAAGACAAACTTAATTTGGCCAAATGATCTTCTAACTATGCGATCCTGCCTTTAGTACGCACTAAGTAAAGAAAGTTGTTGAGTTCGTATTTTCATGCCAAAAAAATATATAAAATAATAAGCCAAGAAGTCCTTGAAGAACCTTGGCTACATATAATTATTATTTGAATAATTCTGTTTCTTATAAAAATCTTCTGGGTCTTTTGGATGTAATTACCCTGATTTATTGGAGATCAAGGCAATAATAGGCAAGAAACTGCAGAATTTTGCAAGTGAAGTCAAAGCAAAGTCAAAGTCTGACAAATTGTTACCAACCTCTTGTAGCAACATCACAGTGTAGAGCCAAAGCAAAAATCCTACTAATTTACAGGTATTACATTCCAAAGCGTTTACATCTTATAATTCATAAAATCTCGCCGAAACCGGTTTGGCTCAGTGGATAGAGCATCGGCCTGTGGACTGAGGGGTCCCGGGTTCGATTCCGGTCAGGGGCATGTACCTGGGTTGCGGGCACATCCCCAGTAGATGTGCAGGAGGCAGCTGATCGATGTTTCTCTCTCATCGATGTTTCTAACTCTCTATCTCTCTCCCTTCCTCTCTGTAAAAAATCAATAAAATATATTTTAAAAAAAAAAATCTTAAGAGTCAGTGAGTACCTCCCAGACCATTCAAGAATACCTTCTACAACGTCCTTCATTTCAACAATGTACTGGGCTAAGACGGTCAGAAATGAGGAGATGCTCACTCTACCAGTAGATGCCAGTGGTTACTTTTATAAAGTTCTTCCCCATTGAGTTGAAAGCTGCCACTTCTATCCAACAGCCACCTCTTTATAGAGTGTGGAAGGTACACGTTGGGAGACAGACAGACTCCCAACTACAAATAATTATTATTTGAATAATGTTATTTCTTATAAAAATCTCCTGGGTCTTTTGGATGTAATAACCAATATGTGGTCTCCAATACCACATATTTAATTTCTTAAAAAATAAACTTTTGTACCACAGTCTGTAAGGTAGTAGCTGATTCTCAGATTATTAAATTCCATGACAGTCATCATAATTACCTTATTAATCTAACTTTATACCCACTTTTCAACTGAACTGTTCCAGTCTTTTTTTTTTCAAGGATTACTGTAAACCCAAGTCTCCCCATCATATATTTGGTCAACTAATTTTTATTTTCCCCTAAATTCAGAATTTTATTTTGGCCTCCTAACATTCCATCTTGTAGAATCTGGACGTTTGTTCCTACCAGTCAAAAATTGGTCTTAGAGAGCCTCACACATTAACACCATCTCCTCAAGTTCAAAGTGCATTGATCATGTCAATACTTCTATCAAAAGTGCCTTGGGCTTCATGAGATTCATCTGGACCTCATTTAACAAAGCTCTAGTGAGTGAGATATAAAGGGGAAATATCCCCACCATCATCACAAATGTTAACCTTACCTAATGCTCTACACTTTCCAAATATCAGAAAAGGTGAGCAACTAGTAGTGAAACAATGTCATAAAAGAGAGCTTTTTTTTCCGTTGTCTTCAACAATTTATTACAAAACTTGATCAACCTCACTCTCCATCACTGGTCCCCTTCAGAAAGATAACCATAATTCAGTTAGGAACAATGTGAAAGATTAGAACCAAAGGTTAATTGACACACAAAACATCTACATTTTAATTAAACACATTTAAGTAAAGAAAAAGAAAATGGGACATGGGAAATGT
>NW_006288853.1:1140309-1154833 GCF_000327345.1 Myotis davidii
CTAGAAATTGTTTAGTACATTAGAAAATGACATGCTACGATAAAAAATTAAAAATGAAGCACAGTGAGTAGGATTAGGTGCCAGAGAAGTTAGGAGCACATTGCAGTGTTAAATACGACCAAGATTAGCCTCACTGAGAAGGGGAGCTGTGAGCAAAGACTGAAGAAGTGAGGAAATGAGCCAAGCGGACACCTGGGAGAAGAGCATTCCAGGCAGAGATAACAGGTAAAGCAAAATCCTTAGGACAGGAGAGTGCTGGCATGGTTGTGGGCAGCAAGGAAGCCAGTGTAAATGGGGTAGAGGGAACAACACAGAGGTTTGTAGGAGGAATCAGAAAGGGAATGGGGTGGGGGCTGCTGACCATGTGGAGCCCAACGCAAAATACTGCATGGGTTTGAGCACTAAGAAACATGGTCTGGTTTATATTCTGGAAGGATCACTTCAGCCAAGAAGGACGAGGAGGAGGAAGAACGGGGGAGAAGGAGGAGGAGAAGTAGTACTCGTATAGGGTGGGGAGCAAGCGCATAAGCAGGTTCTTATTTAACCCGTTGAAGATTAAACACAAAGGTCCTCATAAAAACCATAACTGGCCTGTATCTCTGACACCTACCAATGGCTCCACAAATATTAGTTGATATTATTATTCCCTTTTCAGCAGAAGAGCAGCACCTACTCTCTACATTTAGCATGAACACGTCTCTATCATCCATAGAGCTTATTATTATGATTCAAGAATGCTTTCACTCTTCGTTCCTATAACAAAAAAGTTTAAAACAAAGCTTCCCTCTGGTGCCTCATTCTATAGCATCTCTTGGCTTCCAATTCTAAGGCATATTTCCTATATGTGCATTAATTTGAAATGCCACATGCCTAAATGCTCCTTTTCAAAAATTCCTAATGCACAAAAGCCTCATAAGGGATCTTGAGCCCTTTGAAAACAATTCCAAGAGTGGCACGGAAAAGGTATGCTCCAGGGTTAGGGCTGCAAGTGCTAAATGTGCTACAATGCAGTACATGGCAGGGTCCCCAACAGTCTGTACTTTTTATTTCCTCAGTGCCCAAGAACTCGAGGCTTTAACAAAACAAAACAATATCATACTTTATAATAAAAAGTAAGTATCTTTAGCAACTTGTAATTCAAACTTTAGAAAACTTCTTGGAAGCATGTAAAGTTCTCTTTATTAAAGCTTTGTTTAATCATCTACATAACGTTCTTTGAAAAATAATCAAGTTAAGCCCCTACCCCCCAAAAAATTAGGTCTTACGAATTCTGTGTGGGAAGAATACATTAAAACATGTACTTTCCCTAGCCATAGTACCAAAACACAACTTGCTTCCCCACACATGCAACCTAGATGAAAGCTGCAAAAATTGTTTGAAAAAATTCTGAAAGATTGCCTTAAGCAATCTGAAATAAACAAAGAAACAACAGATTCTACTTGTTTCCGTTTTATATTATGTCCCTCTTATCATGAATGGCTGGTCAAGTCTAATTGCCCTCCAGAATAAAGGAAGCAAAAAGTTACAACTCAACTTATGATTTCACTGAAAAATAACACTGTATATAAGAATTTTACAAGATGACCTCGTTACACTTCTCCTGATAACACATTCTTCATGTTATTTTATAACTTGCCAGTTCACACTAAAAGCTCACCCTATACTTCACAAAGACACACATTTTCAAAAGTGTAGCTAGGGAGAAATAACAGAAATGCCCCATGATTATTCTGTGTAGCAATGTATTTCAAGTTAGTTAATTTTGTAAAATCCATAAAAAATTATACCAGTGTCTCTAGACACTATGAGATCCCATCTCATATAAGCCCAGCATGAAAGTTACCTACATATAATTTAAAAAGCCAAAGAACTAAATTAGTCCAATTGAGATCTAAGAAAAACATAGTATAATATGTGAGACCTCAGAGAAGCTTTTATTAAATCACTCAGAACAAGAATAACCTTCAGCTGTAAGGCATCAAGTTTAAGCAACAAGGGCAGAAGTAACATGCCCTTCATATACACCTTGAAAGTGACAGTGGCTTTTGTTGCTACAAATCCACTGGGTCTATGCGTCAGATCCACTCCATATTATTACAGGACAGCTCAAGTATATAAGAATTCTCCTAAGAGAATTCTGGTATTTTTGAAAGGTGGTGAACAAAAAGAGGCTGGTAAAGAAAGTGGAATTTGTCAACCTCAATTTGAAGCCAAAGAAAACCCCTCCTATTTCTTCTTTATTATCTGATTGGCTAGACATAAATAAGAGCCTGCTTATCAGAATAAAGAAAATGACACCAGAGTCTCTGGATATTCGGTTGATGGCTCTCTAATTTAGCTGTAAATCTGGTTTGGGGCCTGAAGCAGGTGAATGTAACTTCGACCTACTCTGCAGCCATCTTCATCCTTTGGGCCCATCAATCTCATTTCTAAAAATCTACTCCAAATATAAACTAGCAAAAATAAAAAGTAATGTATGCCCAACACAATTCACTTTAAATAAAAAAAAATAAAAATAAAACAGAAGAAGAAGAAAGGGAGGACGGAAAGCAGGGAGAGATAAAATGAAGGAAGAAAAATAAAGAAAGGGAAACTACCATGCATCCACACAAACAAGTGTGACCCAGCTGCAGAGAGGAGTAAGTGCTCTCTCCAGTGGTTCTCAACCTTCCTAACGCCGCGGCCCTTTAATACAGTTCCTCATGTTGTGGTGACCCCCAACCATAAAATTATTTTCATTGCCACTTCATAACTGTGATTTTGCTACTGTAAACAATATGTAATTATATATGTGTTTTCCAATGGTCTTAGGCGACCCCTGCGAAAGGGTCTTTTGACCCCCAAATGGGGTCGCAACCCACAGGTTGAGAACCGCTGCTTATACGCTTCCACGGAGTGACTTCCAAGCTATCTTAAGTGAAAAAGCAAGACTCAGAACAGCATTACAATACACTACCTTTACGTAAGAAAGGCGATATTGCAGTAACATCTGCATCTTGCTTTTCTTAATAATAATAAAAAAGGATAAACAAAATTTCAATGGCTGTCCTTGGAGGACGGAAAGAGTAGAGTGGAGGAGGCAAAGATGGATGCTAGGCTCCTCCGCGGGCACCTAGTTTGAGAGTTTGCCTTTGGAACCATGTGAATGTCCTACATTATGAAGAAACAATTCACTCACAAATCGACCCCAAATACTCAAAAGCAAACAAGAGAAAAATAAACCTTAACTATATTCCATGTCAGCTTTGTAACCACACAGACACAAATAATTTCAAGTGACTTTAAAACAGTATTTTTGCTCTAATCCCTAGAGGGCTATCCTCTAGGACACAAAGACCATCAAAGTAATCTTAAATGGCCTTCAATGCTCTTATTTTATATAGGTAAGTGCACACACACTAAGATAAAGAAGATCAATAATTATATTCGTGTTATGAGGAAATAAGATTTAAGCATTAAAGAAAGGAAATATAAAAAACAAAAATGCCAGCTGGTATGGCTCAGTGGTTGAGGGTCAACCCATGAACCAAGAGGTCACTGCTTTGATTTCTGGTCAGGGCACATGCCCGGTTGCAGGCTCAATCCCCAATAGTGGGCGTGCAGGAGGCAGCGATCGATGTTTCTATCTCTCTATCCTTCTCCCTTCCTCTCTCTCTAAGAATCAATTAAAATGTATTTTTAAAAATAAACGACAAATGAAATGTAAGTATAAAATATATTTTTTTCTTCCTACAACAATACCAATTTCCTAGCTTTATATAAATATGCAAATATAAATATGCAAAATGGCAACCTATCACATAGATTGTGTTTCCTAAATACTATTTCCCAATAAAAGGAACTAGACTCCTTGATGGAAAGCCTGGTTGAAGGTCTAGGGCAGGGAATGTACCAAATGATACTGGGACATCTTTTCCTAGAAAGCAAGGCCCATTTGGGTTTTGTCAAAAAGCTCAGGAGCCAATTAAAGGGGTTCTCACTGACCCAAAATGGGGAAATTTGAGCATCAAAAGAATAAAGAATGTAATGCACTGAAGCATAGCCAATATATAGAAACTCATTTGTTCAATAAACAAAATCTCATTGATCACCTTTCAAGTGTCTAAGACACTATCCTATTTTTTGAAAATTGATAAAGAATGGGATAAATAAACAAGTATTTTCCTGATTTTCTGGTATGAATTATATACTTTAGGGTGGTGAAATAGTAAAAAAAAAAAAAAGTTCTTTTTTATCGGCTAATTCCAACCAATAAAAATGAATACAGTATTATAGAATTATAGAAATCACCATTTACCACCCCTTAAAAAATAATAGATCTAGATATTAATCATCAATGAAGGCTAAAGCCATAGGTGAATGATTAATGGGAACTTTGAGAATCAGGCTTTGTAAACCTGAATGCACTAGCTAATCTAACAATACCAAAAGTGAGACAACCCAGACTCTATGCCTCCTGACCCGGCACAAATGAAAATATAGCACATCACCTATAGGTATTCAAAAATTGAACCTAAATCTAATCAAGCCCTGCCTAGATCTCACTAACAGAAAAATTGGAACTCTCACATGTTGCTTATGAAAATGAAAACTAGTACAGTCACTTTAGAAAACAGCGTGGCAGTTTCCTATAAAGTTAAGCATATACCCACCCTATGACTCAACAATTCCACTCCTTAGAGAAAAGAAAGCATATGTCCACACAGAAACCTATATGCAAATGTTTACAGTGGCCTTATTCATATTAGAAACTGGAAACAACTCAAATTTCCATCAACAGGTGAATAAACAATTTGTGATACAATCATATCATTGTATATTATGCAAGAAAAAGGTTTGATATAGACAATAAAATGAATATCTCTCACAGATAAAAATCACACAGTCATATCAATTGATGCAGAAAAAGCATTTGACAAAATCCAACACCCTTTCTTGATAAATACCCTCAGCAAAATGGGAATAGAGGGGTCATACCTCAACATAATAAAGCCTTATTTGACAAACCCACAGCCAACACATACTCAATGGGCAAAAACTAAAACCATTTCACCTAAGAACAGGAACAAGACAGGGATGCCCACTTTCACCACTCCTGTTCGACATAGTACTAGAAGTGCTAGCCATAGCAATTAGACAAGAAGAAGAAATGAAAAATATCCAAATAGGAAAAGAAGACGTAAAACTGCCATTATTCACAGATAACATGATACTGTACATAGAAAACCCTAAAGACTCCATCAAAAAATTATTAGACTTAATAAATGAATTCGGCACCATCAGTGGGTGAGAGTGATGGCTGCTGGCCCCAATCACCCCTGAGGGCTTCTCCACCTCCCCCTGCTCCTGATGGGCAATCAGGGCAGCAGCTGCATCTCGCACCTGCTGACAGCGCCAGCCCCAATCACTCCACACCATTAGCAGGTGCCAGAGGGGCTGGTGACATCAGCATGCAGGAGCGGAGGTGACGGGAGCGGGGACCTGGGGCCAGAGTGGGAGGGGCCAGGCAGGGGCACAGAGGATGGGCTGAGACCCACCCCTGTGACCAACGTAGCCTCGTGGCCCACAGTTCCTTTCAAGGTGCACAAATTCGTGTACTGGGCCCCTGGTATAATTATAAATTTCCACTGATATCATTTTGCTCTGTAAGCTTTGAGTGGATCTCTCACTGGAATCTCTAAACTAATGCTTTCAAAAGTTAGCTTTTTTTTAAGCATCTTGACCCCTCTGGTATAACACTCAGTTTGTTTATTTGGTGCCTGAAATCTATTTAACTTCTTAATTCTATTCTCTCCCCAGACCCTGGTTGGGTGGTTCACTTGGTTGAAATATTATCCCGTACACCAAAAGGAGGCAGTTTCAATTCCCACTCAGGGCACATACCTAGGTGGCCAGTTTGGGTTCGATCCCTGGTCAGGATGTATCCTGATCCATGTTTCTCTCTCACATCGATGTTTCTGCCTCTCTCTCTCTCCCTCCCTGTCTCTCTCTAAGTCAATATAATAATAATAACAATTATAATAACATTCTCTTTCAAGTTTCAAACCTGTGTATTACCCTCAATGTCATCCCATGCATGTGATCTGTTATCTATTTGATTTATAATTTTTTTCTGGTAAGAACTCTAAGTTAACCCCTATATGTATTTACAACATTAAAAGCTTTCAGTATTTTCTTTGATGTTGTACAGCTTTTTTTAAAAATAATCATTTCTTATTTATTTTATTTTTCTTTACAGTGGAATAAAAAGGAGCCAAATAGTTGTCCCTGAATCATCATGTTAATATCTGAAGATACCACTGAAGATCCTTAGTAAATTTAGCTGCTACACTTGTGTCTTTTTTTAATACTATTGAGTGAAAGCACTGAGTGTCCAAGTCAGTGGTCGGCAAACTCATTAGTCAACAGAGCCAAATATCAACAGTACAACGATTGAAATTTCTTTTGAGAGCCAAATTTTTTAAACTTAAACTATATAGGTAGGTACATTGTTATTAACTCAATTAGGGTACTCCTAAGGCTTAGGAAGAGCCACACTCAAGGGGCCAAAGAGCCGCATGGGGCTCTCGAGCCACAGTTTGCCGACCACAGGTCTAAGCTCATTCACTTACACAAGCTGGATTTAATATGGTGCACAGCACGGAGCCCAGACATTCAACACAGCGATTGTTTTCTGAGTATTCCAAGATCAAAATACATTAAGAAGTCCTGCCTCTGAATTCCTTTCTCCACCCAACAACTTTTTTCCCAATTTCACTGACCCAGTTAATTTCAAAGTAACAGAAGCTGAAATTCAAGTTCAATGTATCACTCGCTTGAAAGAGTGAAAGGAAGAACCGTAGCTAATCTCATTGACAACAATCTAATAGGGGAAAATAGAACTAGGTTCATACCAAATTACGAAATGTATTTTGTTTAGAACATTGGTTTAATAATGTTCATTCTAATGTGTAGACGGTTGACCTTATTTAGATAAGTTCTTGTTGTTTCCAGAAAACGGAGCCTCTGTTCTCTTTCTTACGAATTGAGTAACAGGACAATGTTTTGTGCTGCTCCTGGAAAACTTACGACCACAGAAATCAGTGTGTGGGCTGAAAGGGCAGCAGTCCTTCACTTTTTTTCCCCCCATCCAAACACCAGTGACATTTAAAGTGTACTTAATATTCACTGCCCAACGGACTCTCCTCACTCCGGACTGCCACCTTGGTGAGGGAGACAGCTAGTTTGCATGAAATTCCCCCATAAGATTTCTGTGACCCTGTATTTCCTCTCCCATCAATCCAATAACACGCCAGCGGCATAAAACCACCGTTGACGTGCCTTATTCCTGGCTCTGTTTTATATCCTTGCACTTGTTTTTCTTTCTTCTTTCACTCCACTTTTAATGTATTCTATCTTGAATTTCATGTCGCCTTGTAAGTCATCTTAAATCCTTTCTAGCACAAGGTAAGGCATAAATAAATAATCATTCTATGTATCTGCAGAAGCCATCTCTTTTCATTTATCCTCGATAAAGCCGTAACACTTTAACTCCTTGCTGCCTCTTAACTACTCTCTATCATGTTAAACATACATATACTAAAATCTACACAACTTCCTTGGTTGGGTTTTGGGGGGTTTGTTTGTTTGTTGCTTTTATCAATTTTCTGTTTAAAAATATTTAAGGCTGCATACAAAAACTACAGGAAAAGTACCCATGCACAATTTAAGGTTAGAGGCCCATAAGAGAAATTAAATTGTCTGCACAAAGAACCTGCTTGCTGCACAAGTTTTATGTCTAAAGAATGTAAAAGCTTCAGGTGTCTTGCATACAGTTACTCAAGTAGTAATAGCTCAGTTACACTGAAGGAATTTTAAAATGCTGTGATGTAAGACTACTATAACCTGGGCATTGGCACATGAGAATTTGTTTTAGCGCTAGTTTAAAAACCACTAATAAACAGTCCAACTTGCAGAATTGAGCCCCTGCTCAACTGAGTCTGCCCGAGTTGTGAAAGATGATTAGCAAGAGAATCACATTTTTATCTCAATCTGAAATGCCTGCTAATTTACTTAGAAAAGTAGATATTTATAAAATTGGAGCTTTCATAAAGTAGTTTAGAGTTTAGAGTTATTAAAAAGAAAATTAGTTATAAAAGTAATAAATGCACAACATAGTCATTTCTAGTCATCCCATTTTATAGAAATAATGTCCTCTCGTTTCCCCAAAGTTATCGAATGGAAGCAACAGATCATCTATAATCATTAGGCTTTGTCTTACAGCAAAGTTTGATTTTAAAAAGTTTGACACTCACTCACCTATTGCAGGACAGAGTATTGCCCATATACAGACACTAAACCAATTGTCTAAGCAATTGCTTATGTTTAGAAATTCAGTGCCACTATCATGGCTTACAGTTTGGCTTATGATGCATCTGTTAGCAAACAGCCTGACAAGCACCCTAGTGTATTTCAGGATGACTGACAGGACACAGTGGCTCAAGCAGGAAGGGGGGGATGGGTGCCCTTAAAGCAACACAGCAGTGAAGGACGGCATCAAACAGCAGAATTAGGTTTGAAATTATATTTTGCAAATTTGCAATAAAATAATGACATATTGTCCGGTATGAGCTTTTAACCATAACTTTTATGTGACCAAAATATTATAAATTCAAAAATAGCTTTAAGAATTTGAAGAATAGAAAGAACGTATTTTACAGCAGGCATGAAATGTGTTACTTCCCTGAATTTATCACACTTCTAAATTATTTAATAATATTCTAATTATTTTTAACATAACTTAAGTCAGGGTACCCAGAAAAAAAGCCGCTCTTATCTCACCTCTAGATATTTGCCAATTGCTCTTACAATAGTAATTTAACTGATGACAGCAATTTAAACACCCTGAATTAATCAGAGCTTGTCATCGAAGATAGGGTCAGAAGATCCATGTATTTTGCCCCCTGCTGTATTCCTTCCCTATGGCCTATGTCATGGTTAAAAAACAAAACAAAACAAAAAAAAACAGATCAAAAGATTAGGAAATTTCAAGTATGGGTATTTCCACATTAGTTTCACTTCGAAAATTACTTAAGTGAAGCCGTTGGCTTCATTCTTCACATTTGTAATTTTTCCGATATTATTTCACAGTACTCTGCACCACGCAATCTTTCATTCAGCACTCAGCCCTATTAAAAAGTAAAAGCCCCTCATTTTCAAACACAGTCCCTCATTTAGCCAGCAGAGGGTATCATTTGATTCTAAAAGACTACAGTATTGTATCCATTGACATTTATTCATTTTATGGATGACTTTTTTAAAAAACTTGAACTAGGAAATGGGACACACCGTCTCAACTTTCCTTATTAAATGTGCCTAGGAATATTTCATTTTATTTTGTCCATTTAAGTTTGGCTTATGGAACCTATATTGGTGTTTAATAGTTCTCATCTGTGACAAAGTCTATGGTTATTTCTGTCTATCAGCTACTCAGATGCATCCTCATTGTAGTAAAAGAAAAGCACTAGAAGGCTACAAAGTAGCAGACTTGGGTTTAACCATCAGTCTGACTTTCCACACTCCCAGGTTGTTCTGGGACAAAAAACACACAAAAACCCTACAAAGATTCCAAGCTTCATTAGATAACCCAAAACACATTACAAAAAAAAAAGAACCATACTATAAAACAAAGTAATTTCTCCTCAAAATTATATGTGACATATGTAAATTGTTTAATATTTTCTAATTGCCCTGTTTAATATTTGCTATTTGTTACATATTAGGAGCTATGGGACTAATTGTAGAGGATGTGTTTCCTGTTATCACATCATTATCATATTTCTCATGAGCATGCAATGCTTCCAATAACAAAGTCCTCGTACAAGCTACAACTTCTTTATTTTACAACTTAATACCCACTTTAGTTTGGAAAAGCATGAATATTGATTTGTCTGTTTTACTCTGAAAGTAAAAACTTTACTGTGTAATTAGCTGAAATCATTAACTATCACAAATATGTTTTGACTGAAGATATAGATGTCCTATGTGTCTCTGAATCTATTATCACAAACATCAAGTTTACTCAGTTCACTATGGAAAAATTAAGACAGACCTAAAAGCTCAAACGACAGTGAGGTACCATCTCCCACCTATCAGAATACCACCTCACGGCCCCTATATATAATTAGGCGGGACGCCGTAAGGGTCACGACCAGCTCAGGAGGAGGGGCCGTGTGCGCCCGAGCCTGAGAGAACACCACCAGCCACGGTGCTGGGCTGCTGGGGGCCAGAGCGGAGACAGACACAAACCCACAGGGGGGCCCGACACCCAGCAGCCCCGTGGCCGCAGCGCCAGCAGCCCCACCTCTGCGCAGGAGTTGCAGAGGAAACACCTTTTCTGACCGCTCATTGGCTAAGCTCCCTGTACACCACTCTCAGTGTTCTTGGTAACTTGGGTAATAAGAATCCAAGAAGGTGATCTAGGGTTTTTCCACCTCACTCCCAGAGGAAAAAAACAAAGGTCCACTGCTGGAGGGGCTAAGAAATGTCATATCCTGCCCTCACCAGTTTGGCTCAGTGGATAGAGCCTCAGCCTACAGACCGCAGGGTCCGGGTTCGATTCTTTTTTTTTTATTATTTAAAAATAATATATATATGGAACGCTTCACGAATTTGCATGTCATCCTTGCGCAGGGGCCATGCTAATCTTCTCTGTATCGTTCCAATTTTAGTATACGTGCTGCCGAAGCGAGCACAGGGTTCGATTCTGATCAAGGGCATGTACCTACGTTGCAGGCTCCTCCCTGGCTGGGGCCCAGGCAAGGGCTCATGCAGGAGGCAACCAATAGAAGTGTTTGCAGGCCAAGCTGAGGGACCCCCTCCCCACCCCCTGAGTGCACAGATTTTGTGCACCAGGCCTCTAGTCAACAAATAAACAAACAACAAGTGCTGGAAAGAAGTGGAGAAAAAGGAACCCTCGTGCACTGCTGATTGGAATGCAGACGGGTACAGCCACTGTTGAAAACAGTATGGAGTTTCCTCAAAAAAATTCTAAATGGAACTCCCATTTGACCCAGTAATCCCCCTTCTAGGAATATAGCCCAAGAAATCAGAAACATCAATCAGAAAGGATATATGCACCCCTATGTTCACAACAGCACAATTTACAATAGCTAAGATTTGCAAACAGCCTAAGTTGCAATCAGCAGATGAGTGGATTAAAACCAGTGGTACATCTACACAATGAAATACTACGCTCCTGTAAAAGAGAGAACTCTTACCAACAGCATGGATGGACCTGGAGAGCATTATACTAAGCGAAATAAGCCACATGGAGAAAGATAAGTATCACATGATCTCACTGATTTATGGAATATAATGAACAACATAAACCGATGAACAAAAATAGATCCAGAGACAGAGAAGCATGGAACAGATGTCAAACCTCAGAGGGAAGGCAGGGGACACGGGGGAGGGTGTAAGAATCAACCAAAGGACTTGTATGCATACATATAAGCATAACCAATGGACATGGACACTGAGGGGGGTGAGGGCATGTGCTGGGGGGAAGGGGTGGCTGAGGAGAGATCAATGGGGGAAAAAGGTGACATATGTAATACTTTCAACAATAAAGAATTAAAGAAACATTCTAACGTTTTTAATATTTAAAAAAGCGGTCCCTCTTTTCTTGCTCCCAGATTTGCAGTAATGACACATCCTTTATGCTAAAGTATTAACTTTGCCAAAGAGAACAGGAATAATACTTCTCTTCCTCAATTGTGATTCAAAATAGAAAGTTATAACTTGCTTTCCTTAAAAAAAGGAATCCTATTTCTGATCATGAAAGCAAAGTTTGGGTTCCTCACTCCATAAAATCATTTTTAATACCTGAATGTGGCAGTTTCTTTCCTCAGAAAAAAACTAATGGTTGCTACATAAAAGTCATATTTTACATCTGAAAATAAATTATAACATCTCTTCAATTGTTATTAATTCTTTCAAGAAATCTTGTATCTTTAATTTTCTAAACTGATATATTCTCTATAAAAGACATACTTAGAATTATTTCTCAAGTTAACTTATAGGTAAGTATCCAGAAGAAAACTGACAAGTCAGTTTTTCCAGTAATTTGCTTAACCCTTTTCCAATATTCCTCACAGATGCATAGAATATACATTTCTATGCATTAACTATACATTTTTGAATATACAGGTAACTATTTTTTTTACTGTTTTCATCTAACCACTCAATTCCACTTTACTTTCCAATTCTGGGGTTGGTTCCTGACACAGGCGTTCCTGAACTATATCTCATTCAGCAATTTTTGATTTACCCTGGTACCTTAAGAACCTACATCTAAAGACATTTTTAATCTCAGTTCTACCTATGGCTAAGAAAACTTTTTTTTTTTAACTTTTTTTTTTTAATATATATTTTATTGATTTTCAGAGAGAAAGGGAGAGGGAGAGAGGGAGAGAACATCAATGATGAGAGAGAATCATTGATCGGCTGCCTCCTGCACACCCCTCCTGGGGATTGAGGCATGTGCCCTTCATCGGAGTCAAACCCAGGACCCTTCAATCCTTAAGCTGATGCTCTATCCACTGAGCCAGACCAGCCAGGGCTATTCTTATACAATTTCTGATGGTCAGGAATCTTTAACAAAAATGTCTCTACATCTTACGCTACATTTCAATTTTCAACACACTTTTTATATATTTCATTTTCTCCTGAAAACAACTTATTTCCTCCCTAAACTATTGTAACTGGCTCATAACAGAGACTGTTCACACCATGAGCAGGTCTATAGTAAGTTCTGACTCTGACACAGGTATGATGAGTCTGAGGTACGAGTGGCATGTGCTCATGGGTTATGTTCCCATGGGCAATTGAAAATTCAGAATCCTAGAGCTCAGGAGAAAAGTCAAACCTAAAGATAGAGACATGTTAGCTATGCATCTGCCGTATGCCTTAAACCATGAGGCTAGTTGAGCTCTCCCAAGGCTGAGAGTGGAGGGAGATAAGGCACCAACAAGTGCCTTGCAGAATAAGTACCCTTAAGAGGCAGGAAGAAAAGGGAAGCCATAAAAAGAATAGGCAGAGACAAGAAAACTTGGTTCCAAGTCAGGCTCTACTTTATTCTGTTTGGCCTTGTCCACGGTGACCCCCTTTTCCTCTGTTTTCCTCATGTTGTGAAATAAAGTTGCTATGAAGAGTAACTACTTATAAAATTACCCATAGAATCTAATGAAGTGCTAATTACAGTGCTAAATAATTCACTAATCAATTATTATTATTTCGTGGAATGATAGTTTTCTCTTGGTGAAATTCTACTTTTCCCAATGCCGTAATTTTAGAAGGCTGCCACGAGAGATAGCAAAGGGATTGGCCATCTGATTTAAAAATGGATGAAGAGTCTTTAAGTTCACACATTTTTACTTAGCAAATTGAATCTATTTCGCCAAGGAAAGTCACCCACCCCGTCCATGATCATAATGCGTAATTAGGTAATAAGGAAACATGGTCCTAAAATGGTAGAGTTTACAAGCTGCTTCCAACGTTGTAACGAATGTTTAACAGAGAAAATGAAAGGCGCACTAACACATATTAAGGAAGTGTGTATGTTTATGTAGAACAGGGGTTGGGAACATCCAGTCCCCTGGCCGTGGAAGGCCTGCGAAATCATTTGGGCTGGCCCTGCCAAGTCATTAGGGGTGAGTTAATTAAATGTTTGACCCAATAGAGCAGGCTAATTTTTAAGTTGATCATTTTGTATGGGTCTGGCCCGAGAATGATGTTATAAATACCCAAATGGCCCTTAGCAGAAGAAAGGTTCCCACCCCTGATTTAGAGGATTGGGTATGGGATAGAACACAGAAATAAAAGCAAAAGAACAACAATAAGTAAAAATAGGGACCTCTGGCGTATTGTTCCCACATTAGACTATGGAGCCGTGCCAACCTGCTTCATTCCAGAGCGAAGAGCCAGTCAGTAGCCGAGGCTACGTTAGAGAGCGAGGAAGGAAATCCTTTCTCCCACGCTGTTTCCAAAGATAATAAAAGACGAGAGTGATGGATTTCGCTACCAAGTAGCCATGTTTATTTTACTCATGTCCCCACTGATTCTCTAAAAGTCAAGGCTGCTAAGTTTGCATTATCGAGCAAAAGAATATATGGACAAAAACAAAGAAAATCAATTTTGCAAAACTTATCCCTCAATTTTCCAAAAAGTAACTCTTATAGTCACTAAACTTAAACTGTAACATCATTCCTGTCCTGCCAACACTTGTATTAAAAAGGATAAAGCTCATCACAGGAATAAAATAATTTAACTCAGTCATTAACATAGTGAATCCCATTTCTTCAGTTCTAAAATAATAACCCTGCTCAATGGCGTGAATAACCCGTACCCCAAGCCATCCTGCTTTTTCTCTCCTGGGCCTTGAGTACACAGAATTAGATTGGCACAATCCATCAGGCTCCCCAGTTAAAGTTCATCTGATGGGACTGGTCCATGAAATGCCTGTTTTACTGTATTTTTTTGTTTT
>NW_006288853.1:1154863-1161606 GCF_000327345.1 Myotis davidii
GAAAGAATTCCTTTATTTTTCTCCCTTTCTTTTTAAAGGTGGATCTAGAATGCTAATATATTTTTCATTATATATATATATATATATATATATATATATATATATATATATGGCATATATATATGTATATATTTACAATGATATATAGCTTTATGTGTGTGTGGATTTTTAATTTTACGATAGTAGGTTATTGGCAGACATTAATTTTTACCAATCTAATAGGTGTAAGATACCCCATCATTGTTTTAATCTATATTTACCTGATAACTAGTGAGGCAAGCTAAACATGTTTTCCTTTTTTTATCAGTCATTCCAATGTTCTCTTTGTGTAAATTACCTTTTCACTTATTAAAGACCCATTTCCCTCTTGTATTGTTCTTTTCCTTATTCATTTTTCAGGAGTTCTTTAAAAATCTTGTATGAAGACACTGTGGGTAGGGGAGGTCATGGGAAGGTCAAGGGGGGAGAAAAAAGGAGACATATCTACTACTCTTTGTAATATTTCAAGCAATAAAAAAATAAAAATTTAAAAAAATCTTGTATGGGATCATTTTTGTTGAATGGTCTAGGAGTGGCTATTCTACAATAATGCCACATGACAAATTACCCTAAACTCTAAAAGTCAAGGCTGCTAAGTTTGCATTATCGAGCAAAAGAATATATGGACAAAAACAAAGAAAATCAATTTTGCAAAACTTATCCCTCAATTTTCCAAAAAGTAACTCTTATAGTCACTAAACTTAAACTGTAACATCATTCCTGTCCTGCCAACACTTGTATTAAAAAGGATAAAGCTCATCACAGGAATAAAATAATTTAACTCAGTCATTAACACAGTGAATCCCATTTCTTCAGTTCTAAAATAATAACCCTGCTCAATGGCGTGAATAACCCGTACCCCAAGCCATCCTGCTTTTTCTCTCCTGGGCCTTGAGTACACAGAATTAGATTGACACAATCCATCAGGCTCCCCAGTTAAAGTTCATCTGATGGGACTGGTCCATGAAATGCCTGTTTTACTGTATTTTTTTGTTTGTTATCATATTCTCTATCCCCAGCCTCAGTTCCACTCCCCTCCCCCTTTCATATAGGCATCTCCTTGTAGTTAATGGTTGCCTTCCCAATCAACTTTACATATTTTTTACATTATATAAACATGTTTTCCTTTTTTTTATCAGTCATTCCAATGTTCTCTTTGTGTAAATTACCTTTTCACTTATTAAAGACCCATTTCCCTCTTGTATTGTTCTTTTCCTTATTCATTTTTCAGGAGTTCTTTAAAAATCTTGTATGAAGACACTGTGGGTAGGGGAGGTCATGGGAAGGTCAAGGGGGGAGAAAAAAGGAGACATATCTACTACTCTTTGTAATATTTCAAGCAATAAAAAAATAAAAATTTAAAAAAATCTTGTATGGGATCATTTTTGTTGAATGGTCTAGGAGTGGCTATTCTACAATAATGCCACATGACAAATTACCCTAAAACTTAGTGGCACAGAACAACATGTGTTCCCTTGTGTGCATTTTCAGGTTGGCTGGCCGCTGGCTGATCCGGGATGGGCCAGGGTGGCCTTACTCCAAGCTGGAGTTTTGGAATCCAGATCCGCTCCACACGTGTCTCACCCTCCTTGGACAAGCAGTCTCTACCAGGAGCATATTCTTCCCACAATAGGCAGAAATACAAGAAAGACAAGCAGTGCCCTGGCTGGCATGGCTCAGTGGTTAGAGCATCAGCCCACCCACCTAAGGGTCTTGGGTTCAATTCTCAGTCAAGGGCACATACCTAGGTTGCAGGTTTGATTCCCAGCCCCCATTAGGGCGCATGTTGGAGGCAACCAATCTATGTGTCTCTCTCACATCAATGTTTCTCTCTCTCCATCCCTACCTCCTTCCCTTCCACTCTCTCAAAAAAAAAAAAAGAGAGGAAAAAATACCCTCAGATGAGGATTAACAAACAAACAAAAAAGACAAGTAGAAACACACAGTGCCTCCTCAGGCATAAGCTCCACACGGGCACTCTGCCTCTTCTTTTGCCCACATTCCATTGGGGAAAGCAAATCACGTGGCCAAGTCTAATGCTAATGGGACAGAGAAATGTCCTCTGCCTCTGGGGAGAACTTCAAATTCATGTGGCAAAGAGCATGGCTACGGGGAGGGCGAACAATAATGGAGAACAATAATGCAACCCACTTTATATAGATGATCCGTAAATATATCCTCTCAAAAGGTAGTTTTTATTTATCTTCTTTTATGGTATCTTTTTTTCACAAAAATGTTTTTATGTAAATATAGTCAAATACTTCAGTCTTTTACTTTGTAGTTTATGTTTTTGGGGTTAAATTTGAGAAATTATTTTCTTCCCTGAAATCATAAATATATTCTCCTGTATTTCTCCCAGAAGAATTCAATCATGAGGATCAACACCCAATATATTTTAAATTAGCATATGCATAAATGCAAGATTATGTGACCTAAGGGCCAACGCACCAAAGTTAACAAGTAATCAAAGTTAAAAATAATTATCCAAGGATGGTGAATTATTACAGGTGAATTTTTTTTGAGCTTGGTCTTTAAAAAAGTAGTAATAGGTATAGGCTGACAAAGAAGAAAAAGATGCAGGTATTGTAAGAATCACAAAACTTGACATTCTTTCATAAACTGATCTTGACTGATCAAAGCTATAGACTCAAAACTGAAAAACAAAAGACCACAAGAAAATACAGAGTCTTCTCAGGGTATGGTGTCTTGGAAAAAGAAGAAAGAAAAATCTACAAAACTCAACAATAAAATAATCTATAATAATAAAAGCATAATATGCTAATTAGATAGGATGTCCTTTAGGAAAACCTTCCAGAGCAAGTGGGGGCTGGGAGGGAAGCCCAGGTCCCGGGTGCCAGAGGGAAGCCGGTGCCAGGAGCTGGGGAAAGAAGACCTACTCTTGCACGAATTTCGTGCGTCGGGCCTCTAGTACGTGTTATAATGTCATATTTGTAAAATATGTGTATATGTGATAATAGGGGGACCTACCTCCATAATTTTAAGTGAAAATGAGGTCCCACCTATTAACTTTTCAAATTAAAACCACTTCCCAGTTGCCAGACTGGCAGGGAGTCCAGTATCTCTCTTGTCCCTCAAATCATTCAAGAAGCTGGGCCTCTTGATCAGCATGCGTCAGCGAGAGAAAACCAGGGAACTTGATGAGAAAACAAGTGGCCCTGCTGAAGGCTCTGCTTCCCACACAGTTTACTGGTGAAACTGATGACCTTTTCGCCTGCTGCTCTCTTCCTTTGCTGCTGTAGAGCCAGACAGTGGCCACAATGATTCTCCAGGAGAGAAGCAGCCTGCTCCCTCAGAGGCCTGGCATGGCACCCCGCCTGCAGCCTGTTAGTTTGCCAGCACAGTGGCTGAGCCAGGAGGCCTTCCGGCTGCAGAGCCATGTGCATGCCCAAACCGCCTCTCCCATCGGGCAGCACAGGCCACAACTGGAGGGTGTTTAGGGACTTTGATGTTCTTTCATACTAGGTCTTTTTTTTTTTAATATACTAGAGCAGTGGTTCTCAACCTTCCTAATGCCACGACCCTTTCATACAGTTCCTCATGTTGTGGTGACCCGCAACCATAAAATTATTTTCGTTGCTACTTCATAACTGTCATTTTGCTACTGTTATGAATCGTAATGTAAATATCTGATATGCAGGATGTATTTTCATTGCTACAAATTGAACATAATTAAAGCATAGTGATTAATCACAAAAACAACATGTAATTATATATGTGTTTTCCGATGGTCTTAGGTGACCCCTGTGAAAGGATCGTTCGACCCCCAAAGGGGTCGCGACCCACAGGTTGAGAACCGCTGTACTAGAGGGATCGGGCTGAAACCGGCTCTCTAATATCCCCCGAAGGGTCCCGGATTGTGAGAGGGCGCAGGCCAGGCTGAGGACACCACCGGTGCACGATCGGGACCAGGGAGGGATGCGGAAGGTTGGCCAGCTGGGGAGGGACCAGGAGGACTTCAGGGTGTGTCCAGTCCATCTTGCTCAGTCCCGATCAGCTGGACCCCAGCAGCAAGCTAACCTACCAGTCAAAATATATCTTTATTGATTTCAGAGAGGAAGGGAGAGGGAGCAGGAGATAGAAACATCAATGATGAGAGAGAACCATTGATCGGCTGCCTCCTGCATGCCCCCTACTGGGAATCGAGCCCACAACCTGGGCATGTGCCTTCACTGGTAATCAAACCCTGACCTCCTGGTTCATAGGTCAATGCTCAACCACTGAGCCACGCTGGTGGGGCTTACTAGGTCAATGCCAAAAAAGAAAAAACTTTCTAATAATAAATACACAGTAATAGGACATGGTCTAGGTCAGGGGTGGGCAACCCCTGGCACGCGTGCCAAACATGGCACACAGTAACTTGTTGGCACGTGAAACCCTCTCTTATAATCTTCCATTTACAATTTTTTTCTTAATATCGACTTTTTTATTTTTCAGATAAATTCAGTGTAGGTGCATCTTAGATAAATAAATAATTTTATATAACAAGTTAACTTAAAGACCATAGACATGGATTGACGAGAGAGGGGAAGAGCAATTTCTATGCCTCTGCCTTAACTCTCCCTGCCTTCCTAGATCCGAACACGGAGTCATCAATTTTTCTGTCGGACTATCAGTGTACATGTATACATTAAAAAACAAATGTATTTTTCATCATCAAATACTGTGTTTTTGTCGCCCAAATGAATTTTATTATTCAAGGTTCTTCACATACGTACACCTTAAGAGATATCAAGTAGGCGTAACATGTTCTCAAAATATTAGGGTTGGCACACAGAAGAATTCTGAGTCAGAGATTTTGCCGGTTTTGGCACGCACTCACAAAAAGGTTGCCCACCCCTGCTCTAGGTCTTTACTCTATTCCTCTCTGAAGACTCTCAGACTCTTTACAAATTCCTCTAGTCCTCTCAATGTTGACCAGCCAAGCAGCTAAAGGAAGACTGGGAAGGGCAACCCTTAACAAATCAGGAAAGACCCTATTATATCAGTACCTTAGACACAAAGGATAAAGACCTCAATAATGATTTGCAAACACTGGGGGAAATTTTTTCTTACCTATAATCTCCAAATAAAATACATAGTGCCCAGTCCCGTTAACTTAAAATTTCAGATAATTTTTCTGGCATAAATATATCCCATACAACCCTGGGATATACTCATACTAAAAAAAATAAAATAAATAAATAAAAAATTATTGGTTGTTTACCTAAAATTCAACCTAACTGTGTGTCTTATATTTTTATTTGCTAAATCTGACCACTCTACCTTATCTACTTCATGAAAGGGCTATTTGGGGGAGGAAGAGCTAGAACTCCCTTGTGCCAGATTTAGAGCAGCCCCAGAACCAGACCCTTATATCCATGTGCCCTGACATCCTATCCGAGGCTTGGGGCCGACAGAGCCACCCAAACACCAGCTCTCACCCCCTCCTGCACTGGACCCACTTGATAAGATACCAGAGATGCTTCCTGGCCACCTCCCAGCAATGCATTTCTAACCACAATCAGTTGGAAGATTGTTGCTCCCAGAAATGCAACACAGGACAAAAGGGGACAAGGGAAGAATCGCAAATCACATACATATTTTGCCCTGGGTTCTGAGAGCCCCAACAATCCAGCAGACACAGGAAAAACACCAGCAGAAAGGTATTCTGGAGATGAGGTTTTATGCATTTCTCTTACAAGAATGAACCTGAACTGCTTCCAATTATCTAGGATTAAATTCACCTCCAAGGACAGGACAAATAATAGAAATAGGAAAATAGCTACCCCAATGGATATGTACCTCCTTAGCCCAGAAATTTTGCGAGATACTTGCCCTCTGCTTTAAGATTTGAGAGGGAGCGTCTGCCACTCCAAAGTTAATAGTGACGGAGCTCAAAGGGGCCATGCATAGCTCACCTATGACAAACACCAGGACTGAGTAAGTATCTAGCCTTCCAAAAATAAGTAAATAGAAAAAAAAATTTAAACTGTATAACATAAAAGAGGAAGACAATGTCTTAGAGATGCCCGGGGAAATTACCTGCAAGACAAAAGAAAATTTAGAATGCATCTGCTCTGTGTTCTCAGTGCAACACCCAAACATAAATTCTGGGAAAGAAGTGATGGGAAGACTAAATAAAATAAAATAAAATACTTGACTGAAGTGAGAAGTCAAAATAAAGATACCTAGCAAAGATTTAAAAAATAAAAGAATCAGAATGCCAAAAAAGACAGTAACGTTAATTAAAATCTGAACTGGAGGAATCCTCTCCTTTATCTTCTGCCTCTATCAGCAATTTCATTATTCAGAGAGCAAAGAAGCAAAGATTGGAACTGCTGCCCCCGGCTTAATTCTTACCAACAAAGAGGAATATGTTAGTGAAGTGAAAGTGACAGGAACCTTGGGAAAAATTGAACATATCACCTTAGAGTTCATTACAGCCAAGGAAGAAAACACAGAGCCAAGTCAGACAAGTGCCTTAGATTGCTTAGCAGTTCAGAGAAAATATAAGAAAGTCCCAGAGCCAGACATTCTAATATGAAAACTAGGACAAAAAAATAGAGCCCACTGCTGCAATCACAAATGAGGGGAAATGGGAGAGAACAGATGCAAACATAACTCAGTGTAGTGCACAGGGAGCTTCGCAAGGAGCTGGACGTTTTAAAGGACACACACGAGGAGGAGGAGGAGGAGGAGGAGGA
>NW_006288853.1:1161618-1168146 GCF_000327345.1 Myotis davidii
AGTAAAGGCAAGGAGCAGCACATGAGTGCAGTATTGACTGACCTGTTGGAAGAGTGGATGGACGTAACCTAGGGTGAGCAGAGACTTGTGAAAAACACTCAACACAACACAAAGGCTTTTAAACTGCTTTTGAGGAAGCAAGGACAAGAAAGATACAACTTCCCTCCTTCACTCCCAGGCAGATTTCTGGATGCTGACAACTAACAGAAAGCAAAATGACAATTTCTTGAGTTTGCTTCTCATCTTGTCTACAAAGGAGACTTGTCTTCAAAATGGAAGAGCTGTGTCAACAATCTGGAGAAGAAGCTGATAAACAAAACAGGGGAAAAGATGGGGAAGGAATGTTTAACTGTTTAGATCAATGTCTATTTCCGGGGATACTCTATTACAGCAAGGTTTCTCATTCTCGGCACTAATTATATTTTAGGCTGGATAACTCGGTTGTGGGGGGGCTGTTCTGTGTGTGGCGGGATGTTTAGCAGCATCCCTGGCCTCTACCCACTAAATACCAGTAGCAGCAGCCTCCCCATGTGACAACCAAACGTGTTTCCTGATATAGCCCAATGTCCCCTGGGGAGCCGAAGTACCCTGTGTGAGAGCCACCGTGTTACAGGGCAGCGAAAAACTTGTATGTATTATCACAGAATTATTGTTTGCATCTTTGAGTGATCATGGCATTGGGAACTGACAAATCAAAAAGGTCGCTACTAAAATTTAAGACCAGTAAATTTGATGTTGATCCCCAGCAAATTTTAATACAGCATTAAAATATAATTAATCAGAAAAGAGAGCAGTGATCTTGTGATATCTTGGTAGAGTTACATGAAGAGCCATTCATACTAATGTAATTTTGTTCTCTTCCCCCTTTTTCTCAATATCATCTCAATATCATTGCAAATGGTTTCACTAAAACATTTTTTAAATCTTTTGTGAAATCTCCTTTGACAAGAGGAAGAAATGGGAGCTGTCGCATACACAGTTGATATGAGCGTATATTGGTAAAATCTCTGGAAGGGACCCTGGCAATATCCAGGGAAGTTCATATGCACAAATTTTCAGACTAAGCAATGCCGCTTTTAGGAATTTCAATATGTGTACAAAGATGTATCTATTGCAGTATTGTAACAAAAAGCTAACCACCTAAATGTGCATTAATTAGGGACTGGTTAATTAGTTGTCATATATTCTTTCATTCCTGTGACCAGAAGGTCAGGAAAAGCGTTAAGAAATACTAGTATACAGAATCCAATTGGATGGCATTTGCTTAGCAGTAGAGGAGATATTCAAAACACTTCACCACCACTTGGAAGGCCCTTGTGTACCAGATGTTCACACTTTAGCTTCTGGGTCTAGGAAAGTCTAGGGCAGTGATGGCGAACCTATGACACGCGTGTCCGAGGTGACACGCGAACTCTTTTTTTTTGGTTGATTTTTCTGTTACATGGCATTTACATATATAAAATAAATATCAAAAATATAAGTCTTTGTTTTACTATGGTTGCAAATATCAAAAAATTTCTATATGTGACACGGCACCAGAGTTAAGTTAGGGTTTCTCAAAATGCTGACAGGCCAAGCTCAAAAGGTTCGCCGTCACTGGTCTAGGGGGTCCCCAGCAGAGACCAAGAAGAGGAAGGACACGTGGTAGGAGAGAGAGGGAGTTAAACAAGCATTTCATATTTTAACACTTTGTATCACCTCACTGGGGAATGTCAGTTCTCACCAAGACAGAAACATTAAAATATTCCAGAACCGCATGGATTCAACCAAATGGCAGCTATAAGGAAGAGTGAAGTAAACTTATATGAACTGATACATTAATTTTTTTTTAAATTTATACCAGAAACTGTTAGCAGTTGCCATGTGGGAAGAGGATCAGGGAACTTAGGGTGAGTCAGGGAAGGGGGAGATTTCTTTTGTTGTATACCCTTTGTGGCAGATGCTACAGATGTGCTCACACCCCTGCCAGCCCTGGCCTACCTTTCCTCCTCCAGACTACACCAACCAAACACAGCCTGGGTGATGTTTGTTCACCTGTCGGACTGACAAGGTGAATTCTGGGAGGGCATTTTGATCAGAGCTGTAAGAGTCAGGGACATGCTCTCAGCACACACTGTTAGTGGCGGTATAAATGGATGCGCTCTTCTTGAAGAGATGCATGGCAATAGCTCTCAAACGTTTAATCATGTATGCTATTTAAGCTTGGACATTTCCAATTACAGTCAATACTTACTAAATTTTAAAATGAACATTCCTTTTGCCCCAGAAATTCTACTTCCATGAGTTTATCCTAATGATACACTTATTAAAGTGCATTAAGAGATATCAACAAAGATATTCATTACAGCATAGCAACATGAAAAACGAAAAATACTGAAAACAACAAACATATCCATTAACACAGAATGGACTAAATAAATTATGCTACAGACACTATGAAGTTGAAAAGAACAAGGTAGATCTACATAAATGGCTAGAAATCTGTCCTAAATAAATGTAACTGTCCAACGTGGGGGAGAAGAGGAGACAGGAGATGCAGGTCAACAAGTGTAACGGTATGCATTTTCCTTCTTCGCCTAAAGTAGAATCTGTACATTAACAAGAAGAGCAGAATGCATAGCTATTGTCTAGGCAATCGGCAAAGCTTGTCACAGATTATTTGGTCCTTTGTTGTCCCAGACTGGGAAGAGAGGAACTACTGAGTCTAACAAAAAAGCAAGTTAATTCTCCACTTCCCATGACCTATGAGCTCCAGACCCTCAAGTAAGTAAGAGTCCGGTACCTCTTTTAGAGACTCTCAGAGAAATCCCCCTTCATCCCCACCCACAAACACACACACTGGACAGGACACGCCGTGAGGTCGGGCTTTATTTGGTTCCCTAGCATGGATCCCCAGCACTAAGATAATGTCTGGTCCGAGTCATCTACACCGAGAGAGGGGTTCCAAAGCCAGCACTACGGTAGGTCCATGCGGCCCTCTCAGCAATCTGCCTCTCAGTCATGCTGTGGGTTCTCCGTGAGCTAACCGGGCTCACTCTGCATTGGTACCACCTCCAGGAGCCTCATCCACTGAGACCTGGTCATTCACTTATTATCTCGTTACACCTCCGTCCCAATTCTCTATCTCATAATGCAAATAGAATAGAAGAGATAAATGCTATATGGTGTCATTGAAGTAATGCTCCTCAAAGCACAGATCTGCGATGAGATACGGAGCTTGCACTATAATGTAAATTGATAACTGTTTCACTCATCTAGACAGCCTTGCTACAAAGGCTTAGGGCATAGATGACTCGCATCCTGGTACAAACTCTTTATGCCCTTTCACAGACCATTAATTAGATTGGGAAATGCTGATCACATTTGGAAAAGTGCTAATATCAAGTGGGGCCTAAGGTGCTCAAGTTCCACTCCTTGAAGGCCTTGCTTTGCGCTAATCATTGCCTTCTGCCTCGATTTCCCCATGAAAGGGAGACCTGAAGCATCACTAATTGGTTAGGACCATAAAAGGCAGGAAAAGAGGTGGGGGACCAGGGGTGTCAAATAAATTTGATCTAAATTTATAATTCTGTACATAGGAACTCAGTCACTCCTCAGAACCTGGAAGTTAGTGATTCAGTTGGTAGCAGATTACTGGCTATGTCTGTCCCAAGCAGCAATATGTAGTTAAAAACAGTAATGAAAGCACGTGAAAATCAGATGCAACGGCTAATAGTCCTGTTCACTTTTTTAACTCTGTATTCTCAGTTATCTGTCACTTTCCATTAGATTTGCAAGTTGGCTAATCTCAGGAGCTCCACTTCCCCAGCACCATGTCACTGAAAACCCAGTATCCACACAAAACTGCTTTTTGAGTCTCTACACTAACATTCCCATGAGCCAATGATCCATAAATAAACACTATTTGTAAGTCTTCATTAGAAAGCACATGGTTTCTCTTCAGGCAAGATTGGGCTGCCAATTTCTCTTCTTAAATGTGAATCTCTTCTATTAAAAAAAAATAAAAACATGCAAACAGACATTCATAGTAAACAGAAAAGAGAACACCCATCCTTTCATAGCTATGACCTCTAAGTATCACTGAAAAGTAAAACGCCACAATTTAAAAAAAAATTAATACAGGCAGAATATATTCTTTAAGAATTCACAACCAGCCCTGGCCTGTGTTGCTCAGTGGTTAGAGTGTCAGCTCACGCACTGAGGGTCTTGGGTTCAATCCCTGGCCCCAGTCAGCACGGGGGAGGCAATCAATGTGTCTCTCCTACATTGATGTTTCTCTCTCCCTCCTCCCCTCCCTTCCATTCTCTCAAAAAATTAAAGGAGAAAACATCCTCAGATGACTATTAACGAGAAAAAAAAAAAGAATTCACAACCCTATTCCTCAAATCACCTCCCACCAAGTAATACTGATCTCTCTACTCTCGCCACTTCGATTTCTGTGAACCAGCCACCATCTCCAAAAAATCAAATATTGATCACCAATCCCTTAGTGTTTTCCCTTTGATATATTCTATTTCCATAACCATTGCTCCCACATTAAATGACAAACTTAAAGCTTCATATCTTCCATGACTCCCACTCTAGCCATGCTCTTGTGTGCACCCTCTCCTTCCTTTCTACTGTGCTACCTACAGATTTTCTCCAAATACTTCTAATTTCCCCAAACTTTTATTATAAAGTGTGTATCCTTCCTAATTCTGCTATTTCTTTGTCACAGTTGGACCATAAAATTCATATAAATCAGAATGATATATACATGGTGCTCTAACAAAGTTATAAATGTTATTGTTCTAAAGCCCACAGTAATATAGCTAGTCAACAATACTATCTGTTGGGCCCGGCTGGTGTGGCTCGGTGAACGAGCGTTGAGCTATAAACCAGGAGATCACTGTTCAGTTCCAGGTCAGGGCACATGCCCGGGGTGCAGACTCAATCCCCCGGGGGGGGGGGGGGGGGGAGCGCCATACAGAAGGCAGCCAATCGATAATGTTCCGCTCTCATCACTGATGTTTCTTTCTCTCTCTCTCTATCCTTCTCCCTTCCTCTCTGAAATGAATTTTTTAAAGCATATTTAAAAATAATAATAGTAATAATAATACTATCTGTTGGTTTCAGACACAAGGTGAAGGATTTCAACTCTGACACACAGAGCCTTATTGATATCTGTGAAATGTGATAAGTTGAAATTTTGTAAATAGAAGGGATTCTGTCCTTCCAAACACTTAGTGTGTTCCTATCTGTGTGCCTGTGCCTCACAAAAATGCATATCAGAGACACTCAATAAGTATTTCAGTTGGTAGACAAGGAATTTTACAATGCCTTAAAAAAAAATCTTTACAAATCACAACATTTGTCTTCAACGCTAATGCTCTCTAATTCAAGTCCACACTTAAGAATAGAGCTTAAAGAAATTATTTTTAAAATAAATAAATATACGCACACACAAAGATATTTAACACAGCATGTAGATGCTTGGCAATGATTAATAAAATTATATCTATTTACTTGGAATAATGTTACACAGCAACCTAAGATAATATCTATGTAGAATAGATATTATTTGGAAAATTTTTTGGCATACGGTTAAATGAAAAAGCATGGTTCCAAATTTTATCTACAGCATTATTGCAATTCACTTTAAAGCCATGCAGAGAAAAAAGACTAGAAGGAAATACATCAATAAAATTACAGATCATTTTTTCTGTGCTTTTACATCTCATACAATGAATATATATTACTATTATAATGAAACTAAAGGAAGCTTTACTATAAAAAGTCCAATATGTTACTCAAATAAGAAGGCAGACAGACTCTATGCAGGAGGTAACAAATGGGAATAGCTGTGTCCATGCTCTTTATATTGTGGGTTTCCCCATTTAACCAATGTGTCCTGTGCTACTACTGTGTTAATGTTTTTATCGTGGGTAACAACATTTTAATAGCGCATCCAAATGTGCCATTCAAATTTGACTGCTGATTCTTCATATTCCAAAGTACAAGTATTCTCAATATGTTGACCTTTCCATCTGCCTAAAGAAGCTAGCCACAACCCAGAACCAAAACTACTAATAATTTGAAATCCTAATTTTCCCACATAAGCAAATCATTGGATCTCATGGATCTTCAGAGACGTTGCAACAGTCTCTCCTCATGGTGTCTTATCAGGGACTCAAAACCTCTACAGCAGTGGTTCTCAACCTTCCTAATGCCGCGACCCTTTAATGCAGTTCCTCATATTGTGGTGACCCCCAACCATTAAATTATTTTCGTTGCTACTTCATAACTGTAATTTTGCTACTGTTATGAATCATAATGTAAATATCTGATATGCAGGATGTATTTAGGTGACCCCTGTGAAAGGGTTGTTCGACCCCCAGGTTGAGAACCGCCGCTCTACAGCTACCGAGCTTCCTGAGGCCTAACCTAAATTCTTCCTGATTTCCATCTGAACTCATTCCTTCCAGTTCTGGCCTCAGGGCAACCGAGAGCAGCCGCTCACAGTCCCGCAGACCCCACTGTGACCGCTCT
>NW_006288853.1:1168159-1169895 GCF_000327345.1 Myotis davidii
GCTCTTCTCTATTGATGGTGTATCCCAGCCCACGTTCGCCTTACATACTGTGATTTTCACTTGGTTATACATGGTGGTAGAACAGTTCTGCGAGATGCCTTAGCCTCCTGATACTACTGCCTATTATAACACAAAGATAGAAGACAAACGTTAAATTCAAGCACTCATGCTTTTGCCACTCTGTCATCTGGAAAGGCTCCCATCTGCTGTGAACAAGCTTTTTTGGTTAAAAGTAAACCCCCTTCACACATGTTCTTTTGCCCCAGCTCCATGGCAAAGCAGAAGCATCCAGGCCGCATCTTACCTTCTCCTGCGTGGTATCGCAACGGGCTTTTTATAGCCAGAAACTCTCTGAATGCAAAGCACGACATTGGCCGCCAGCTTCCCCTGGCACTGGTTTGGAAGTTATTTATAACTTTAAAATTAGCGTGAAAGCCTACATTTCTCACCAGAACGACTCACAACATCCCCGTTTTCGAGACGAATGTGACGTCCTTTCATTCAGAAGGAAATCCCGCATTTTAACTAACGCAGAGCAATCCAACGCAGAACCAAGAACGCACTGAGGTCCAGCTCTCCTCCTGGCAAACTGGACACTTACCTTTCCGTCGCTTCCTATAAAGTAGATGTGTTTAAAATTGGGCTCTTCTAGGAAATGATCCAAAAAGAGCTTTGTGGGGGGAACAAAAAGACGTCTTGGTTAGTCACCGAGTTGCAAAGCAACAAGTGGAGAGCCAGTGGCAGTGGGGCAGTCACTTTAGCTGAGCGGCATTCACCCGGGATAAGAAAGAAAGGGGAGGTTACAAGCCGGGTGGGTGGTATCTAATCCTGAGCCACTAGTCACTGACCTCACTGACAACTTGTTACTGAAAATACTTCGTTGAAAAAGGCCAGACGCATACTTTGCCTAGAGATCTGTAAGCGTGGCTGTCAGGGAGCTTTGAATAAGTTAGATTTGCATTTCTCTAGCCCCTTTCCAAAATAAGGGCCCTTGCCATCTAATTAAAGCTGAAGGCTGAGATGATTGAGAGTGAAAAGTGGTAAAGCGGAGATGACAGGAGCCCAGGAAACCTACTGTCGAAAGATCGACCCTGTAAAATTCAGGGTCTTCAGGACCATGATGCTGTGTCACATCTGGTGTGTCTTTCCTCTGAAATCTTACCTGCCTTACCCTTGCACCAGTCACTACACTCTCTGCTTCCAGAACCTATGTAGAACCACATAATTATCAGTAGTGTATGTAAAGTGAAAATTTACCAAAAACCTCCAGTATTAAAGCTACCGAAACAGCCCTGGCTGGTTTGGCTCAGTGGATAGAGCGTCAGCCTGCGGACTCAAGGGTCCCAGGTTTGATTCTGGTCAAGGGCATGTACCTTGGTTTCGGGCACATCCCCAGTGAGGAGTGTGCAGGAGGCAGCTGATCGATGTTTCTAACTCTCTATCCCTCTCCCTTCCTCTCTGTAAAAAATCAATAAAATATATTAAAAGGAAAAAAAACTACCAAAACAAAACAAAAACACCGTTTTCTCCAACAAAATTTCTTTCTTCTATGGCTATTTTTTTTTTTCATATTTCCTCTCCCCTCCCCCCCAGTGTCGGGCATCCGCAGTGAGGAGTGTGCAGGAGGCAGCTGATCGATGTTTCTAACTCTCTATCCCTCTCCCTTCCTCTCTGTAAAAAATCAATAAAATATATTAAAAGGAAAAAAAACTACCAAAACAAAACAAAAACACACC
>NW_006288853.1:1189477-1203353 GCF_000327345.1 Myotis davidii
CTCTCTCTGAATATCTTAACATTCACTGGAGCAGCCTGGCATAGCCCTCCTCCTGCTTTATCGTTTCATCAGTTCTTTGCCTCCCCACTCGAACTTGTACTGCAATTCCTTAGACGGGCCCACTTCTGTGACTCTCTTGCAATAGCTTCTAAAACAAGAGGTGGCAACGGCTCCTAAAATAGAACTACTTGTTCGAGTTTGGGCATTTCTGTTCTTCACAGGCTGAATTCTAAATAAAAAAGAAGGTGTTTGTTTATTAGCTCCACGGGCAGCCTTAGAACAAATATTAGGAAGCCAAGAGGCAAGGCGGGCCTGGGGACCGTTAGACAATCGGGTGTGAAAGGGGTTTCGCTTTCTATGATTTTTAGGGAAACTAGCAAAGCTGCTGTCGTTTTATGTAGGTTCCTTCACGATGTGTGCGGCTGGCATTCCATCTCACCTAAAGATTCTCAGCTCACACACTGTCCTCCCAGATTTTTTTAAAGCAGCTCCCCCCGTCCCCCCACCCCCAACCCCACCCCTGAGAATCTAGGAATAGCCTCTTTTCATAGCGAAAACAAAGAGTAAGTTTTATGTCTCTCAATCCATCTTTTCTGGAATAAAGAATTCACTTGACACTTGCAAAATAGAAGTTTTTGTTTTAGAGCTTTAATAATGACTGTTTTCCAAACCCAGACTGTTGAATTGAGCCCAGGATATCCAAGTGCTGTTAGGCGCCAGCCTGCCACCACTATAAAGTCACAAACAAGTTACTTACCTGCTCTGTACCTCTCCTTCCCATCTGCAAAATGGAGATGAAAACCCCTGTTCTATCTGCTGTCCAGGGGATGTGTGAATGAAATGAATACAATCTGAAGTGCTTCAAATTACACTGAACTCCCAAGCGATGCCATGCAGATGCAATATGGTACTTGATGTTATCAAAACAACTAAATATTATAAACATCTGAAATATAGTTTTAAAGAGCTCTGCGGAGCTGCTGTTCAATTCCTTTATAAAACCTGAAGTATTTCCCACTGTAGCCACAAGAGGTCCTCCTCCTAGCAATTCAAATCACGTCGGATTTGACGAGCAGAGGCCCAGGGGCTTCTGTGTTTACATCGGTTGGCTGGCAGAACACAGAGATCACCTATGTCAAGCTTCCGTAGCTAACTATAGGGTAGCGAACAAAACCGGAGAACTCTGGCTTTCTCTGGTGATCACTGAAGCATGCTGGACACTAAGTAGTTCCTGTAAACTACACAGCCACTGCATTTTGCACCCTGGCCCCCTTCCAAATTGTAATCCCTTCTTGTCACTTTGCCCAGTCTTGTTCAGTATTTATTCTCCTTCCCTATTTACTTATTTCTTTTCTTTCTACTTTCCACTTATTTCCTTTCTTTCTATTTTCCAAGCTTTAAATTTTTGGCTCACATTCCCCTTGCAAGCAAGCGAAGGTTAGGGATAGAAGAGCTGGGGGGGAAGAGAAAAGAGAGAGAATATGTCAGGGCGGTTGTCGCAGTTCTCCCGAGGTAATCCAAAGTGTGTCTTCAGCTCCAGGAATCAGGGCCGACCCCAGACGGCCACTCAACCACATGCACTAAGAAACCCCTTGAGGCGGGGCAGGAATCAGCAGATCAGAGGCTCAGAGGGAGGCCTCCACAAAGAGAAGAGTTCTACCCCCTCAGCATCCCCTCTTGGAAAACAAGCCCTCCAGGGTACAATCAGTTCTTTGATCAGAATGAACTACAGTTGCTTCTTTTCACCAGAACACCCTAAAGAATAAGTGTAGCTTTTTGAAAAATATATTTTTATTGATTTCAGAGAGGAAGGGAGAGAGAGAGAGAAACATCAACGATGAGAGAGAATCACTCATCAACTGCCTCCTGCACGCCCCCTACTGGGGATCGAGCCCGCAACCCAGGCATGTGCCCTTGACCAGAATCAAACCCAGCACCCTTCCATCGCAGGCCAACTCTCTATCCACTGAGCCAAACCAGCAAAGGCATAAATATAGCTTTCTGCATGAACCATAAGCCCATTTTGTTCTATACATAATTACTCAAAAGACTGGCAATTTCAGGTTGGAGCTTAAAAAAAATATGTAATTTCATGAACAGCTAAAATACGTATTTAAGATAAGATTTAAAGATAAGGATAATTTCTGTTTGTGATCATTAAAATTATTTTATTCCAAAAATATGTGGCAAATGGTTCTGGCACATTGGTGGGCATCTGAGGTGAATCTAAATGAATGGCTCCTGTGGTAAAGATCGTATGTGCTGTTGCAAAAACATGCTTCCTGCTCTCCCTTCCCACCCACCCTGCTATCAGCTCCTGACCCACTCCCCTCCATGACCGAGGAACGCAGAAGCCATCTGGGGAGACACCCTGCGTCTTCTCAGCGTCAAAGCTACCAGAGCACCAGCCCCAGCGTCTTCTCGGCCTTCCCTCCTATGACAGCGCAGGCAGAACCCTGCTCCTCCCCAAGGCTAACCTCTCCTCTCTGCTCTGGACCCCTCTTCTCCCACCTCCCCACCGACTCCGCTCCATCATGATCACCACACGAGCTGCACTACCACCCCTTTTCAATGATCAGCCTAAAACTATGCCGCGGGACTTCTAACTTCAAAATACCAAACAAAAGCACTAGCTTCACCCTTCAGCTCCCTCTAGCGCTCCTCCCCGTCCTCTGCCGCCTTCATCACAGGATTTCACCCCTACGCTGCCACCTCTCATTCACTCCACAACCAGCTCCATGGAACTTCTGTCCCCGTCGCTGCCCGAAGGGCCAGCTGTAAGTCTATCAAAAACCTCCCTGCGATCACCTCGGGGGATAGCTCCTCCAATCCTGTGGCTTTAAGTGAGATCAGCCACTGGACGTTGAGTGGGACTTTAACTGTTGCACCGAATTGGCAACTAAGGCTCAAAATGAAAACATAAGGAAACGAAGCCACCTGTGTACATGGCACACTAAGGAATGTCCAGTGTTTGAGGACAGACACCTCACTCGGGGCTTACTAAGAAGGTAAGAAGAGCTGCATGCTCTTCTCTCCCGTTCGCTCTCCCAGCCCCAACACTAGAGGAAAAGTTCGGAGACTTGAAAAATTAAGGGAACAGGCCAACTAGTCCTCTCTTCTCAAAGATCTCAAAGAAGTGGTGAAAAAATAAATGTCCCTTCCGAGTTCCAAGTCCCTTGAAAGGACAGTTTTAAGACGAGAGCTGATTATTTCTTCTTCGGAGGGTCAGTGCTGGAGGAGGGGAAAGATGAAATTTTATTAAACTGGAATAAAGTGGAAGTTTTAAAATGGACTGAGCAGCCTTCAAAACACTGCAAGTGGCAAGTAAATTATGGAGCCTACCCAATTGTCATAAAGGAATGAGAAAAGGAGATACAACAAACAGCTGAAATGCAGGGATTGGGGAAAGCAAACTCGTTCACCCAGCAAACCGGTCACACACCCATAAGCTAATGATTCCCAGATCAGTATCCCAGCCTAGATCGCTCTCACCAGCACCAAAGGCATACATCCAACTGCCCTCTCCACTTGGATAGCGAAGACACATTTCAAATGTAGCATGTCCCAAAAAATAGCTCTCGCTTTTGCCTCCCAGACCTACTTCTTTCTGTCACTCATATTCTAGTTATGGGTGCCATCGCCTAATGGCTAAACCCAAAACCAAGCAGTCATTCTTCATTCATTCTTTCCCCTTTCAATCTTCAAAAATTCCTATTACTCTTACTTCCAAAAGCTATTTTTAATACATTCACTTGTCTCTATCTCCCCTGTCCCAGCTATCCTGAGGCATTTGCAATGCATTCTCCACATGGCATCTAAGTGGTCTTTCAGAACACAGCTTTGCTCATCTTATTCTACTGATTAACTGCTGGGAGCCGGTCCATCCTTGCTGCTTGACACAGTTGCTGCAGGGAAGAAACATCTGCACAGCTTATGTATCTAGGGACCTGGCGTATATAGCATACTGTTCGTAATGTTTGCTCACCTTCTTGGCACTATGTGTTTTAACCAAGGTCACCTCTCCGAGATAGGTTGTTTCCCCAGGTAGGGATTTTCCCCTGAAGTTAGGGAGGGAATAAAACCCCTTAACTAAGTGCCAGGCGGGTAGTTAATCACTTTAACTACAAACAATCATGCTTAAGCTACATAATCTTTACTCCCTGGAATGGAGATAAGAAACGCCCTATCCTTTGGAATAGAGATTGATAGGATTGGAATCAACTGGTATAAATACAGATGTAACATGACAACAGGGCCCAGAACCTAGAGACAGAACATGGCAACAGGTCCTGGACAGAACCTGGCTGGAGAACCTAGCAAGAGAACATGGACACAGAACCTGGTTGGAGATCCTAACCAGAACTTGGCTGGAGATCCTGGCTAGGCTGCTGATCAACTGAACGCTTTCTCCGTGTCATTCCTTTTTCGCTGACTCCGTCCACACCTATTAGGGACCCCTGGACCTGCTGGGGCTGGACCCCAGCAATCACCCAATGGCTTCCTATTCCTTAGAACAGAAAATCCGAATTCTTTACCAAACGTACAAGGCACTGCATGATGACCTGGCTCCTGTCAACCTCTCCAACCTTGACTCACAGGGCTCTTCCCCCTACTTCACTGACTTTAACTACACTTTCTGTTCATAGAACACGCAAGCTTTCCCCCTTAGGGCTGTGGCACTGGCTGACCCCCTGCCTGAAGTCATTTTCTCCCAGTGGCTTAAACGTCAGGCTCACTCTCTACCTTGACATAACACTTCTCCTTCTCGGAGAGCTGATCATCTCATCTCCTTGCCCCCAGTCACTTATAGCAACCTTACATATTTATTTATGTTTCCTCATTCCATTGGGATGAAAGCTAGAGGCAATGGCAGTGTCCATCACAGCATAGCATATGCAAATGAACTAGAATGGATTTCAAAAGAGGGAGAGAGAGCGCTGGAAGGAAGGGGTAATCCAGAGCATTTTCCTGGAGGGAGTTATATTTGCCTTGATGCAAAAAGGAAAGATGTGAGTATCATAGGAGAATAGTGTTCCACTAATTTTATTTCTCAAATATCCTTCAGATCCATTGCCTCTCCATCTTTCCAGCTACTCCCCTGGTACAAACTGCAGTTATGTCTTGTTTGTTGTCTTTATATATTTACCCCTCCTCCTCTGTTTCACATTGTGTAAACCCAAACACAGCATTTAAATTCTAGTCAGGGTGTATTTAGTGCTAAAATTAAAAATCTCAATATAACTATTTTATAACTACTGAAAGTGACACATTAACTTTATTGCCTGGGAGATAACAGTAGGGCTAAAATGAATGGTTTTCTCATTAATTTTCTCATGTAATTTTCTCATAGTGCCATGCCTCAACTTTGACGGCCCATCTTGCCATTAGTCAATAACCTTAACAAGCACAGTAATTACAGTCAATCATGTCTGCTTTAGCTCATTGATTACTTTGCTACTTCTTTTTCAACTTGTTAATGAAAAATTCTCAGCACAGACCTTCGGGGTGACATTTCTTTTATTAATTAACCATCCTATCAGTCCCTTGAATATATTAAACCAGAGCATCTTATATTGAAATTGACATTTACTGTCATTGAACCTGCCTTTTTATTTCAATTTTTTAAATAAGAGATTATTACATTACTTCCAGAGAGAGAGAGAGAGAGAGAGAGAGAGAGAGAGGCGAAACGCTTGGTCCAAGACCAGTCAGTGTTAGAGACTGGTTGTAGGAAATTCAAAAGGCTCAAGAATGTTAAAGCTTGCCCCATGCCAATCCTAATTCCCAAAAATCTTGAAGTGTTTAGGTATTATTATAGATACATAAGGGGCACCTTACTCAACAGTAAGTAGAATTTTTTTAGAAGCTCTAAAGTGAGAATTACTTTTAGAAACCCCGTAAAACAGCTCCAATTCCTTTTTGACCTCAGGAAAATAGTCATGTTTAACTATTTCCTCTCCCCACCTACCAAATCAATTACCAAATCCTAATGATTTTAAAAATTCTCTCTCTCCAGTTCCATTGAATCTTATCAGTGGTCACCTGAGCTATTGATATAGCTTTCTAGGTGATTTTGCAACTGTTAGCATTCTCAGTATTACAACCTCCACCACACCCTAACCCCATGGTCGGCAAACTGCGGCTCGCGAGCCACATGCGGCTCTTTGGCCCCTTGAGTGTGGCTCTTCCTAAGCCTTAGGAGTACCCTAATTAAGTTAATAACAATGTACCTACCTATATAGTTTAAGTATAAAAAATTTGGCTCTCAAAAGAAATTTCAATTGTTGTACTGTTGATATTTGGCTCTGTTGACTAATGAGTTTGCCGACCACTGTCCTGACCCTACCACTCCATTCTCCAAATTCCTATCAGAGTTCTTTCTAAAATACAGTCTGATTATTTAATTATTTTGCATACAAAGTCTTCAGGGAACTCCCAGAATAAAATATAAACACTTTAGTTTAACATTCAAAGCGCTTTGCCATCCGGGCTTTCTCTATTTTTCCAAATACCAATACAGAATGTAGCATACAAATATGCCAAGAACAAGAGATCTGTATGTCACTGAGTAGTTTTATTTCAGTGGTAAAAGCATACAGACACATAGAGTACTTGCCAGTTTCTACAGAAACCATATTCTTCTTTTTTCAATGAGCTTCCCCCAAATACCCTCCAACCAATCCATAAGAGCGTCCATTTCCACACACTCTAACCAACCCTCTGCATTACCGAACTTTTTCTTTCTGCCAATCTGATGGGTGAAAAGTGGTATCTTTTAAGAGGCAAAATTCGTATTCTTTTAATCATGAGTAATAGTAGGTTCACTACATTTGTATGAAAGTCATCTGTATACCACTTCCCATACATGGCCTGTCGTTCCATTATTTTCCCACTGGCTGCTTTCATATTTAACTGTAAGAGCCCTTTATATATTAAGGAAATTAGTTATCTCATACAGATGTTGTCCATCTTTTCCTGCCAATCTATCACCCATTCTTTGATTTTACTTAGGGTATTTCTTACTTAGCAGATGTTTATAATTCCTATGTAATCCCAAATACAGAGCCTTGCCCCTATTGGATCTGGGTTTTGTAACTGAATAGCATTCCCTACCCCAAGATGATGAAGAGGATGACAATGGGAACTACGTAATCATCTGGTAATTCTAATTTCTTAATGTACTCATATTTTCTAGTATTTCTAGTTTTGGATATTTAAATGTGACCCATTTGCAATTGATTCTGATGAAAGAAATGGGGTAGAACCCATTTTTATTTCCTCCAAATGGATAGCTAGGTGTCCCAACATCATATTTTCTAATTTTCTTCTCCTCACTAATTTTAAATGAATTTGATGACACACTCATTACCCATCTACTATAGAGAGAGATCTCTATGGGGGGCTTCTATTCTGTTGATTCATAAGTGAATACCTAAATTTTTCCAAATGCTGTATCTCTATAAAATTTCTTTTTTATCTCCCCATTTGAATATGTTAGAACTAGTCACTCATGATCACTATTCCTCTATTTCACAACTTTATCAGCTAATCACACATATCTATTTCTAACACGAACTTTAGAATCAGCTTATCCAGCTCCCCCCAAAAATCCTATTAATTCTCCAAGATTGTGCTAAATATATGGAACAATTTAGGAAAAATTAAACTCTACAAGGACAAGGACAAGCACTATCTTCCCATTTATTCAGTCATTTTTTATTCACCTCAGTAGAGCTTTAGAGTTTTCTTCCTATTTGTGCTCTGCATTAATCATTATATTCATTCCAATTTATTTTCTCTTTTGTTACAATTACCCATTTGGCCTTGATCTTTCTTCCTTTTACTCTCAGGTAAAAGAAGATTAAGTAAATCACATTCCCTTCCGTTTATGGCAATTATCACTATTAGTCTGTGTAATCCCTCTTGTTACTTTATTCTCTTACAGCTCGAGTCCCTCTTTCTCCACACTGTACCTCTGCGTTTGTATTTGTTCTGGGGAAAAAAATGTGTAGCTTTATGTGCACATATTTTTGCTTCACATAAATGGTATTAGGGTTTTATTTCTCATTCTATTTCACTATTTCACTGAGTACCATGACTTTACAATTCATTCATGTTCCTGTGCTTTCACTTCTGATTACTGTGCAAATCCCATGCTGTGCATTCACCATACTTAACCTACCTATTTTCACAGCGACAGACACCCAGTGTCCCTTCAACTTCCCCACCATAAAAAGCACTGCAACAAACGCTCTTGCAGTAACACTTAGGATCATGTTATTTACTGGGACAAACAAACCCAAAATTTCAGTGCTTAGCAAAGTAAGTTTCTTTCTTCCTCATATAACAGTCCAATGTAGGGATTCCTGGGAGGTGAATATCTTTCCTTCATGTGGTGGTACAGAGAGATCACATAATTTGCCCACAGTCACACAAAGAGTAGCACACCCAAAAATTCAAATCTAAGTTGTCTTATTCCACAGTCTGCTACGCATGTCTCTTTAAGAACATGTGTGAATATCTGTAGTGCTATCTTTATTACAGATTAAGACCTCATATTGTGTTAGATATTAAACTACTGTCTCTTCTGCTCCTATGCTTTGCTTTTGTGATACCGGAGTGGAAGCAACAAACTACTCTCCTTTGTCAGCTGGCTTGCTGTTGCTGGTTTCTCCCAAGGACACTAGAAGGCAAGAGAGTAGGGGAAATTTGCTTCTTTCTATCTCCTTGCTATTCTTACAGCTCAGCCCATCATCCCATCAGCAACAGCCGTCCAGTGTCCGCTCCTCTACACTCCCAGAAATGACCCCTCGACCGGCAGTCCCCTCTCCTCAGACGACTGAGTCCCAGCTCCAACCAGGACCCTGCTCCATGCTTGCAGGTTCTAACTCCAGCCCCTTCCCTGTGTGTTCTCCCAAGGATGATAGCTGTTTCCTATTTTCTCTCTGGTTTCGTCAATTTTCAACCCTCCAACACCAATTTAGCCATTTCCCAATAGTCACTTATTTTTATCGAACCTCCTAGTATGTTTTCTGGTTTCTTGACCAGACTCTGGCTGATACACATATACAGTCAATTCTCATTAGTTTTGCTATAAAGTTGCCACAAACACTGAATTAGTGATGCTGAACCTTTGCTCCTAGGAGAAATACAGTTCCTGTGAATCTGTAGGAACAGTATTTCCACTGCAATCAATACTTCGCCTTGTTTTATGTGTGTCTCTGTTTAAAAACACCTCACTTAACATTATTGCTATTACAAACATTGAACTCTCAGCCAACAGCACCATAACTCATGTCTGAACAAAACTTACCCAGCACAAATATTTTCTCCATCAAGTGCATCACAGCCTCCTTGTGCTTGAGAACACGAGAGCACTTCAGCCCTGTGTGTCGGTGCCTTTTTAAACAGTGAAATCGCCACCATAAAGCACAGAAATGCAGAAAGCGTGGCGCTGAACAGACCATGAAAATGACACATGTAGAGTGTGAGAGCTGAAGCGAGAACACAGAGCATCTCCTTGGGTAGCTGGGAACATGCTTCCGCTCATCAGGCGACTCAAATGTTTCTCTGTTTAGTGCATGTTGGTAAATGACTGCACAAGCGCTGCGAGTGTCAATTTGGGGTTTACAAACAAATTTTAGCAAGTAGGCGAATTTGTAAATATAGAATCTGTGAAGAATGAGGATAACTATATATATTCATGGCCTGTCTCCAAAATTGCTAAGCTGTTTAACTGGTCCATGTGTAATATGAAGACTTTTTAATATATCTTGATATCTACTATGATCAATCCCTACCCTTTTCTTTTTTAAGGCTGACTTAGCTATTCTCGTACCTTTGCTATTTCATATAAATTTTAGAATAAATTTATCAAACTCCTCAAAAAATCCAACTGTAACTTTAATTGAAATGGCAATTTTTACATTAATTAAGGCATAATGGATATATACTTATTAAGTTGCCCTGTCTGCTATGGGACATCCCTCCATTTATTCAGCTAATCTTGTCTTAGGATTTCAATGTTTTTACCATAGAGATTTTGTATATTCCTAGATACCTTAGAAATATTGTCATATTGTGAATGGATTTTTTAATTATATTTTCTAGTTGGTTCGGATGAATGGAAAGAAATGTTCACATCTATAAACAAGGTATCTTAGATTACTAGACTATTCGATGAGAAAACCTATGCTACAAGGGATTTATTTGCCAAACACGCAAAACTAGAAAGTGGAGAGGTGGCTTTCTGAGTCCACAGAACCTCTATCGACCGCTAAGCTCAAGTCAACAAGCGCCTGTATGATGAAATTAAAGGTAAGGAAAAGCTAACCAGCTCTAAAATACCTTCTTCAGTTAATTATAGCCTTCAAATTCCTGCTTTTAAAGGCTTCAGGAAAGGATGGACTGAAAATATCTGATGGAAGAAATGAATCAAAAAGGAATAGACCAGAGAATGAGACGCTGAGCAGCCAAGGGCCAATAAGTTGAGGAGATTGGAAGTACATAGACCTAAAAGAGGTGTCAAAAGAAGGAGGCATGAAATGAAAAGCACAAAATTCAAATAAGTTAACATTGTAAGCAACCACTATTGCCTGCTCTACAGTTTTACCAAGTTTGTCTATGCCTCTTTGGCAACATGAGAAAATATAGTTAAGGATTTACAAAGAATAACATGGTAGGCAAGTAACTGCTCCCCCATCCTTTCTTCTAAAAATACAACCTTCTACAGTAAAATTGTGGAAAATAAAGAGAATTAAATTAAAAACTATTAATCAGCCTTTAAATATTACGTTTACAAAATATTTTTAATGACATGGGCAATGCTTATTCCATAATTTAAGTCAAAAAAAGACCAAAGCTTAAAATTGTACAGATAATATTTTCTAAAAATTTGTAAAGTTATTCATAGAAAAAAAATGCTTGAAGGAAATTTTGAGGGAAGATAATCTTTGGAAATAAACGAATATATATTTCCATCAGGATTTCTAGGCCACGTCCAGTAATTTGTCTAAAGCAACTTTGACAACACTAGAGGGCGCTTAATCGGCACTCACACTGTGGTTTCCAAACTTACACCGTGGGTCCTACAGTCTCCCAACCACCCGAAGAGCCGGGTTTCTAATTCAGTGGATGCTGTTCTTTTTTAGAAAATGAGCCATTTTAATGTTTTTTACAATAAAATAAATAGTTCTCTTGATGACTGCAGACACATCACAGTAAAGGAGTTTTCCTGATTGGTGCATTGTCTTCAATTACAAGGAGTCATTCGCTCTCACCAGTAAGACTGCATTTACGCATCCATCATTTTCAGGATTGTTGGTAACTGGGCATGTTTTCCCCAAATAGCCCTGCCTCCAGGTGTCACAAGGCCCAACGTGCTCACTGCCACCTCGATGACAGTGCCTTTGGGAATAACACCCAAAGTTGTAGAACGAGGGGATGAGAGATTCTTCTTTACACCGAGTATCGTCAGGCAAAAGGTGGCTTTCAGTTCAGGACGTGTTATGTGGGCCATCTTGAAACGCAAGCGCATTGGCCTTGCATGTTTAGGTGGTGTTAGCCATCTCCAGCAAAGCAGACTCGAGTAACCATCCTCTTGCAGGCATTCTTCTTTCTCTTTTCTGTTCCAATAACTTTGACACCTCTGCTTCTCCCTCGGCATGAACTTTGAGCAAAGGGACTTCCCATTTTCCCCGCTTTCTTTTTTCATCTTTTTGTTTAATCATATTGCAAAGTACTTTAGCTCCGACTGTCCCTCTCTGCCCAGTAGGTATGCAGATACTGCTCCTTGTGGCATCTTTCCATCATTCTTTGGTTTGGTGTTTTCTCTTTTCATGCATCTTTTTAAAAAATATATATTTTTTATTGATTTCAGAGAGGAAGAGAGAGGGAGAGAGAGATAGAAACATCAATGATGAGAATCGGCTGCCTCCTGCACTCCCCACGCTGGGGCTGGAGCCCGGGCATGTGCTCTGACCAGGAACCGAACCATGACCTCCTGCTGGGCAGGTGCTCTGACCAGGAACCGAACCATGACCTCCTGGTTCATAGGTTGATGCTCAACCACTGAGCCACACCAGCTGGGCTCTCTTTTCATTTGTATTTCTCAGCATGGTGTTGTTTATATAGAGCTTAGCCTTCAGACCAATCATCCTTTTTGTCCTCTTTGACCATTCATGAGCCTCTCCCCTTCCTTCTTTCTCTTTTATCACAGTCATCCAAACAATATCCGTAGCACTTAGTGTAACTCAGCATATGAGTTTTGTGGCATGGTTTCCGGAGCCACTGGGTGCATTCCCTCCGTGTGAAGAAGCTCTCAACTTTCATGTCTCAGAGACCCACAAGCCAACTCCACACCACTCGCAGCAGGAAAGGGAGAAACTGCATTTCTCACACACTCACAGGTGATGCCAATGCTGCTGGCCGGGGAACCACACTTGGAGAACCACTGGTCTACATAATTAATGATTATATGTATGCACATATTTATATAGACACATTTAATTAACATGCAATTTAATTTCTTTATTATTTTATTATTCTAGTTATTTTCTATTTAATTTACTATCTGTAACTTTTAATAATTATAGCTGGGTGCTAATTTATAAAGCCCCATAGTTACCTAGATCTGTTAGGTCTACCTGTTGTCATGTGGGATTTTATTCCCCACTGGGGGAAAAATAGGCCATCTGTACATTTGGTTGATAGGATGAGACAACAAATCTGGCCCAACTACTATCCACGGCTAACCAAAGCTGGCGAGAATCTGCTCTACAGAGAGAATGGTGTTTCCTTACTAATTCCTAAATCTTACTTACAAAATGAACAAAGAGCTGTTCGTAAGAAAAGCAGGAATTTGAAGGCAATCTAATCTTTACAAACAGGGGAAAATGAAAAGATAAAAGCAGTCTCTGGCACTCTCCCTACTCTTTTTTCTCACTGTCCCCCTAACGGCATCAGAGATTACTCTCCAGGAAATCTCTCCCACAGTAAGCCCTGTTCAAAGGAGACGCTCCATCACAGAATGACAGTGATGATCGTTCTATACAGCATGTGACCAACAGAAGCATCATGTGCTGCTGAAAAAAAGCAGAAACACTTACAGATCTATGAACTTACCTGTTAAATGAACCATTTCTCGATGAGATTTTCCTACTCGCTAGCCCGCATTTTCAAAGTTCTGTAGCAGTACTTTTCTAAATACCCTAAAACAAAAACCATAAAGACAATATTAATCTAATTTTTTTTACTACATCTGTTCTAATTTAATTTCTGCAATGCTAGATTCAAAGAACACTATGGCAGGAAGGACATGAATATCCTTTTGTAAATTTCTGATAAGAAAACTATAAACTCTGTACAACGTAGTTTTGAATGAACTGAATGATCAGAATATTATAATTTGGCTCATTTCCTGAGTGACTGATAGATTAAGACCAAGTTTATGTTCTAATGAAAGAATCAGTGTCAAGATTTGGCAATCCTTTCGGGGTGAAAAAAACATTTGAAACTACAAAGAGGTGGTGGTGGCTGAACAACATTATAAATGTACTAAAATGCCACTAAATTTTCTGACTAAAATGTCACTATAAAACGATCGATTTTATGTTACGCCAATTTTACCTCAATTTTTTAAAGTATGTCAAACAAAAATTGGCAATACAACTTTCACAATTACCAAGTCCTCGCAAAACTCTTGCTCTTGACATTCTAAAAAACTTCTAAAAGAAAAATGTTGGATTTCTTACATGTAAACCATATGGACAAATAATCTTAAATGCTAATCTCCCAATTTGATTGGTGTCCCCCACCCACCTGGTTCTTCCTTTATTCTCCCAGGAACAGAAGAGACAGTCCGAATCTGACTGCACAT
>NW_006288853.1:1203408-1211696 GCF_000327345.1 Myotis davidii
GAGCAGTAGGCTTAGGAGCAACTGGTTCAGATTGGAGCAGAGAAAAGAAGAGCTCTAAAAAGGATACCCGGATGAAAGAAAAAAAGGAAGGAAGAAAGGGAGGGAGGGAGGAGAAAGGGAGAAAAAGGGGAAAAGAATAGTGAAGGAAGAGAGGGAGAGAAATATAATAGATAGCCTGATGTGTTTAAATATAATGAGGAAGCCTGGCGGATGTGGCTCAGTGGTTGAGCATCAACCATGAATCAAGAGGTCACGGTTCAATTCCCAGGTCAGGGCACTTGCCTGAGTTGCGCACCCAATTCCCAGTAGGGGGCGTGCAGGAGGCAGTCAATCAATGATTCTCTCTCATCGTTGGTATTTCTATCTCTCCCCTTTCCTCTCTGAAATCAATAAAAATATTTTTTTAAATAAATAATAAATATAATGAGAAATTTATAGTTCTGTCATAGAATTTAGGATGAATTGGTAATAATCATATAGAAAATTAAGTAGACAAAAAAGAATAATATAATCATTAATTCCTGGGAAAACAAAAGTTCTAGAGAAAGGAAATTTAATCATAGTATAATATGTGGCTTAGCTATGAATAATAATTACATAATCATAGTCATATAAACACTGAATATTGTTTTAACCAAATATCATCACATAATTTAAAAGATAAGAGACAGGAAACGGAGGAGTATATTTAAAATGCTGATAGCTTATATTTCATAGTAAATAGCAAAGAGATAAAATCTGAAACTAAAAATTTAAGAAGCAGTAGTGTAGGAATATTGTTTAGAAAGATGGGAGTAAATACAAGAATAAATAACTGTAAGAGTTTAGGGTGGTTATCATATCTGGAGAGTGAAATGTGAGAACAGGGAGCTGGGGATGGAATACTGTATTTCTCATACTTCCCATCATACAGTAGTTTTCTTTTAACAAGTATCACTAGATGAAAAGTAAAGCTTAATTGAAAAACAGTTTTTATAGCCCTGGCCAGGTGGCTTAGTCTGAAGTGTTCTCCTGTACATCAAAATGCTGCAAGTTCCATCTTTGGTCAAGGTGCCTAAGGGAATCAACTGATCAATGTTTCTTTCTCTCTCTCTCTCTCTCTCTCTCTCTCTCTCCCTCTCTCCCTCTCTCCCTCTCCCTCTCTCTTCCTCTCTCTAAGTATATGCTTGGGTGAGGATTTAAAAAAAGAAAGAAAAATAATATTTATAGATTTCCATAATATGAACTCATTGTTGAGCTTGTATTTTAAAAATCAAAGTACTGTTTTTAAATTAAAACATGTTTATGAGTAAGTTGATGTTTCTTCACTTAAATTAAAATCTTATTTGAGCATCTGATAGGACATAGTCTTAGACAAAGTCTCAGAAAAATCGTAATTATAAAAACCATTGTTGATCAGTAAAAACCTGTTACTAATTTCACCCAAGCTGAGATGCCCCTTTTCTATGCTCTAAGCACTTGTTATTATATAGATACACAAATATAATTTTCTCATTAAAAAAATACACTGTTTTAGGGTAAAAAATATAACTCTTTATTCAGAGCTTATTGGTAATACAGTGGCCCTACATCTTACTACATATTTACTTGAATAATAAGCCAACAAAACAAAAATAGGCAGAAGTTTTATAATCAAAATATTGTTCTAATAGAGTATGAAATTAGATAAAAGAGCTTCTAATTTAATATCTCTCACAACATATTCGTTTCTCATTATTTTGTCATGTGTCCCTGTAACTCTACAAGACCAGAATATTAAAACTGTGCAATATAACTTACCAAGAAAATATTAAGATTTAGGTTACAGATGACAAATTGAACACACCTTTATCTACCTTCCCTCTCAATATGCCATTAAAATTGTAGACTTGAGCAAACAAGTCAAGTCCCTAAATGATCAGAGAGCAAACACACCAAACCCGGAACAGTGTTTAGGAGAAAAATGCACAGAGAAGGGAACAGATTCCCAGTCCCTGCTGCCCATTACATAGCAAAAAAAAGAAAATGTAATTGGTAGCTATGTAATGTAAGTACTTGCTCAGAAAGAAAAAAATCAAATAATGCTAAAGGAGTTGGAATGAGTTGCTTAGGTACCTCCATTATTCACGTTTATTTAAATTTCTAATTTTTAGATAAAAGCAATATCGTGTATACCTTAAGCCTACATAATGTTACATATCCATTAAATCTCAATTTTTAAAAAAATAGGCAAATGACTTCAATAGACATTTCTCCAATGAAAATATACAAATGGTCAATAAGCACATAAAAGAGCTCAGCATCATTAGTCATTAGGGAAATACAATTCAAAACCACTTCCCATTTACTGAGATGGCTGTAATTGTTTAAAATGGAAAATAAGTAGTGGCTAGAATGTAGAGAAATTGGAACCCTCAGACATTGCTGAGGAAGTATAAATGGTACAGCCACTGTGGGAAAGTGTTTGGCAGAACCTCAGAAAGCTAAACACAGAACTACCATATCATCCCACAATTCCACTTCTCAGTATATACCCAAGAGAACTGAAAACAGGTGTTTGAAGACTTGTACATGAATGTTCATAGCAGCAGCATTCATAAAAAATACCCAAAAGGTAAAAACAATTTAGTGATGAGTAGATAAACAAAATGTGGTCTACCTATACAATGGAATATTATTCATCCAAAAGAGAAATGAAATTCTGGCCCAGCTGGCATGCTCAGTGGTTGAGCGTCGACTATGAACCAGGAGGCCACGGTTCAATTCCCAGTCAGGGCACATGCCTGGGTTGCGGGCTGGATCCCCAGTGTAGGGTGTGCAGGAGGTAGCCAATCAGTGATTCTCTTTCATCATTGATGTTTCTATCTCTCTCTTCCTCCCTCTTCCTCTCTGAAATAAAAATACATTTGAAAAGAAATGAAATTCTGAAACATGCTAACCATGGATAAACCTTGAAAACACTGAGCTAAGTGAAATAAGTCAGACCCAAAAGGATAAATATTGTACTATTCCACTGACATGAGGTACAGACAGAGGCAGAAAGTAGAACAGAGGTTACCAAGTGTGGGCATAAGAGGAATGTAGAGTAATTGTTTAATGGGTACAGTTTCTGTTTGGGATGAAGAAAAAGTTCTAGAAATGGATAGCTGTGATGGTTGTACAACATTGTAAATGCACTCAATACTCTCAAATTGTACATTTAAAAATAAACTGGTAGATTTCACGTTATGTATGTTTTAATCACAATTTTTAAGGGCAAGTAACTAAAATATTGTCATAACATAAACACACAAAATTTTGAATAAAATAGCAATACATACTACAACGTGGATGAACCTTCAAAATATACTAAATGAAAGAAGCTGGACCAAAATAATCCACATATCATATGATTCCACTTATATGAAATTTACAGAATATGCAAACCTATAGCAAAAGATTAGTGACTGCCAGGCTGGGGTTGTGGGGGAATGGGGAGTGATTAACTAATGGGTACAGGGTTTCCTTTTGGAGTGATAAAAATATTCTGTAAGAGAAAGTGATAATGGTTGCACATCATGAGTGTATTGGAAGCCGCTGAAATGTACACTTTAATGGTTAAATGGCTATGACGTCATTAGGTGACAGGAATTTTTCAGCTCCAGGTCAATCTTATGGGATCACCATTATATACTCAGTCCACTGTTGACTGAATGCCATTATAACTGTATATTATATAAAACTGGATTGTTGTAGACTAGAGAGCACTTCTCCCGACAGCCTTGAAGAAGCCAACTACCATGTGTAGAAAGGTTCTACATGACAAGATACAGTGGGCAGCTTCAAGGAGCTGAAAATGTTCCTCCACTGACAGACAAGTCCTGCAACTACCGGAACTGGATTCTGCCAACAACTAGTGATCTTGAAAGAGGGCCCTGAGCCGTAGATGACACCACAGTCCCAGTCACCATCTCGAGATCTGGTGAGACCCTCAGTAGAGGACCCGGTCAACCCAGGACCAGTCATGACCACACTCTCCTGACCCACAGAAACTATGAGATAACAAATTCATCTTGTTTTCAGTCACTAAGTTTATCATAAATTGTTATATAGCCAAATAAAACCAATATAAGTCATATGCTTACCCTTTGGCCTGAGAAGCGTGGGCTACCTTAGCAGCTGAAGTAAGGTTGCATCCAAATAGGGAGGGGTGGTCCCCCTTAAGCAAAATTTAAATGTCATCATCGGTTAGGAGGATGGATACTGGAATAAAGAAGAACAAAAATGATCCAAGACAATGTATTTGGTATCTGACATCTCATAGGCCTTCAGCATTCAACTCAACTGTCTCCTACCATTGGCTCTGTCTACTGCCACATACACACTTCTTATCTACATGACACTGAGCGAGACTAACAAAGAATACATGAGGTCAACAGAATCTAGCAAGAACACTGGACTTTTATCTTCTTAAATTTGCCCCTAATTAGTTTATCTCACACTGGGCAAGCAACTCAGGGACCTCAGTTTCCTGTTTGTAAAAAGGGGGATTGAGCTCTGACCAGTTTGGCTCAGTGGATAGAGCGTCAGTCTGAAGACTGAAGGGTCCTGGGTTCAATTCCAGTCAAGGGCATGTACCTTGGTTGCGGGTACAACCCCAGTAGGGAGTGTGCAGGAGACAGCTGATTGATGTTTCTGTCTCATAGATGTTTTTAACTCTCTATCCCTCTCCCTTCCTCTCTGTAAAAATATCAATAAAACATATTTTTAAAGGGGGGGGAGGGAATTGAACTAGCTTTATTGTTTCTTTCAACATTAAAATTCTATGGGGTTTTTTAATTTAAAGAGAGAGCCCACCAAAATAATTCAAAATACACTTTGATTTGCCATAAAAGGACAAAGAAATGCCATATTGCTCCCAAACACATGCCCATCCCTCTCAGTATTCCACCTCCGCGAGCGGCATTAAGAAAGGTTTTTAGAGAAAGCCGGGAAACATCTGCCTTCCACACCCAAATTAGCTTAATAAAAACTACCACATCAAACAAACAAACAAACAAAGAAAACTACCACATAAAAGAACAGAATCTGGGCGTGGCATGGAGGAGAAGGCAATCAGAACTACCAGGGGACCTTTACAAGGTAAAATGTCCATGGTTGCAAGTCAATGTTTTGTGATATTGTTGTCATGAATCATAATGTATTTATATTATAATTGTGTGGGAACATACGGATTTTACTTCTTTTCCCTAATTTGCCACTCACTACATTCATTGGCAATGCTAAAGACCCCATGTTAGATGTAAGAAAACTCATCTGGGAAACTCACACTTTTTGAAAATCTAATCTATAATGAGTGTGACCTCTTGGATTATTTTAGCAACATTAGAAGTCAGGAAAAAAGCATTTGGGGTTTTCGAAATGCCTACATTCACTCAAATGAGCTGAAAATTAAGTGTGAAATGTAGTATTTCCCTTTTGAAAAATTGCAAAGAAATGTTAATCACAATTGTTCTCATCAAATACACATTGACTCTTGCAATGTATTTTTTTCTTTTGCAGTGTTCTTTTCTCTTCAACAACAACAAACAACCTCTAAGCTCTCGGGCCCCAAACAGCTTTAAAAAAAAACAAAAACCTCTCAGAGTAGAATTTTTGGTTGAACTATTTTAACCATAATCAATTCCCATTACTGTCAAGCTTTTAAGCAGGTCAAGAGAACACTTTAAAAGGGAAGAGGAGGTTAAGGAGGAGAAAGAGGACTTGATTTATGCTTTTGCCATCCTTCCAGCTCTCAGCCAGACAGGCTGGAGACATTTCTGGAAGTAATCTCACCATGGCTGTCCAAGGAGAACTGCAAGTTCAGGTCACACTTGTATTGGCTGGTGATGATGGTACTGGAAAAACGGTTTCATGAGTGTCAGCTGACTGGTGAATTTGACCTTGGGTGTTGAAGTCCACCCCTTGTGTCCCATACCAACAGAGGACCTATTAACTTCAATGTATGCGATACAGCTCGTCAGGAGGAATTTTGTGGACTGAGAGACAGCTATTACATCCAAGCCCATGTGCCATTACTGTGTTAGATGCAACTTCGAGAGTTACTTGTAAGAATACTAGAGGCCCAGTGCACGACATTCGTGCACTCGGTTGGGGGAGGGTCCCTCAGTCTGGCCTGTGCCCTCTTGAATCTAGGAGCCCTTGGGCAATGTCTGACTGACAGCTTAGGCCCGCTACCTGCAGGGGACATTCTAGCCGTAAGCCCCGTTTCTGGCTGACCGCCGCTCCCCCTGTGGGAGCGCACTGACCACCAGGGGCCAGCTCCTGCATTGAGTGTCTGCCCCCTGGTGGTCAGTGCGCATCACAGTGACCAGTCATTCCACTGTTCGGTCGATTTACATATTAGCCTTTTATTATATAGGAATCCCAACTGGCATAGAGATCTGGTGTGAGCATGTGAAAATATCCCCAGCATGTTGTGTGGCAACAAAGTGGATAATAAGGACAGGAAAGTTAAGACAAAATCAATCGTCTTCCACCAAAAGAAGAATTTGTGGCATTTCTGCCCAAAGTAACTACAACTCTGAAAAGCCCTTCCTCCAGTTTGCTAGAAAACTAACTGGCCCCCTAACTTGGAGTTTGCCGCCATGCCTGCCCCCATCCCACCAGAGGTTTCATGGACCCAGCTATGGGCAGGGTAGGAACATGATCTGGAGGTTGCTCCGACAACCGCTCTCCCAGATGAGGGTGATGACCTGTGAGAAAAAGAAGCTGGAGCCCAGCTCACAAGTCCTTTTATAGGCAACTGTGCTGTGATGTCAGTGCTGCAGCGCCTATGCCACTTGGTTACACAGCCAAGTAAAATGTGCGCTTAATCTCTGGGATACGGAAGGAGATGCATGGGCTTCCGAGTAAACGTGGCAGTTAAAAAAGACCTTCATTTTTTGGACCTGCAGATGTAGCTGTTTTGGAACACCACTGTTTCCTTATTGAGTTTCAAATATCAGACTGCTATTGAACATCACAAGACAGTGGTGCAATCGTGTTTGTCACCGTCATTCCCATTCTTTCTCATTTAGAATCAGAATAAAATTGTACTTCAAATTCTTTTTTTTAAAAAAAGGGCAAGATTTTTCAGTAAATATCACTCAACTGCACAGAAAAGAATTCAAGATCGAGATACAACTATGAAAACAGTAAGACTGAATCAGAGGTGATCTCAGGGCACACACTGAATCTAAGAACAAGATAAAAAGACAAAAATGTATTTCTTTTTGGATAGTATCTATTGGAAACTTGCAAGTAAAGCTCGTATATGATAAAACTTGTGCCTAGGAATGTCGATAACTGTGTTCCATAGAATTCATAGTGAAATTGGAATGGCTTGTGTTGCTGCCACAGTTAAAACAGAGGTAAAATTTCTAAAAGCAGCAGTCTCAACTTAGATAAAACTTATTCTTACAGTTTTCCAGTATCTTGCTCCCCTTCCACAATTCAGTCGATGTAGACACTTAGCAGCATAACTTCGTTGAGAGAAATAATATTGAAAAGCCTCACGAAAATTCACACAGCTATCGCGGTCATTTAACATCCAAAGCCCAGCATGTTGTGTGGCAACAGAGTGGACATTAAGGACAGGAAAGTTAAGACAAAATCCATCGTCTTCCACCAAAAGAAGAATCTGTGACATTTCTGCCCAAAGTAACTACAGCTCTGACAAGCCCTTCCTCCGGGAAAAGGCAGGAGAGCAGATCCAAGCTCAGGGATCTGCCTTCCTGCCTTAATATGAAATGGAACATTATGGGAAAGACGGCGAAGTTTCCACGCACAGTTTTAGAAATTTAAGCCGGTAAAGGTTGCGGCAGGATCAGTCATCAACACGGACAACTTGCCACCGGTGGGGCCCACGTGTTGCGGGTATGCGCTGCGCATGCGCCCTGGCGCCAGCCGCCCAGTCGCACCCCCCCTCTCACCCCCCTACGCGCCCCGCCCCCATTCTCCGAGGGGACGTAGGTCAGACCGCCCGGTTTCCAGAGCTTTAAAGAAAGAACGCAAATAAGTCGCCTAACGCAGGAGCTGCACTTTGCAAGGGAGAGAATGAATGGCATTTAAAGACTGATGCAGACCTAACGCAGAACCCGGCTCGGGGACCACCTCCCAGCCCCCCATCACGTGAGAGGCCTGAGCCCACACTGGACCCCGATTTCTTCCCCGGGCCCGGCGGGGACGGGGTCATCGCGAGAGAAGGAGAAATGGCTGCCCCAACGGGAGTGCAGGAGGCAGCTGATCGATGTTTCTCTCTCATCGATGTTTCTAACTCTCTATCTCTC
>NW_006288853.1:1211716-1223114 GCF_000327345.1 Myotis davidii
GAGCCCCGCCTCCCCTCGCCGCCTCTGTCCACGGCGCGGGCCGCAGCGCCACGCGGGACGGGCCTTGGCCTCGGCCCTCTCTGACCCAATCGAGGAGCGGGAGGGCAAAAGCCAGGCCCGCGACCGGAGCGGCGCGAAGGGCAGGGTTCCTAAGGCCCAACTGGGAAGAGTTCCCTTAAACTAAACCACTGGCGGCAGGTTCGAGTATCCCTCGGCGTCCCCGCAGCAGCCCCCGCAGCTTCAGGCTCAGCCCCGCCGCCGCCGAGAGCGGAACTCCGGGAGGCCGTAGGCCCCGCCTCCTCTCAGTCCGGCGCGTGCGCAGAGATGTTAATATACTAAAGTGTCCCTGCCTTCCTCTTTTCTCTGTAGCAGCGATGGCCGAGTGGTTAAGGCGTTGGACTTGAAATCCAATGGGGTCTCCCCGCGCAGGTTCGAACCCTGCTCGCTGCGGAAGCGGGTGGCTTCTCCTTTTTTCTTTATTATGTACGCGTCTTGCTTTCAAATGATAGCCCTTATCTTCCTGTTTCATTTCCCAGACGTGCTGGCTAAATGGAGCACGTCTACAGAAAACTTGAATGCACCAGATAAAAGCCAATAAATGTCAGTGCGACAAACATACACTCTTCACACTCAAAGATAAAAATCGTCCTTTGCTCTAAACGGTAAGCTAACAGTTTTAAAATCTTGTTCTTCAATGTGAAAAGCATAGTCGCAAAATAAAATTGATATAAATAGTTTTCAGGCTATGACCATCTAAACAAGCTATCATCTCATTAAAACTGATAACAAGGCTAATGGTCCCTCTCCTTCCATCTCAGGATTACCTTCAGCGGTTCCCCCACCACATCCAAAAGTGGTGTGAAATAGGGAGATAATAAAATATTTTGAAAGTTCGACTTCTAAACCATGAGATTATATTCACATAATGGAACAATATGCACATAGCCACTAAAATGATGTTAATGACATGGGAGGGCCTTCCCGGTGCATTGCCAAGTGCAAAAAGTTGGACAGTTTGTAAAACAATTTATATTATGATCACATTTTTGTTCAACAGTTCATTTGTGTGACGAGAATGGGAGAAAAAGAGAGAATGGATGGGGGGCTGGGAAGAAATAACAGTAACTTTTATCTCTGGATGGTGGGATTTAAATTTTCTTAACAGTTTTTAAACTAGTTTCCAATCATATATTGACCCAGTGTTTTCTTAATAATAAAAGAAAATTGTGAGGTTAGTCTTTGAGACCCTGGACAACCCCTTCTGCTCCCTTTCCGTCCACCTTTCCCTTTCTCCCTCCCACCCCATACTGTCCAGATGTCCTTGGGAGTTCCCTGACACCTCACAGCTGGAGACAGCCTTCTGTGATACCCAAAGTACATTCCCCCACACAGCCCCCATCCCACTGGATACAATCACCACATTCACATCTTCAGTCCATCCTCCCTACCCGATCCCATCCTCTTCTGCTCCCATTCAAGTCACTTATAAATAACTGCATTGGTTTCCTAGCTCATCTCCTTCCCTGTTTTAGTCAGGATCACACTGAGCTCCAAATGACGGAAAACCAAACTCCAGTGACTTAAACACATAGGGCAGTGGTTCTCAACCTTAGCTGCACATAAGAATCACCTGGGAATCTTTTTAAAATCCTGATTGCTGGGCCTCATCCTCCGGAAATTCTGTTTCTTTGTTATGGGATGGGGCCACAACATTAGTAACAAAGAAACAGAATTTCCGGAGGATGAGGCCCAGAAATCGGGATTTTAAAAAGATTCGCAGGTGATTCTAACGTGCAGCCGAGGTTGAGAACCACTGACATAGGGGTTTCTGTCAAATCTGGGAGTAGGCACTTCTCCGATGGAACAGCGGACAGGGTTGTTTCCCGCGTTCTGCTCTGCCATTCTTAATGCGCTGACTCTAGTTTGACCAAATCTCTGTCCCTGTGGTCAACAGAGCCCCGGCTTTGTTCCCAAGATTATCTGCTGCTGATCATAACCTCGTTGTCTTGATGCTTAAATGAACGGTCTTGCGAGGCAGGAGGAGGTGGGTGGGTCAGGCGCGTGCGCAGAGATGGGTCGGGCCAGTCTGAATCGGCTCTCTGCCTCGGTTTCCCAATTCCACTTGCCCAGGAATTTCCCTGGCTTCTAACTCTCCTGCCTCACTTACATGTATATCTTGGCACAGTCCCAGCTCCTGTGCAAGGCTGACTTGAGGGTTAGATTCATTTTAGAAACTAACTTATTTCTAAAATGCAGGCAGAGGCATTCAGAGATGTTATCTGTAGCTTTTCCTGTTCCTGCTCTTGCCATGAAAACTAGCCACGATATCGTTCAGATCTACTTGTGACAATGTGGATTCGGTTTACGTTCAGCCAGGCTTGGGAAATGACCACTGCTCAGGCAGATGGATGCTTCCCGAGCCCCTCACCTCTAACACACTATCTTAGCACCACCTTCGAGTGGATGTCTTTCTAAATTATTCTTTGTTTCTCCCCCACCGCTTTTTCAGATTCGTTAAAAAAATAATAACCGTCTAACCATTTTTCTCAAGACTGTCTCTACAAAACATGCAGCCTGTCACTCACTGACTAAGCTGTATAACCCTATTTCAATATTTTATTTACTCTTTTTTATTACCTATTATTATTACTACAGCATTTGAGAATTTCTCATTAGAGGGAATGCTTGACTATTGGGGAAATAAAAAGATATTTTCATCTTCCCAGCAAAACCCACCACTCAAGCTGTAACATTTCCCAGTTATGACTCTTCTGCAATCCCACTGATTCTGGTGGGTGCTATCCACTTTTTAAAGATGATTAAATTATCAAACTGCTTGTATGTGGTTATTCAGGTACGGTGGGGCCAACAGGTCAGGAGAAGATTGCCACTGAAAAGATCATGTGTTACAATTCCCAAAGGGAGGAGAGGGGCATGCCACACCAGGGGGTCAAAGCAGGTCTGCCTGAGGGCGAATTTTTGGCATTGAGTTGACAGAGTAATTTGAGTTAACGAGCTCGGTCTCGGAACGAATTAAACTCGTAAGTCAAGGCCCCACTGTATTTTGGATCCTGAGGAAGGAGCAGGAGAGGCAGGGGAAGCAGGGTGAGGGGTGGCTTGTCTGAATGGTTTCAGCGGCTGTGCGGCATAGGAGTTGTCCCTAGCTGTCTGGTGCCTGGCCTTGGGGTGACTAGGGCAAGGGGTTAGGTCCCTGAGTGTAAGAGCTCCAGAAGGAGGGGGTGAAGGTGTGGGTTCAGGGATGCTTCATGGCAGATGTGAGGCACGCTTGCCGGTGAGTTCTTTTTTGTCTTTAGATACTGGCTAGGCCATGGAAGGGGCAGACTCCCCAGATGTCAAAGCATCAGAAATACAGAATCAATGAAGGCACGATTTTTTAAATATAAAAAATAACATTTTTAACAGAATTTTAAAACCATTTCAGTCAGTAGCACAGCAGGAAACAGAGCACACTCAATTTGGGACCATTCTAAGTAGGCCTGTTACAAAGGTAAGGAGCGGGGGTAGAGAAACCACAAGGAGCAGCAAAGTGTGTCACCGCCCTCCAGAGGGGCTGGGTGCCCCCCAGGACGCAGGAGAAGAGAGTTCGGAGGAGGAGCCGTGACCTTCCTTTAGGGGACACACAGGCTAGAGGACCCCAGCAGGGAGGGCTGCACCTCCTTACACTTCTCCCTCCCCCTGCCTTCTCACTGGGCCTCCCCATCGGCCAAACTCAACCAGTCAGCCAACACAGTGGGGGGACAGGACAGAGAATGGGCTGGAGAGGAGATACTGGGGACTCTCCCTTACATAAAACTAGGGAAACAAAGAAATAAAAATAATTACCCACACACCAGCATTTTAACATTCCAACTTCATCACCATGGCATATTCCTTCCTGTTCTATATGTATAGAGTTTAATATACAGTTACATTAAAAGTTAAATTGTTGACTGTTTCAAACCTACAGAGATGCACAGAAAATAATATAGTACATAGCATATTCTATATTTTTTCATTAGAATTATCTCGTACGCTTTGCTGCTCCTCTGTCTTCATAACCATGGTGTGTGATGGCTCTATGATACACTGCACAGCAGCTACATCAGAGTTAGTGAGCAACTGCTGCACACGTGGGCTCCTTCCTTGTTTCTAAAGACTAATGTTAAATAATGTTGTGATGTACATCTTTGAGATAAGAGCCTTTTCCATATTTTATGTTAATTCTTTAGCGTCTATATCTCTAAGAATAAGTCTATACTGAAGCAAAGTACATGGACAATTTCACGGCTCTAAATACATATTGCTACATTGCATTGCTAACGAGTTGTGCCCAAGTACAGTGCCAGCAGTAATGCTTGAGAAAGCTGGGATCATGGAACCCTCATCTACGCTGAGTATTACCGCGTGCAGCCTTTTTTTTTCTTCTTGGGTAATTTAGTAGGTAAGAACACTCCTCGTTTTCACTTAGTTTGCATTTCCTTGATTACTGCCAGAGTTTCTATGTGTTGCCATATGTGTTTACTAGTTGTATTTCCTGTTTCATTCCTGACCTTCTATTGTATCAGCTATTGGTCCCTAAAGCTGCTCCTGAAATTGACCCTTGGGGGAATCCTTATTGAAAACAACTGAGTGTCATGGATGGTAAGAGAGCAATTTCAAAGGAAAGAGGCGAATGAATTTCATGCTGGGGGTTATGGTCTTAATATCTACTTTTGGAGGAAGTGTATCATGCTATTAGAACAGGGGTCCTCAAACTTTTTAAACAGGGGGCCAGTTCACTGTCCCTCAGACCGTTGGAGGGCCAGACTATAGTTTAAAAAAAAACAAACTATGAACAAATTCCTATGCACACTGCACATATCTTATTTTGAAGTAAAAAAACAAAACGGGGACAAATACAATATTTGTATTTGCATGTGGACCGCGGGCTGTAGTTTGAGGACCCCTGTATTAGAGTGTCAGATTTGCCCACCCCTCCCCTAGTACCCTTCTTTCCCCTGCTCCAGCATTTTATATATATATATTATTGATTTTTTACAGAGAGGAAGGGAGATAGAGAGCTAGAAACATCGATCAGCTGCCTCCTGCACATCTCCCACTGGGGATGTGCCCACAACCAAGGCACATGCCCTTGACCGGAATTGAACCTGGGACCCTTCAGTCCACAGGCCGACGCTCTATCCACTGAGCCAAACCGGCTTCGGCAGCTCCAGCATTTAAAATAACTGGTGCAAAGCTAAATGCCACCTGAATGATGGTGGTAATTAATTCATTGTTACTTTCCATTCTCTGTTGGCATCATGATGGTTCAGCATTAGCTTTGGGGGATATTGAAGGTAGCTGGCTTGGATTCTGAGAAACGTGTGTCTATTATGGTCTGCCAGTGGTTCTCAGCCTTCCTAATGCCGCGTCCCTTTCATACAGTTCCTCATGTTGCGGTGACCCCCAACCATAACATTATTTTCGTTGCTACTTCATAACTGTAATGTTGCTACTGTTATGAATCGTAATGTAAATATCTGATATGCAGGATGTATTTTCATTGTTCGCGACCCACAGGTTGAGAACCGCTGGCTGTTGTTGTTTATCTTCTCTCTCTTTCCTTACCTGGCAAGCTGTTTGAGGAAGTATCTTCCTTGACCCACCAGGCTCCAAAACTGCAGGAGGTTCTTTTTATGTCAAACATCCTCCAATATTAGAAGTTTCACCTAAGAGAGCTTATTAAAAACGACCTTTTGCCCAACCGATGTGGCTCAGTGGTTGAGTGTAGTAGACCAATGAACCAGGAGGTCACGGTTCAATTGCCAGTCAGGTCACATGCCTGGGTTGCAGGCTCCATTTCCAGTAAGGGGTGTGCAGGAGGCAGCCAATCAATGATTCTCTCTCATCATTGATGTTTCCATTTCTCTCTCCCTCTCCCTGCCTCTCTAAAATCAATAAAAATATATACATATATTTTTAAAGCATGACCCTTGGACCTCACTGCTGGTGACTCTGATTCAATAGATATGAGATGAGCCCAGCAATCTACACTTCATTTAATGATGAGATGCAGGGGTATCTACTGACCACACTCTGTGAAACACTGGTATGGATCCTGGGGATAGGAAGTCAGTTTATACTGAGAATATTCATGGTAGAGGCAGGAACGGGGCTGGAAATAGGGGGGAGAGTACCGTCCAGTAAGGGCCCCTTCTGGGCCCATTCCCCAAGAGTGTCCTTGTGGCAGACATTGTGCAAATAAGACCAGAATTGGCTGGAGAAGGTAGTCAGTGTGTGGCAACTTTTTTATATGTAAGAGATGTCGTGGCCAACAAAACAACCTGTCTAGTTGATTCCGTTAGAATAATCTGGTTATTATTTCCCAGGAAAGAAGTAAAGGGAAGACCAGATAACACAGGCATGCCATTTATACAGCTTTGCTAGTTTAACACTATCGGAGTCTGTTCTCTGCTGATGGATGGGAGAAGGGACTGAACAAAGGCAGTTTGGACGCATTCCCAGGAAGATCTGGGTGACATGGGAAGGTGCTTGTCTGTTGGTCACACCTGTAAACAAATCAGTGGCCAGGATGGGTGTGGCCACTGCAAGCTCACTAAACCTGAGTATTTACATTTCTGAACGAAGGAGCGCGTTCCCTTGGCCCTTGTGCACTGGGCTGCTGGCCCCCCGGTGCAGGGCTGCTCATGGCCACGTGGGACCCACCTGGGCTGAGTCTGGACTGAAGGTACTGCTCCCGGGTCCAGCCTGGGACAGGCACGCTGGACACTGGCCCACCTTTCGGCTTTCCTGGAACCACAGCTGCCCCTCTCTCAGGGCTGGTTTCAGGGACAAGGGACTTGACAACCGAGGAATGTAACTCCATGCACATAAAGCCTTCTACCACCTCTCGTTCTCCCGTGGGTGCTCTGAAAGTGCTCATTTCAGAAGACCCCCAAGAAGCCCACTCCCACTCGTGTCTGGGAAATCTGGCCCACTGATTTCTCCAGCAACATACCCACACTTAATTCATTATAACATCACTTCATGATATGTAAGTACATTTTCAGTGTTGTGGTACCTTCCTCATCCCTATCTCCTGACCTTCTACAACAGCGGTTCTCAACCTTGGCTACAAATTAGAATCACCTGGGAATCTTTTTTAAATCCTGATTTCTAGGCCTTATTCTCCGGAAATTCTGTTTCTTTGTTATGGGGTGGAACCACAACATTAGTAACAAAGAAACAGAATTTCCGGAGGATGAGGCCCAGAAATCAGGATTTTAAAAAGATTCCCAGGTGATTCTAATGTGCAGCCAAGGTTGAGAACCACTGTTCTACAATGTACCTTTAAGCTTCCACATCAATCCTACCTCTGACCACAAAGTTTCTGATTTTTTTAAAAAAAACAGCCCTATGTGAACAAAAGTATTTCTTTTCCACAAAGCATTGCCCTCAGTGAACTGGCCTGAGCTGCTTGCAGAATTGCTGGGGTAAAATGTCTTTTTTTTTCCAGTTTACATTCAATATTATTTGTTATCAGTCTCAGGTGTACAGCATAGTGGTTAGACGGTCATCTACAAAGTGTTCCCCCTGACATTTCCACTGGGTTGAGATTTCTTCAGGCCCTTCTGGATCTTATTCATGAAATGTCTGCAATGGACAAGGACATAGCTGACCACACTGTAGAGGTTCAGACACAAAGCAACAACCACCAAACCTGGAGTCTTTTTACAACATCACAAACTAGCAAATGCTCTGGGGGCAAACCCTTCTTCTACTATTAGCCCAAGGCTGCCATCTGGTGGCAATCTATGGAACGGTGACTCGAGCTTATAGATTTTGAAGAGCCTTTTTTAGGAGACAATGTGAATACACTGCTGGGGCGCGGCGGGGAAAATCTTTGCATTTCCTTGTCATATCTTCTGTCAATTTGTAGTATAAGTAAAACCGACTTTGGATAATTTTGAAAAATAATAGAAAAATTCTACTCACATAAGCATAGACGTTTAGAATAGAAAAGATCTTAGAAATCACCTTATAAAGAAATAGCCAGCCGAAACCAGTTTGGCTCAGTGGATAGAGCGTCAGCCTGTGGACTGAGGGGTCCCAGGTTCGATTCCGGTCAAGGGCATGTACCTGGGTTGCGGGCACATCCCCAGTGGGAGAAGTGCAGGAGGCAGCTGATCGGTGTTTCTCTCTCATCGATGTTTCTAACTCTCTGTCTTCCTCCCTTCCTCTCTGTAAAAAGTCAATAAAATGTATTTTTTTAAAAAAAGAAAAGAAAAAATAGCCAGGCTTTTTGTAAGACTAGTTGAACAAAATGCCAAAGTTTTGATGTATCACTCTGCTAAAATCACTAAACATCAGGTTTACACATTTTCCAAATGGGAACTTTGCATTGTGAGGTTCTCCTTTATCCAGAACTGGAATTGCTCCTAAGGAAAAATCTCATTCCGCACTCGCTGCATGTGTCTAAAGTGCTTTCCCTGGCCCATTTCACTTCAGGGCTTCGCCTGCACATGCATGGCTACAGCTCTGACGTCTCCCTTGAATACACAGTCCTTCTCTCAAGTCCTTCTTAAGCACCCAGAGTGCTGTGCCACTTTCTTGCTTTCTCTCTGAACCCAGTTGTAAGGCACCAAAAAGCACAAAACTTTTCACACACACTCACACAAAAATAAAAAATCTACCCGGGGCATGCACTTTAGTTAGCAGGTTTGGGCATTGTACCAACTGCATAACCGTTGTCAGCACCATGAGAAGGCAGCCCTGGGTGGGGAGAGCGATGCTCTCAGAGACTGATCCCCAAGTAGGAAATAGAAGAGCAGCACCTGGGAGAGCCCGGGGTTAAGAGAAAACAGACGCAGACAGACGGCTTCTCTCGTTCTCTGAATTTTTACCATATGTGATCCCCAGGGTAGGGCATGCAGGAGGCAGCCGATCAATTATCTCTCTCATCATTGATGTTTCTTGAAGATACTATATTTCTGCTGTTGTGTCCTAAGGTATAGCCATTCTTCATGTGCTGAAAATTATAACAACCTTTTCAGAACCGCATCAAAGGTCATTTTGTAGTCTGGAGGTGCTTTGTGCTTTGGGAGCTTTATCTTTATCTTCAGTAAGAAAAGGTGTATTTTATAAAGGGTTAAATAATGCTAATCCCTACATTCTAATTTCAGAACTAGAGTCCTGGTGCATGAAAATTCATGCACTGGAGGGGGCCCTCAGCCTGGCCTGCCCCCTCTCACAGTCTGGGAGCTCTCAGGGGCGGGAGGCAACCCGGTGATCAGGGGAAGGTGGTGCCCCGTCACACCTCTGCTGCTGCCACTGCCAGCAGCGCAAGCCTCGGCCGGCCCTGGTTACCTGAGCCTCAGGCGGCCCTGGGCGGCTGGCCGCTGTCTTGTGTCTGTGGGTGCTGCCATCTTTGAGGGCGTGGCAGTCAATTAGTATATTCCCTCCTTATTGGCTGTGGGCACTGCCATCTTTGAGGGTGGAGCAGTCAATTAGCATATTCCCTCCTTATTGGCTGTGGGATCTGCCATCTTTGAGGGCAGGGCAGTCAATTAGCATATTCCCTCCTTATTGGCTGTGGGCACCATCATCTTTGTGATGGTGTGAGGGTCAATTAGCATATCCCGGCATTATTAGATAGGATGCCTAGTATGTCAGTCACCTAGAAATTTTTCTTTCCAAATGCACCACTCGCTGTCAAATCTCCAAGCTGTTCCTTCCACTAAAAATACACTCTCCTACTCCTATCCCTGCCCATCAGCCTGGAGAACCCTATACATCTTTCAAAAGCCGGCTCAAATACCTACACATGTGAAGACCTCTCTGACTCTCCCCCTCAAAGGTGACTTACTCTTTTTGGACATACTTCTACCACAGCACAACGGAAATGCCAATGTCATTATCTGTATTCATATCTGAGTCTCCCACCGACTGTGGGCTCTTTGAGAGGCGGGCACTGGTAGTTCATCTTTGTATCCTGAGTCCCTAAGCAGTCTGTGGCACATAGAGAACATCCAATAAAGGCTTACTGAATAAATAAATAAATAAATATTAGAGGAGAAAGAAAAGAAAAAAAGAGAAAAGGGAAAGCAAAGATGAGATTGAAAGAAAAAGATGAAATAGAAGAAAGGAAGCCCTGGCCAGTGTTCTCTGTGGTTAGAGCATCAGCCTGCACACCACAGGGCCGCAGGTTTGATTCCTATCAAGCGGGGGAGGAAGACAATATACGAAGCAAACAGCTGACCGTGGCGAGGCAGAACCAGACAGCTTGATATTTTAGGTCACAACACCAAGGGCAAATCAGGCTTCCAGAAATGTTTCTTTGGCCAGCACAGCATTTTTAAAAATTTTGATTTAATAATCAAAACTTAAGAACCATAAAAATCCAGATTTCTAGCTTCTTAAACAAAAATAGGTCCAGCCTAGCCTGGGTTAGCACTCTCCATGATAGCCATTGGCTGGGTGTGAGGATGCTTTTCCCAGGTTACCACAGTCCCCAGTACTCCCTATTGTAGGCCCAACATGGACGTTGAATATCACCGGCCACTTACCATTGAGCTTGTGCTCTTGGTTTGCTTATAATTGACCTACTTCATTCATTTACTTCACCTGCCTGACTCTTTTAAACCTTAGAGTACATCACCCGTGTCCCAACCAATGCTCCATCTAGATCTTCTAATGGCTACAAAAATAACAATAGTAATAGTAGTAATTATTCTAGATCTGCACTCGCCAATACACTTTTCTAAGATGGTGGGAATATTCTGCAATCTACTCTGTCCACGTGAGGCTTTTGAGCACTTGAAATAGGACAAATGTGACTGAGGAGGTGGATTTCTACTGTTATTTCATTTACAGGCATTTAATTTTAATTTAGGGCAGTGTTTCTCAAGATGTGGTGTGTATGGAAATACCTGGGGATCTTGTCAAAATGCACTATAATTTAACAGATCCAGAGTGGGGCATGAGATTCTGCATGTCTAATAAGTCCCCAGGTGATGCTGATGATTCTGGGCTTTGGACCACACTCTGGGGAGCAAGATTCCACAGCAATGCTGCTCAAACCTTAGCATAAATCCAGGAGATGCCAAACATATTCCTGGGCCCTCCCCTCACAGACGCTGATTCAATAGGTCTGAGGTGGGGCCCAGTAGTTTGCATTTGTAACAAGGTCCTGGATGCTGGAGCACTGTTCTAGAGAATGGGAAGATGTTGGTAGCAAAAATAATTTTAGTCATTCTCTGATTTTCTTTCCCAACTGCTACTAGTAATCTATATATATAAAAGCCAGCAATCAGAATGCTGTAACGACCAGAACGACTGGTCACTATGATGCCCACTGCGGCCAGCGAACCCGCCTGATTGGGGGGTGGGGCCAGCTGGCCAACCTCCTGTGGACCCACCC
>NW_006288853.1:1223231-1233551 GCF_000327345.1 Myotis davidii
TGACTGCCCCCCAACCGGCCCCCCACCCCAATCAGAGGCAATGCCCACTGGCCAATTGCCTGAAGCCCCTTCCCCCAGCCAGCCTGGCCCTGATCAGGCCCTGATTAGGGCGGGCTGGCCGGCCAATGTCCCCCATGTCCTCTTCCTGGCAGGCCTGGCCCCCACCAATGCAGGAATTCGTGCACTGGGCCTCTAGTAGTTAATATTTGTGTCCTACCTACATCAAGGGAATTACTATCCCATTTTACTGATGCGGAAACAGGCAGTGGGAGGTTAATGAACTTGCCTAAGGTGACAATGATGGCAGGTGCTGTCTCCAGAGCCACCCACCTACCTGCACATATTACACGGTGGGTGACATGACCATGGGTGTTTGCCGGTGGAGTGTCCTTGCCTTCATGTATACATACACTCTCCGATCCCTAGAATTTAGAACAGACGAGAAAGAAAACCAGGACAGTCTGGGTTTGTTTTATTTCCTGGTAAAATATACAAGAGAGGACATGGGCTCAGAGAAGCAAAAGTAAGATACTTTTCATCATTTCTCTTTTATTATTATCTGGGGAACAGCACTGATAAGCTTCTGTTTCTAAACTTTTTAAGGCCACACTTTTATTGTTTGAGCACTGGCGAGCATTTTTAGCTAGTTGCTACTGGTAGAGACACATCCCCCTCCCTCTCCACAAACACCCGCAGAACCTGTGTCACTCATCTGCTCAGCTGCTCCTTCCTCCGCAGCTGGGAAGGCCAAGGTAAGAGAGGAGAAGGAAGGTGGGAGAAAGCCAGGTCTGTGCTCCGGGCAGTCAGGATCTGTAACCACTTGTGAGACCTAGGGTCCTTATGGCTTTGATTAAATTTGGTTTTAAATCCCAGCTCTAGAAATCATATCCCTCTCTCTATGCAGGTATGTATACCTCTCAGAGACCTAGCCTTACCCCCAGGTAATCAGCAACCCCCCAGACCGCAGAAGACAATAGCCAGGACCTGACTCATGGTCACACTGTTCGACCTCCAGCAGGCTAAAGAGAACATGTCATGTCTCAGTTCCCCAGCCCCAAGGTGGACAGACCGCCTGGCTACTTTCCCATGAGACCAGACAGAGGGGCCAGAAAAGATCTCACCTGTCCTCAGAGCTGTCCTCAAGACCAGAAGAAATGATTTATTACTCTTGTGTGCTGTGCCAGCACAGCCAAGGGTTCAGTAAGCCCTGAGGTGGGGCAGTGAAGGATGTAGAAAAGACAAAGAGAATAAGCTGGGTCTAGGTCAGCCGTGGGCAAACTACGGCCCGTGGGCCGGATCCGGCCCGTTTGAAATGAATAAAACTAAAACAGAGGTAAACAAGGTACTGGTCACCATAGTTGCAATGTTCTTGTGAGTTTCACTTGTTTTGGTAGCACTTGCTGCATCTCCCTCAGCCCATTAGCTACCCAGATAAGATCTAGGGAGAGTCATAAGGTCAAGCCTAATTATGCTAAGGGGGCTGTGCCCTCTAAGCTGGGACTTGTTTGTGGCTTTGCCAACAGGTCGGTCCAAGGCTTAATAACCCTATAGCCACTCCCTACACTCTTACCTCAACTCGGACCAATCAGCTCCCAGCACAACCCTGACCGTCTAACCCACCCCAAACCCCTAACCCTCTTGTCTTCTGATGTTTGCCCTATATAATCTGAAACCTGCACAAGCTCCCCGGCTCCGCATTGACCAGTTCAGTATTAACTATTTTTTCTTTCTATACTGCAAACTCCTGCTGGTGCGTTTCTTCCGGCCAGTGCGTGCAGGCAGCTGGACTCAAGGAACAACACAGGGAGAGTCCCAACCTCTGAGAAACTATTCAAGCCTGGTGACAAGGGAAGCCTTCTCCCGGCCACAGGTGCTCGGAGCCTGCAGGGGGCGCTCCAAATGGCCTCAGGCTAGAGGTGAAGAGCAGGGAGAGCCCAGCGAGGCAGAGCATGGCTGCAGCTCATAGGCCTGTTGGAAGCCCAAATGGAGTGCCCCTGGGGTCATGGGGACCCCCAGAAATAGCTTCTCACAAAAGGGAGGGCTCGGGTCTCCTATATGTGGGTAGAACCATCAAGACATTAACCATTTCACCTACAACTTATACTTTTTGAAGCTACCGTGGTCCTCACCCTGAGAAGCAAGTTAGAATTACCCTGGAGTTGTCAAATCCCAACAGGAAGGGACACCCAGACCCATTACATCAGAACCTCCGGGTGGGACTCAGGCACCAGGGTTTTCATCTTCCCCAGGTGGTTTCAAAGTGGAGAACTTTGAAATAGTTTAAAATATATATAATGTTTTTCATTTTATCGTTTTTAGAATATAACAAAACTACAAATTCTCAACCAAATTAGATTAATTGGAAGGTTCAAATAAGATTTCTGTGAAAAATGCCCTGGCCAGTTTGCTCCGTGGTTAGAGTGTCGGCCCGAGTACCGAAACCATTTGGCCAAGTACCAGCCATTTGGAGCGCCCCCTGCAGGCTCTGAGCACCTGTGGCCGGGAGAAGGCTTCCCTTGTCACCAGGCTTGAATAGTTTCTCAGAGGTCGCAGATTCAATTCCTGGTCAAGGGCACGTACCAGTACCACGGTTGCAAGTTCCTCAGCCCTGGTAGGGGTCCCTGCAAGAGGCAACCAATCTATGTGTCTCTCTCACATCAATGTTCCTCTCTCTCTCCCCCTCCTCCCTCCCTTCCACTCTCTCTATAAATCAATAGAAAAAATATCCTTGGGTAAGGATTAAAAAAAAAAAGAATTTGTGACCAAATGCTTTTGAAAACTGTTAAACATAGGAGTTATTTGTTATCATTAGACCCTGTTTTGGAGCCTCCCCTAATGGCCTGACAAGCTGGAAAGTATTTAATATGGTTTATTTATATTTAATATACTTTATTCTGAGGACAAATCCCCATTGTCTTCAGAGGTGGGATGCTATCAAGAATGGCATCAAACTCAGATGAATGTAAAAAGATCATTGAGGTGTTTGGAGCTGGTGTGTATAGATACACCTACTTAATTGTAATCTCTCCTTTCTAGTCTCTGCCCTTTCCTTTAGAAAGAACATTCAGAGAGGAAGAGTTATGAGAAAGAATGAGAAAAAAGACACATCCTCTTTCTCTGCCTTTCCTGTCTCACTAATCCTTCACTTCTACCTCTGCCTACACATTCCCCATCAGTTCCCACACTGGCCCGGCTCCCGCTGGAGGCCTAACCAGGCCACCCCAGACCTGGTCTTGGGTCAAGCTGTGTTCTACAAAACGGAGATTCTTCCTTCTGGCCACACTTAGAAGAAACTGGATTTTCCCTAAATCCCACAGTAGGATAGAACCAGAGGAAGATCTAGTTCTCCACACACCTAACCTAGATTCCACTTTGGCAACATTCCCTCTTGGCAGCTAATTAATATAAGAAATCAGCAAAGCAAAAACACTGGAAGAAATGGAACAGCCTGGGAGGGAAGGGAAAGGATGAGAAAGTGCAGCCTGATGCAAAATATTCTCCCATGGTGAGGGTGAGATGACACAGAAAGCCGAGAAGTAATAATAGTGGAAGACACAGCCACACTGATGCATATCACAAAACCTGAAATTGAAGGGAATTGAAGCCTTTCATCGTGACACATTTCATCATTTCCTCAGTAATTGGATCAGTTTTATAATTTCTTCCATCACTGACTCCCCAGGAGTCCTGGCATCTCTCCGTCTATGATATGGAGATGGTGGGTAATGGTGTTTGCCTCCAGGAAATTAAAGACCCTTTCAATAACTGCATTAGTCATCCACACTTGCTGCTGTGATTGATCTGGTAACCACCATCAGATCTGGGCACAGAAAGGATATGAAAATTCATACGCAGGAAAACAATCTTATCTTCCCTCTCCCTATCCAGCTCTCTCTTTACAAGAAATATCTGCAAAGTCATTTCTGCATTTCTAATCTGTTCATTAAAGGGCATATTTGTGACAGGCTGGGATATATCCACTGGGGACTGAAAACAATTTAGGATCCTAGGAAATGGTGAATTCTGCCTAGGTTTTTCAAAGTTGCTCTGTTGAGTTGCCCTTTAATGTAAAAGAGCAAAACTGTTTCAGAATTGTATTTTAACATTTCAGGACACCAAGAAGGCAAGAAGCCATAACACTGAGAAAAAGAAAAGAAAAGAAAAACGCCCTGTTCTCTTTCTGTCTCTGTGGAAGTTACCAGGAAAAAAAAAGTGTACTCTGGTTTTATTACTGCTTTATATCATGGGCACTCCCTGGTATCAAGCTTAGGGGAGGTGCTGGGGAAATTGTTCCATAAGCACAATGCCAAACACGCCACTCAACAAAGTCTAGTCTAGAGTGAAAAAACGTAAAGGCAACAATCCCAATGAACAAGCACTATTCTCTGGGTTTTCCAATCCAGATCTCTGAAACCTGCATCTATTGTTTAAGAGTATGATAATCAAATGTACATATACAGGGTGTCCCCCAAACTGTATATACTTTAACAGCTGATAGCTCAATTTTGAAAATGAAAGATATTTTAATAAGCACTGCCTTTATAACTGTTCAAAGTATGTGTATACATTTCTGGGGGGAATGTATACACTGTTTGATCCATTCAAGTACTAGGTTATTTATCCTACAGGTATACTTCCCATACAAGAAATACTATGTATAAAGCTATTCATTACAGTGTTTCTTGTGATCAGGAATAAAAGCTGTAAATAACCTTAAAAAGCATCAATGGAAGACAAGTTAAATTTTGGTTCATCCACACAATGGAATCCCATGAAACAGATAAAAAGAATGAAGTAGCACTCATACACTAAAAATGGAAAAATCCCTAGGATTAACTGAATAAATGGAAAGTATGCAGCCGTGTAAACAGTATGTTACCATTTATATAAAGAAAAGAACTACACAGAACTTAGAAGACAGAACCTACACAGAACCTAGAGACAGAAGAACTTTGCTGGAGAGAACATGGCAAAAGATCCTGGACAGAACCTGGCTACAGAACTTGGTTGGAGAACCTAGACAGAACCTGGCTGAAGAACCCGGCTACAGAACCTGGCGACCAAACCTGGCTGGAGAACCTAAACCGAACCTGGCTGGAGAACCTAGAATACAAGTCAATAGAGCTCAGAACACTCTGTAAATGTGGTTACTGTTCTAAGAATTCACAAAAATAAACACTGGAATTCTTCTGTGAAGAAAAAAAGAAAGAAAAAAAAAAAAGAAAAGAACAGAGCCCTGGCTGGTGTGGTTGAGTTGGCTGGGTGTCATTTATGTACCAAGAGGGAGATGGTTCGATTCCCGGTCAGGGCACATGCCCGAATTTCAGGCTCAATACCGGTCAGCAAGAGTCCAGGAAGCAGCCAATTGATATTCCGCTCTCACATGAACCTCTCTCTCTCTCTCTCTCTCTCTCTCTCTCTCTCTCAATAGACACACATCTATGTGTGTGATCCATAGCATAGCTATGGTAATATATGCAAGAATCAGTGCCTCTAAGACAGAGAACTGGGGGAAAAGGGATTGAGGAGGTAAAGAGGCCATAATTCTATTAATTGATTATCACAAGACTTACTATATAATTCCATGTAAAAACTAGAAGCCCAATGCATGAAAACTGTGCAAAAGTAAGCCTTCCTTCCCCCAGCTGCCGGCATTCGCTTCCCTCACAGCCCTGGCTTCGTCTGGAAGGTCATCCAGAAGGACATTGGTCCAATTAGCATATTATGCTTCATTATTATAGATAGTAACGAGTACACATAGTGCTTTGCCAGGCATATTCTAAGCACATTACATACTTACACTAATTCAACATGCTCCTTTTAAACTATACAAAATTCAGGTACCTGTCTTATTTCACTAAATTATCAATTACTTGAGAGCATCAACATGACTTAAGCATTTTTACATCCTACACAAATGACAGTACAATATTTTCACAATATTGCTCTCAATGAACAGCAAAAGGAAGCATCAACAAAATGAAAAGGGAGCCCACTGTATGGGAGAACATATTTGGATACATCTGATAAAGGTTTAATATACAAAATATATAAGGAACTCATACAACTTAACAAAAAGAAGACAAACAGTCCAATTAAAAAATGGGCAAAGGACCGAAATAGACACTTCTCCAAAGTGAACATACAGGTGTCCAAGAGACATATGAAAAAAATGCTCAAAGTGTCTAATCATCTGACAGATGCAAATCAACATGACAATGAGGTACCACCTCACACCTAGTGTCTCTTTTCTCCTTTCAGTTTCATTATCCCTTTTCCTACCTGATGGTCCCTGCCCCGAGCTCAGCCATCCTCTGGCTAGCCAGTTCAGCTCAGTGGATAGAGCGTCAGCCTGCGGACTGAAAGGTCCCAGGTTCGATTCCGGTCAAGGGCATGTACCTTGGTTGCGGGCACATCCCCAGTAAGGAGTGTGTAGGAGGCAGCTGATCAATGTTTCTCTCTCATTGATGTTTCTAAGTCTCTATCCCTCCCCTTTCCTCTCTGTAAAAAAATCAATAAAATATATACTAAAAATAAAAAAAGGGAGGATCTCTTATCCTTTGAGACAACACAGAGGGACCTGGAGAGTATTATGATAAGTGAAATAAGCCAGTCAGAGAAAGACAAGTATCACATGATCTCACTCATATGTGGAATCTAATGAAAAAATAAACTGTTGAACAAAATAGTTCCAGAGACATAGAAGCATGGAACAGACTGTTGAATCTCAGAGGGAAGGCAGGGGTGGGTGGGAAAAGATCAGCCAAAGAACTGATATAAGAACATATATGCAGCATATATGCATAACCTAGGAACACAGACAATAGGGTTGTGAAGGCCTGGGGTGAGGGACAGAGGCAAGCTATAAGGGGTCAATGGGAGAAAAAAAGAGACATATGTAACAATACTTTTAACAATAAAGATTTTAAAATAATAATAATAATGCTCTCAAGAAATATGTACCACATTCATTTATTCATGCAATATCAAATATAAGAGAAACTAGTTATCTTTAGCATTTAGAGCTGATTTAAAAGCCTAATGACCTTAATCTGTAATTATCTTTTTATAATTGTTTTGTTCCGCCATGAAGTCGAGCCAAAACTCAAAAATAAATGGCTTTGAAAATGTGCTATTATACATACGTACAATTGTAACTGTGCTGAATACATTGGGGAGTCAAACAAGTTACTGAAGAAAAGTTGTCCAGTTTTCCAACACACAGTCCTTTTTAAACTTTGAGTTCAGGAGAGTATCTAAGTGTTTAAGAATAAAAGATCTCCTACTAAGTTACATAAAGTGCTTCGCACAAGCCTGGCCCATCATAAATTCCCATTCCAGCAGAGCTCTTGCTCATTTCTTATTTGGAGGCTGCCAGCCTCATGGGAGAGAAAAGTACTCTTGTCAATAACTGGGAAATCCATCTGTAAAAAAGCAGAGTGGGCCATGGAAGTGGGAGTGTTTTTCCCTTTAACAAGTCATTAAAAGTCATCAGTGCTATGAATCAGACAATGGGGGGTTGGGAGAAAAAATTAAAACTCTAATTCTTAGGTTTAAAAATTCACTTATTCAATATAGTATTTTTTTCAAGTGCCTACCTGGACCGGGCAGGCATTATGGCAGGCAATTGTAGTCCAAAACCTCATTTTATTAATTTAACATGCTTTATATTTTTTCTATTTTTAAAGTAAAATTTGCAGATATGGTAACAATGCCAAATCACATTTTAATGAAGTGATAAAATACTGATAGAAATCATTCTCGCTACAAATTTGACAAAACAATAAAATTTCAAATAAAATTAAGGAAACCAATACAGAATTGTATTTGTTTTAAAAAAATTTTTTTTCATCCCACCAGTGTAACTCAATGGTTGAGCATTGACCTATGAACCAGAATGTCAAGGTTCAATTCCCAGTAGGAGGCATTTCAATATCCCTTTCCTTTCGTCTCTGAAATCAATAAAACAGTAATATTTGGGGGGAAAAGGTTTTCACTTAATTGGGTTCCCCCAAATTTCATATCTTGAAGTAATTTTTTATGTAATGGTTTTAGAGAGGGAAGACGGAAGAGAAAGACAAACATCGATTTGCTGTTCCACCCACTTATGTATTCACTAGTTAATTCCCTCATGTGCCCCAACTGGGATCAAAACCTCAACCCAGGCATATGGGGATGACGCTCCAACCAGCTGAGCTACCCAGCCAGGGCCAAAATACATATATTGATGTCCCAACTCCCAGTACTTCAGAATGTACCCTTTTTGAAGGTAAGGTCTTTAAAGAGATGATTAATTTAAAAGAAGGTTGTTAGGTTGGGGCCCTTAACCAGTATGACCAATGTCCTTACAAGAAGTAGAAACACCAGGGATATACATGCACAGAGAAAGACCATGTGAGGACACAGTGAGAAAGCAGCCACCTGCAAACCAAGGAGAGAGGCCTCAGGAGAAATCAAACTTGCAGACACTTTGATCTTGGACTTCAAGCCTTCAAACTGTAAGAAAATAAATTTCTGATCACTTGCAATATAACAAAAGAAATCTGGTAGGATGTGTTTCCTCAAATTAATAACCTTTTAAATTTACAAGTATTGAAATTAAAATAGAAATACCTATTCAGATTATTTTAAAAAAAAACACAGTTGAATTCTACATTCATTATGAACTTTGGGGAAATTATTTATTTCATTCTATGGGGTTTAGACAAGTAATTTCACATTTCAATTTAAGTCCAGAGTCAGAAAACATTTCTTGTACATTCCGTACTAATAATCATATATCAATGAAATATTTAAATACAGAGACTGATTTAAAAATGGATTTCTCTAAATAACATTTATCGGAAAACACACATAATACAATCCAAGTTCATATTTCATAGTTTCTGAATTTCCTCAGGAGTTCTGAAGGAGCATCCCCAGACCAGCGGAAATGAAGGTGCCAACTGTTCACATCTGAAAAACCTTTGAAGGAGAGAAGAGAAGATTTTTAAATCAGAGGTGGGAACAAAGGAGCCAGGCTTGTAATAGTAGGACAGCTTGCTGGTGAGATTTCACTGCAATAAGTGAAATGTAAGGGTAAGTCTTTGGGATGAATTATTAATATCTTACAGAAACTGATTAACTTGGGCAGGATGTTGAATTCTTGTGAACAGGATTTATTTTATATGGATGCGAGGATCTCACATGCTTAAACTTAATAATAAAAGGACATTTATAATGCCTCCAGTGGTGGTAATTTTGACAATTCACCTGCAAGGAAATTGGAAACAACTTTCAAACAGCTGCCAAAAATAAAAGGTCAATGGTAAAGGATTCTGGAAATACAAATAATGCATTCCATAAGAGTAAGATTTATTTTTTTAGAGTAATAAACAACTTTGTTGAAAATTAGATAAAAGGTCATTTTCCCTCTACTAGAGAAAATGTAAACTGACAAAACTATTCTGGGTAGGAAACTTGCAATATTTATCAAACTCATTAAAATGCATAAACATTTAACCTTACAATTGTACTTCTGAAAATTTATCTTAAGGAAATAATCATGGATGTGCTCAAGGGTTTTAACTATAAAATGTTTAACATGATACCTTTTATAAATGTTTTTAAAAATAAAAAAATAGCCCTGGCCTGTGTGACTCTCTTGGTTGAGTATCATCTCCATGCATTGCTAGGTCACCAGTTTAATTCCAGTCAGGGCACATTCCTGAGTTGCAGGCTCAATCTCCAGGAGGGGGCATGCAGGAGACAGCCAATCAATGTTTCTCTCTCTCCCTCTCCCTTCCTCTCTAAAAATATCCATAAAACATATTCAAAAAGAAAAAAAAACACCAAACATTCCAAGTATTCAGCAATAGAAAGTTGGTTAAAAGGCTGTGATATAGTCATGAACAATTTTTAATACTTACAGGCACATTAAAATGCTCATAACATATTGCTGTGACAAGTAGTTACAAAACAGTTTGATCCTGTTTTTTAAAAATATGTTTTTATTGATTTTAGAGAGAAGAAGGGAGAGGGAGAGAGATAGAAACATCAATGATGAGAGAGACTTCTCAACTGACTGCCTCCTGCACACCCCCTACTGGGGATCAAGCCAGCAACTTGGGCATGTGCCCTGACTGGAAATCAAACCATAATTTCCTGGTTCATAAGTTGACACTCAACCACTGAACCACAACAGCCGGACTCATTTTTAAATTTCTTATTTATGTGGGTATTTCTATAAGAAATGTTCAAAGTGTAGAAGGAATTACCCCTAATTGTTAATAGTAGTTATCCCTGGATAGCTGGAATAGATGTAATTTTCATTTTTCAATC
>NW_006288853.1:1235909-1237043 GCF_000327345.1 Myotis davidii
ATGTGTGATTTTTTACAGAGAGGAAGGGAGAGGGATAGAGTTAGAAACATCGATGAGAGAGAAACATTGATCAGCTGCTTCCTGCACACTCCCCACTGAGGATGTGCCCGCAACCAAGGTACATGCCCTTGACCAAAATCGAACCCAGGAACCTTGAGTCCGCAGGCTGATGCTCTATCCAGTGAGCCAAACCAGTTAGGGCAATTAATTCCCTTTTAATGTGCACAAATTTCATGCACCGGGCTACTAGTATTGCTAATGAAAATGCAGGTTACAGAAAAATAAAATATGCTTCCATTGATATTTAAACGGTTATCTAAAAGTCTAGACAGAAAAAATGTACACAGAATTGTGGACAGTGATTATCTCAGAAAAACAGGATCTGCTTGCACTTTCTTTAAAACAAATTTAAAGAATTTCCATTTGGAGAAAAAGCAAACAGGAAATTCTTTCTGACAACCTGTAATTGAAAGGCACACACAAAATATGGACAGTGTGGCCCTTTTAGTTTTAAGTACACTAACATATAAAAATATACCAAAAGATCAGTGGTATGTTCTTGAGGTGGTAAGATTACAATTTGTTTTTTCTCCCTTTTACTTGACCACATCCTCTCACATCGCACCTGCTGCCAGGCAGGCCTCTGCCAGAGGAAGCCCAATGTGAGGCACACAGGCGGGCCCGACCTGGGGGTGGGCAGAAGCCCCAAGAACATGACTGCACAGCAACAGCATCTGCTACCTTTGACTTTTTTTTAATATATTTCTTTATTATTTCAGAGAGGAAGAGAGAAGGAGAGAGAGATAGAAACATCAATGATGAGAGAGAAACATTGATCAGCTGCCTCCTGCACACCCCCTACTGGGGATCGAACCCGCAACCCAGGCATGTGCCCTTGGCCGGAATCGAACCTGGGACCCTTCAGTCCACAGGCTGACACACTATCTACTGAGCCAAGCTGGCTAGGGCTACCTTTGACTTTTTGTTTTTATTCCTAGATGTCACAGAAAACTATCTACACTAATAAAAGACAAACATGCAAATTGACTGTGCCTTTGCTATGCCTTAAGCCACGCCCACCAGCCAGTGACTATATGCAAATTAACCCAACCAAGATGGCAGCCAGCAGCCACA
>NW_006288853.1:1237432-1245258 GCF_000327345.1 Myotis davidii
CCGCCTCCTCAGCAGCGCTAAGAATGTCTGACTGCAGCTTAGGCCTGCTCCCCTCTGGCAAGTGGACATCCCCCAAGGGCTCCCGGGCTGCCAGAGGGGTGTCTGACTGCCAGCTTAGGCCTAATCCCCCGGGGAGCGGGCCTAAGCCAGCAGGTGGTTATCCCCTGAGGGGTCCCAGACTGTGAGAAGGCACAGGCCGGGCTGAGGGCCCCCCCCCCCGCGAGTGCACAAATTTTTGTGCACCAGGCCTCTAGTTTGATTTTAAAAGAGTATTTATCAGAAGCCACATTCATTGCATATTTAAATGGAAAGAGAAAAAAGTGAGATTGTCTCATACACTGGTTTGCAGATGCCATGGTCCGTATTTTACAGGTTGCAATGAAGTCAAGCAGATGACGGGGACTATTTGATGGCTCATCACATAAGAGCATCAAAAGGCAAACTCCAAAGTAAATATCAAGGATTGCTTGAGGAAATTAATAAGTATGCATAAAAGCTATGTGAACAGCCTCTCAGGGCTTAGTAAAGCTGACATGAATAATATTTCTTAAATGCTGACATTATAAAAATTTACACTACAGTAAAATGAAATTATAAATAATCATGCAACTGCACTTTTGTATATCAAACTCCAACTTTAAGGCACTACTCAGAACAGCTAATAATATCTTAAACCACACTAAGAAATACTGGTAGGCCTTGGCCAGTGTTGCTCAGTGGTTAGAGTGTTGGCCCTCTAACTCATGGGTCTCACGTTCAATCCCTGGCCACTGTTTTTCTCTTTTTCTCTCCCCCTTCCTCCTTCCCTTCCACTCTCTCTAAAAATCAATGGGAAAAATATCCTTGGGTGAGGATTAACAGAACAAAAACAAACAAAGAAAATACTGGTAAATGCAGCCTTTGGCAAAATTTCATGAGTCTCATTCTCCAACAAACTGCTCTCAGAACGAGGATCCTTCCTCTTCTCACCCCCTCCACTTCATTCACAATTTATCCTGATTGATATATCTGTGCTGTGGAATATTTATCAGCTGTTAGAAACAATGAGTTAATTCTAAAAGTAAAGTTTTGAGGAGAAGTCCCATAATAATAAAATCTGACACTAAAAAAAAAATTTTTATATGCCTGATGGAAACATTTTATGTATATTAAGTTATTTACTCCTCAAAAAGTCTGCTTAACTTAATCAATTACTGGCCTGGTACATTGTGCCTTGTTGTGTTGTATTATATGCCCTTAAATCAATGCAGCAGATCCAAGCAACAGCAGCCTCCTGATCACCACACCCTCTGAGGATCAGCAGCTGTACGTGAAGCCTCCCCGCACCAGCCAGAAGAGCCACCAAAGCTGTGAACAGCACCCACCAGAGGAGCTGCTGCCAACTGAGGAGCAGCTGCTACCGCAACCGCCCGAGGAGCAACCACAGCCCAAGGAGCCACTGCCACCCAGGGAGCAGCCACTGAATGACTCAACGTCTAGATATGTCAGTCAGATCAAACATGGGTAGACAAAGAAACCCCCAAAGGAAAGAAAAGGAGGACTTGCCAGAAAAGCAGCTAAGTGATACAGAGGCATGCAACCTGACAGAAAAAGAATTCAAAATAAGGGTCCTAGGCGTGCATAAACCGGATGGAGGAAAAAATCAACGACGTATGCAAGAAGCAAGAAGAAACAGATGAAAAAATCAAAAACTTAAGTAAGACCCAAGAAGAAATGAAGAGTGATATAACTGCAATAAAAAAAACACCATTGTAAGTATCAACAGTAGACTAGGAGAAGCGGAGGACCGAATTAGTGAATTAGAAGACAAGGAAGCAAAACACACCCAAACTGTACTGCAATTGGAGAAAACTTAATCAATTACTGTAAGATAGTAATAATTTATACCAAAAACATAACCTTTCGAAGTAGAAACTACTATTTTAACCATTATCTATATATATAATATATATAAAAGGCTAATATGCTAAGTGTCCCTCTGGGTAATTACAATAATAATCTGCTTTGTGTTGATATTTACTGTTGTGTTGATGACAATTACCTGAAAGAGTAATTGCTTTACTGGGCTGGAAAAAGTTTAGCTAAATCATAAAGCAGGTCTAACTAAGTAAGTTTATTCCTATATCTACAAAAGGCTAAGTTGACTCACACATGCGCGATTCATATAAAGCTCTCACTGGTGCCAATCGCACGAGTGTGTTTCCATCTGTCATTGTCAATCATGAATTTGGTTGACACTTCCTTTATAGAGAAAGGGCGAATAGCAATTTTAAAATATTTCTTCTAATGAATTTTCTTTCAATGTGCATGAATTCATGTACCAGGCCACTAGTATACAGATTTTTTAAAAAATCAAAGAGAGTAACTCTTATTAACATAAGAATGTCCAAACCTGTAGAGAATTTTTATAAAAATTTATTGTTTGAGTTAAACAGAGGATATGCCTGGAAGTGAGCTCTCAATAGACAGAAAAATGTTTCCCTGAATAACAGTTTGTAGTTTCTGTGTGTATTTGAGATTAAGGAGGGAATGTAAAGGAGGATTACTCGAAAGTGGTGATCTGATTACAGGTTAAGAATATGTGCTCTCTTGAGGGTGGTCACAGTTTAGGAGAGCTCTGAAGAGTCATTTCAAAGGTGTGTTAACCTAGAAGCACGGAAGCCATGGACAGAACTTGATTAAGGCCAAGATAAACCTTTTACTAAAGCAGTTACATGCCTGGGGCAGGATTTTGGTTAACACCTGAATCCAACTGCCGGGTTAGGAATTTATGACCAGATCACCCTGTGCGGTGACTTTCCATAGAAAGCCGTTTTTCATCCACATTCACTTGCCCAAGGCCATACAACTCATGGTTGGAAAAGCTGGGATCTGGTTAAGGCCACGGTGCTCTTAGCTCCTGTGTAACATAGAGAAATGTGCTCAGTGTATGGCTGTTCTATATTTTTAAAGCTCTCATGAGTGAACATATACTGTTCTTCATATATGCTTGTATCAGCATATGGAACAGTATGGAAGGAGACATACCTGGGCATCTGCATTGGTTACTTTAGGAAACAGAAGCAGAGAAAGATGGGAGATTGGGGTAGACACTAAGTTATTGTTTGTATATAATTCTTTGATTTTTTTAAATGACAAGCTCATTATTTGGGGGGTTTATCACATGTTTATAACTTTTTAAAAATATGTTGTTACTTATTTTAGAGAGAGAGAAAGGGGGTGGTATAGAGAGATAGAAATATTGATGAGAGAGAAACAGATCAGCTGCATCCTGCACACCCCTTACTAAGGATCGAGCCCACAATTTGAGTGTGTGCCCTGACCAGGAATCCAAACAGTAACTTCTTTTTTTTTTAATATATTTTATTGAATTCTTACAGGAAGGGAGAGGGATAGAGAGTTAGAAACATCGATTAGCTGCCTCCTGCACACTCCCTACTGGGTATGTGCCTGCAACCAAGGTATATGCCCTTCACTGGAATTGAACCTGGGACCTTTGAGTCCGCAGGCCGATGCTCTATCCATTGAGCCAAACCAGTTAGGGCCAAAAAGTAACTTATCAACGCTCAACCACTGCGCAACACTGGCTGGGCTATATAACTTTTCTAAAGAAAGCAATTTTCAGATTCTTATGACAGGCAGTCAAGTGGGGCCTCAGCATCATGCCTGAGTCTCTAAAGTGTCCAACGGCCCAAGTTCTGGTGAAGTCTGAATCCAAAATAGAAAGTCACAGGTACCCTCCAGGATTTAGAGAGGGACAGATCTGAACTTTCCAAGGCTGAATGGAGAAACATTTGCATGTTTGCCTTTGTGTGTGTGTTGGGGGGCGGGGCGGGGGGGCGTGTTTGCATGTGTGTGTTGCTTAAAACGGTTTCCTAACATTCGGGCTTCAGCTTTGATCAGCTTGCTGTAACACATTTCCAGTTACAAGGCTGATGCAGTCAACATACAGACTACAAAATGATCTTTTGATTAACACCTGAATCCAACTCTAAGAATCTTTATTCCCAAAAGTAGTGAGCACTTATAAGTTCTCCGCAAAGAGAGATTTGAAGTAATCATTTCTAGAAAGATTATAATTCACCACAAACTATCTACTTGTCTTCTTTTATTAAATGGGTGTTCAAGGATGTTCAGGAACCTTCTGTTTAAAGGCTAAAATCTAATGGAGTGCTGAATCACAACACTGAAAATCAAATATGATTTTGAAGGACAGTTACAGTGTGTGTACATAACACACTTATCGACACAAGACACACAGTGGAATGGCTACACAGACAAACAAAGAAATGATAATAATAGCTCACATTTACCCAGGGCCTGCTATAGACCAATCACTGTGCTAAGCATTTTGCATGGATCTCTTCATGTAATCCTTATGATAAGTCTTTGAGAAGGTACCATTATGATTTCTATTTTGTAGATGAGGAAACTGAGGTCTAGAGAAGTTAAGTAACTTTTACCAAGTAATACAGACAATAAATTGTAGAGTCAGGATGTGTAGTTTGGGAGCCAGGATTTCAACCTCCTAACACCCTGCTTCCGTGGATCTATAAATGATTCAGAATGTCTACAGAGCTACTTTCAGATAAGGCATCTTCTCAAGATAGTGCAGTGCCTTAGAAACAGACTGAAGCCAAACTGCTTTAGTTCAGACCCCTGCCCTGCCACACAATCTCCATAACCTTGAGAAAATTACTCAACCTCTCTGGGCTTCATTTTCCTCATCTGTAAAATAAGAATAATGTTGATACCAACCTCACAAACTTGTAGGGAGGATTAAATAAATATGTGTGACATTAATATTACAGGAGATAATAGATGTAAACTAATTCCTGTGAAAACATTCCTGCACATAGTAAACTCCCAATGTTAGCTAACATTAGTTCAGTGGAGAGGAAGACACTCCCAGAAATATCTCAAAGTTCCCTTTACCAGGATTGTATTAAAGAATGTATCATCTAGCCCTAACCGGTTTGGCTCAGTGGATAGAGCGTCAGCCTGTGGACTGAAAGGTCCCAGGTTCGATTTGGTAAGGGCATGTACCTTGGTTGCAGGCACATCCCCAGTAGGAGGTGTGCAGGAGGCAGCTGATCAATATTTCTCTCTCATTGATGTTTCTAACTCTCTATCCTTCTCCCTTCCTCTCTGTAAAAAAAAAAAAATCAATAAAACATTAAAAAAAGAATATCATATTAATTAAAAAAAATGTATCATCTAGTTTCCATGTCAATGCTAAGTAAGTATTTAAGGACAAGCCAACCCTAAAATTTGGCGAGATTCAGACCTTTGTCTGCAAAGCTTTATGACATGACTTACTTGAAGAATCTGGACTCAGTTGGGAGGATGACTTCTCCAAGGACTCAGATTCTTTTTGCTCCATCTTCTCAGTGGTTGAACCCAACTCTTCTTTCTTTATTTCTCTTTGTTCATTCTGTTCCTCATTTTCAATCTTGTTGGTATGAGTCTGGTCAGGTTCTTCCAGCATTCGATCTTTTTTACCTCTGACAGCCCAGTGCATTGACTACATTAATTAAGAGCAGACATATAATATAAAATCAATATATATAGCTTTCTGTATTTAAAGTTTAATGTGTGGTGACACCTGACTTACTATTTTAATGCTAATTTCAGAATGTTAAACTTGACTAATAACCAGATATTAATCCAGATATTAATTAATTAATCTTCCCTGGTTTGGAAGACTAATGATATAAGAAGACATCTATATTATGGTACAGAACAAAGGGACAAACATCAGAGAGATTCAAAGAATTAGATGTTTCCTCAAAAAGTTAAACCTAGAATTACCACATGAACCCAGCAATTCCATTGACAGGTATATACCCAAAAGAACTGAAAACAGATGTTAAAAGAAAAACTTACACATGAATATTCATTCACAAAAGCCAAAGGTGGAAACAACCCAAATGTCCATCAACCAATGAATAGATAAATAAAAGGTGGTATATCCATATAATGGCATATTATTTGACCATGAAAAAGAAATGAAGTACTATAATGTGGATAAATCCTGGAAACATTATGCTAAATAAAGCCAGATACAAAAGCCACATATGTATATATGATTCCACTTACATGAAATATCCAGAATAGACAAATCCATATAGAAAGAAAGCAGAGTGGTGATTACCAGGAGCTGGGGGAGAGGAGGATAGGAAGTGATTGCTATGGAGTTTCCTTTTGGGGTGATGAAAAAGTCTGGAACTAGATAGTGATGATGGATGAACAACATTGTGAATGTACTTAATGCCACTGAATCTTACACTTTAAAATGGTTAAAATGGGCCCTGACAGGGTAGTTCAGTTGGTTAGAGCATTGTCCCCGTACGCCAAGATTGTGGGTTCAATCTCCATCAGGGCACATACAGGAATCAACCAATGAATGCATAAATGAGTGAAACAACAAATCAATCTCTCTGTCTCTCTCAAATCAATAAATAAAAATTTAAGAAAATAAAAAAATAATAAAATAAAATGGTTAAAATAATGAGTTTTATGTGTATTTTATCACCAAAAAACAATGAGGCTGTGTGTCTCAAGTTATGCCAGAGATTAAGCCTACTACTATTGTAATTATTGTAACTACTATTGTGACCTTCCATTAAGCTTGACCAATGCAGAGTTGGCATTAGAAGTCTGGCAATAAAAATATTAGAATTCTGGATTATACATCTTCTCTTTAAGAAAACATATGGCACGAAGCAGGAATTCAGTCAATATTTACTATGAAACATGTGTGCTAGCTTTAAGTGGATTCACTTTATGTGAACTTTTCCAAGTCCAGTTATCCTCAAATAACAAGAACTTTCTAAATATATTTCCTTCTTTTCTTTAAGGATAATGTGAATGTGTACATGTACACTATAGAGAAGGTTTCTGGAAGGAAACAAGAAACTGCGATGGTGGCTTTCTGGATGAATAGAACTGGGGTGTGAAATAAGGATGAACTGACTTTTATTACATATCCTATTGTACTGTATTGATTTTTTTAAAAAACAAAGGTGTGTTAGTTATATTTTTAATTTACAATTAAAAAAATCAGTGGTCATAAATCAACAGGGTTTGGTATTGCCCACTGATTTCTGGTATAACTTTTATATTTTTAGAAATATACACGTTCCAGAGAAACCAAGATGGTGGCATAGGTAAACACTGGAAATTGCTGCCTCGAACAACCACTTCAAAAATACAACTAAAAGACAGAACACACATCATCCAGAACCACAGGAAGGCTGGCTGAGTGGAAATTCTACAACTAGAAGGAAAGAGAAAAGCACACGGAGACTCAAAGGAGGTGTGGAAGCAAAGTGCAGAAGTACGGAGGGCTGGCAACTGTGGATGCCGTTGTCTTTTCCAGCCAGGAGGGAGTCTCAAGCTCCGACCGCTCTGAACTCCAGTTCCAGGCGAGTCTCTGGGGGCCCAGACTCATACGGGAGAAACTGGACTGTCTGGCATTGGTCTGAACTCGAGAGTGGCTTTCTCTCAGAAGTGCTTGCAGCAATTACCAGGACACTGAGACTCGTGGCCCCTTAGGGCAGGGCTGAGGATCAGCCATAGCTGTTCGCTCCGCCCTGTTGATCCTCTGAGACCCTGCCCCACCCAAGCTGTGCGCAGAGGCTTTTGCATATGAAAGGCATGGCCCTTTGCAATCTGAAAATTACCTAACAAACTGCAGCTGGGTCAGAGAGACCCAGAACTTCCAAGAGGAGGCCCAAGGCCCCACAGAAGCTTGCATTGTTTCACAGCTGGGCCTCATCAGGGCACCTCCAAACTCCAAAAAAGGAAGGGGAATCTGCAGTTCT
>NW_006288853.1:1246276-1250985 GCF_000327345.1 Myotis davidii
AGGTAAAGCTAAAAGTTATAAACAACAAATACATATCTATCAACAAGTGAATCTAAAAATCAAGTGAATAAATAATCTGATGAACAGAATAAACTGGTGAATATAATAGAATCAATCGGGCATAGAAAGGGAGTGGACTGACAATTCTTGGAGGGGGGAGGGGGAAGGGGTGGGGGGGTGCAGGAAGAGATTGGACAAAAATCATACACCTATGAATGAGGACGGGGTGGGGGTAAGGGCAGAGGGGGGGGGGGGAACCAGGTGGAGGGGAGCTATGGTGGGAAAAAAGAAGAACAACTGTAATAATCTGAACAATAAAGATTTAAAAAATAAAAAATATATAAATATACGCATTCCAAGACCCCTGAAACTCTCTGGAAACCTGATACAGAATTGTGTTGAATATGCTGGTGGGGGTCTTTTGCCCAGTGATTTTGTACTCATAATTGAACATTTAAGTTAAGCAATAAAGGTTACATAGTCTGCATTCTCTCAAGGCTACAGCCAACTGTTTTCTTAGCTTATGTAAATACAGTCCTATGTTTTCACTTCTTATCTAGCCCTCTCCCCACCCCCTTAGAGCAGCCTTTTGGGGGGGAGGGGAGGAGGCTGCTTGGCGCCAGCTGTGAAGACCTAAATGTGTGTCCTAAATCTACAAACTCCTGTATGAAGAGAAATAGCACTAAAAGGAGGGGAAGAATTTTGAGAAACTGCATATTCATACTCCCCTTCACTCCCCTTCCCTTTACTCCTGGGAGAGAGGACAAATCCATAACCCCTCCCCTTATCTCTTTGTTCTGCTTTCCCTCTCCATCCTTAAAAACTTCTCTGCCTGCACTGAGATATTAAGATGGGTTTTTGAGGATAGGAGTCCCCCATCTTATTGAGATGCTGACACTCGAATACACCTCTTTCCTTTACACCAGTACCTGTCTCACAAGTTTGGCTTTCTTTACAACAGGCAGTCAAACCTGGGTTGGGTTATAGCCTGTGTGATTTTGCCAGCATAACCCTGGCTTTGTATGGTGGGATCTGGAGTACGGGAAAAATAAAAAATGGGTCTTAAAAATGGAATCATTTTTTAGGTAACATTTTCTGAAGAACAAGGTAAGAGAGAGTTACATTTCCCCATAGACCCTTTTGTACTGAAAGGGCGAGGGCTACGCCCTCCATCTTGCCCCAGGGTGAGGGCTACGCCCTCCATCTTACCCTGGATCCTCCATTTTTGGGGCAGCAGCTTAGCCATGTGCTTGGCAAGGAGCTTCTTCCCAGAAGCCAAGTCTCTGCTAGCCACACCTAGGTTTCTTTAAACTAACCAATGACAATCAAGGGAAGTGCGCGCCATAGATACAACCACATCCTGTGTAACAAGACCCCAACTTGCGCCCGGCCAATCGGCAGGGCCCACAGTCCTCTCTCCTCCCCTTACTCCAACCCCCCTATAAAACCCCTCTCCACACAGAGCTCGCTCTCTCTGCCTCCTGCTGCTGCGCCAGTGAGTGTGGTGGACAGGGAGCTCGAGCTAGCTCAAATAAAGACACTTTGCTTTTGCATCGGACTCGTCTGGCTCCCTGGTGGTCTTTTGGGGATCCTGAAATCTGGGCATAACGTTACCTTTTCTATTTTGTGTCCTGTATATGTATTTTCTATTAAAATGTTTAAAATTGGCCCTAGCTGGTTTGGCTCAGTGGATAGAGTGTTGGCCTGTAGACTCAAGCGTCCTGGGTTCAATTCCGGTCAAGGGCACATGCCCGTGTTGCAGACTCGATCCCCCGTGGGTTTTATAAGGCTAAACATTATTATTCCCCAGGGCAGAGCTTTGAAACCACAAGCTCATTTGTTGTAATGTACCCCACGAATCACACAAGGATGCCTCAAGAAGTCGAATTAAGGAGTCACATTTATTGCAAATCCAGGACTATAAGGTGGCATTTCGCTCTCTCAAATCTCGCAGTGATAAGATGGCCGCAACACCAGATTTATATAGGCAAAAATCACAAAGGTATCGATTACATCTTTGGGTTTGGAATGAGGAACCTGGTTTGCACAAAGCAGTTACAGAAGCGAAATTGAGCCGATTAGTTATCTACAAAGATTAATTATAGTTTTGGGTCTTCGGACCACTGAGTTGACAGAAACACATTATCTAGAGCCCTCGGGTCTTGGGACCACTGAGTCAAAGGAAACACATTATCTGGAGCCATCGAGGCAATTTAGGGTAATTGTGCTGTCCTGCTCTTGCGACCACTGAGTCAACCGTACACATTATCTGTGGCCACTGAGGCAATTTAGGATAATTGTACTGTCCTGGTTCCCAGGTACAGAAGAATGTGCTTCGATAACCAGTATGACCACAACCAATGGGATATTCACATTACAATCAATAGGGTATTCAATCAAATGGGATGACTTATATAATTCAGAAAATCAAAATAGCTTTTCTATTATTTTAGCAAGCAAATAAGTACAGAAGCCAAACAGCAGGGTTAGAGTTAAACTACAGTTTCTACCTGAGATGATTGCTACCATACTTCACATGCCCTTGACCGGAATCGAACCTGGGACCCTTCAGTCACAGGCCGACACTCTATCAATTGAGCCAAACTGGTTAGGGCAATAAAAATATATTTTTTAAAAAGATAACTTGTCTGCTCTTAAAAAAAAATGTTTAAAATTGGATAGACGGGTAGATGAAAGAATAAATGAATACAGAGTGAGAAAGAGGGATTGAGAGTTTACTGTGTCAAGAAATCGAAGCAAAGAAACCAAAACATTGCTTTTCTGAAGTTCAAGGTTATTGAATTAGGTCAGTAGTTGTGACATTTAAAAACTGTGCCAGAACTACAGAAGGGTCCACCGCCTCTGCTACACATGTGCCCATGATGCAAGGGGCATATCGTGTTTCATCTGTAGCGCATTCCTTTTCCGGGAGGTCTAAACTTATCTACAATACGGGGGTTGCCAAGTTCTGCCTGAGGGCACCGCTTTATTTACCAGGCGTGATTGGCAGGCCAGCATCTTCCCTATGTGATTCCCTCCCCCAGTGTTTTACAGAGAACACGTCCATAATGTCTGGCCTTCCCTTTGCTCTTATCCTGTTATTAATAATTAGTTAATTACAACAGTATAACATTAATTCTGTGTCTTAGCACTTCTCTCTTGGAATAAAAGGACCTATGGTATGCCTTAGATGAATGAAGGACAAATGACTCACCTATAATAAATACTTTCCAAGCACTCAGTGAAAAGATATTGAGATAGTCGTCTTACTCATCCATCCCCTTTATGAGCAAATCAGAATAAAGTATTTTATTATCAACCCTCATATCTGCTGATCCCAATTAATCAAATACCCAAGGGGAAAACCCAAACTATATCTAACCTATACAGGCACCTCTTACGCTTTATAGTTCAATCAAAGGACTACCATAAGAGCAATGCTAAGCAGCCTGGTTTGCTGGGACACAATTAGATCATACATTTCTGTGTTCATAGAATGTATTTCTCAGCTCCACTAGCATAGCAGTTGGGCACAACAACATTTAACATCAAGCAAACTACTGTGGAGTGACTCAGATCAATAGAATGAGCATCAATAAAAATATCAAATGATAGCAGAAGATAGAGATAAAGAGGAATTCTAGGGAGGGGGAGAACCTGGACAGTAAAATGAATTGCCCAGATGAAAATCACTGTGCGCATGGAGCTGGCTAACACTAAACAGACACCCAGCCTGGGGCAAAACCACTGTCCTATTCTGTGAAACTGGCATGTTGTTCTGCTTCTCAATTAACTTGTTTACCATCTTTCCTCCATGGATTGTCTGGTTTTTTGTTTTTCTTTAATCTAGAAAGCCATTTTCTTAAATTATGTACCTTGGTTAACACTGGAATATAAATACATTTTGTCTATAGTAAACTTTGAGACAATTAGAAAAAAAAAATCAATGGACTCAGATGAGCCATGGTTCAGCTAAGTGACTATTCAAAATTGATGGGTTATTTTTATCCTGGCTCTCCATGAGTACATATTTTTTTACTTTCCTGGGTGACCGATGACAGTTTTTGGATAACATCCAATTAGGACAAACTGACTTTGAATAATCCCAGAAGACCTTGAACTGTTTCCCATCTGGCTAGGGAAACTGGCTACCAGGGAAACCAGGAAGCTTCCCTAGTAGTCTGTAGCCAACTGGACTCATCCCAAAGACACCTTGTCCAGCCAGAAATAACAGACAAGAGGTCCACGTGAGGGTGACTGGCAGCCCCAACAAGCCCTCCCAGTAACAATCAATGTTTCAAACAATCAATTCATCAAATATATATTTTTATTAACTCTTTATAAAATTACTAGAGGCCCGGTGCACAAAAATTTGTGCACTGGCGGGAGGGGGTGGTGTCCCTCAGCCCCACTTGTGCCCTCTCACAGTCTGGGACCCCTCGGGAGAAAACAACCTGCTGGCTTAAGCCCACTCCCGGGTGGCAGAGGGCAGGCCCAATCCCTAGGTGCCTGCCCGCAGCTATTGGTCCGGCTCAGAGCAGGGCTGATTGGGGAGTTGGGGTGCTGCCCCCTGTCATGCACAGAGCAGGGCGGATCAGGAGGTTGTGATGCCACCCTCAGTCACGCTCAGGGTAGGGCCGATTGGGGGGTTGGGGCACCGCCCCCGTCACATTCAAGGCCGGGTCGATGGGGAGGTTGCGGGGCCCCCC
>NW_006288853.1:1251520-1269065 GCF_000327345.1 Myotis davidii
CTTTTTATTCTTGGATTTATTTACTTCTATGGCTGTCACTGGAGCTGAGATTGGCTTTAGCTCGGACCTTGGCTGCTGAAAGCAGGTTTCTGGCTTTGTTTACCTATTGTATTTGAAACTTTATTGCGACTCCAGCTGAGATCCTGGGTGCCTAAAAGCAGGTTTCTGGGGTTTTGTTCAGCTTCTATATTTGTAACAATGTTTCTTAGCAGCTCAGAGCCCAGCAGGCTGGCGGGGAACCTTAGCTTCCTCTGTCACTGGAGCAAGCAAGCCTCCCTGTTCGCTTCAAGCTGCCTGGCTGCCGGCCGCCATCTTGGCTGGCAGTTAATTTGCATATCGCCCAGATTAGCCAATGGGAAGGGTAGCAGAGGTATGGCTAATTACCATGTTTCTCTTTTATTAGATAGGATAGCAGTTTATATGGCTGGGACAGTTTTAACAGCTTATGAGAATTTTACTCAGCACTTGATTTAGACTGTGGCTTTGCTGCAGCCGCTTTCCCACAGCTATCCTAAAGGCATTCTGCCATATATTTTGGAGCTAGAGGGAGATTCATCCCCTGAATCCCTTGAAGAAAACCATTTATAGCATGACCATAATGAATTTCCCTAAAATTCACTGAGCTAGAAGGGCATCTTGTTTTCAAGTTATCCCAAGCTCCCAAAGGCCCTGGTTACGGAAGCCCTCACCCCATCCCTTTTTTTTTAAACCAACATCACATATCTAAATTTAAATTTCCAACATATTCATTGACCTCAATGAATTCTTAAAATATTTTTACAGATTAAACTATCAGGAGGAACTTCTAAAAAGGAAAAGAAAGATAAATAACTAGTGAAGTGGCAGATGCTTGGCATGGAGGAAAAAAAAATACCAATTACAGTCCATCATTCTTGGATGAAAGAAATGAGTCATTTAAGGAATTCTCCCAAAGGAGAGTCCTGCAATATGAACCTGTGTGTGATGCTGCAAAAGTGCATTGTGATTTGTCCTGCCTTGAAGGTGCTGGGACTAACATTCCCTACCAATGCTCTTCCTTCAAGGGGGGTTATACTGCGTAAATAAAAAGCAGAAACACAGAGTTGATGATGGAAAGGTAGGGATTTTATGAGATTTAACATTCTAAATGTGTAGAAAAAGAGGCCATGCACATGTGTTTTAGATAAATGTCACCTATTACCCAAACCCTAACTTACAAACATTTTATTGTCAGAATGGTGTATGTTATATATGATATATGTGTGTGTGTGTGTGTGTGTGTGTGTGTGTATACATATATATATATATATATCCCAAAAGACCTAATGCTGATGTTTATCTACAAAAGGATAGGCCCCAATCTATGAGTTGATGAACAATATTAGGTATGACAATTAATAAATTATAGTGAATGTGAAAAGTTGAACAAATGAAATGCACAAATACAGAAAGCAACAATTAAAATGTTACAGAGAGAGGGGATGCTTTCACATGCAGAAGTCACTGTGAGGACGAAAACAGAAAAGAATGAAAGGAAATTTACAGAAAGTCTAACGAATGAGGTACAAAACAAAACATGTGAAACCTGGCATGCAGGATTCAAAGTCCACTGAGAAAGAGAAGCAAAAGCAAGTCGGAAGCAAAAAAAGGTTTGGCCCAAAGAAGACTGTGCAAGAAAACATAACACTGCTAATTTAACGCAGAAAGATATGCATCTCATCATTTTTGTATCATAATAAGAATACATACAAAACCAAACGCTGGCCTGGCATACTGTTTTAATTTTGCTGACAAGATAAATGACGTAGCCAGTAAGATCTAAAATGTAATTATTGTAAGACCTCAAACAGTTCATAGTTAAGATAAATTCAAAGCAGAAATGATGCGTTTAGGGACAAAAAAATAAGTATTTAATGGAAAGACACTGGCAATATAAATTAGAGCAGGAATTTAGAGAGTTTTTTGAAGATCCACAGCTAACTTGATATTAGCAGTTAAAATTAACTAACAAGAGCCAGAGGATCATCAAGAAAAATGAACTATAAATCAAAAGGCATTCAAATAGCAAGGGTCACTAATTCAGTTGCAGTTACAGTGTGTCACACACAGCAGAATGGAAATATGGTTATGCAGAGGTGGTAGAACAATGTCTATTTAGTCCGTGCCACCGAGGAATTGCAGGTATACACAATGTAAAAGGGAAAAAAATCTTACTTTTGAGTATGTGAAGTTAAGTCACTATTTTAAAAATATTCTCTCTAGCCCTACCCGGTTTTGCTCAGTGGATAGAGCATCAGCCTGTAGACTGAAGGTTCCCAGGTTCGATTCCAGTTAAGGGCACATGCCCAAGTTTCACGCTCGATCCCCAGAAGAGGGCATGCAGGAGGCGGCCGATCATCAATGATTCGCTCTCATCATTAATGTTTCTATCTCTCCCTCTCCCTTCTCTCTTTAATCGATAAAAACAAAAAATTCTCTCTAGTTATTTTGTGCATACTGGACATGGCAAAAGTAGGTTTACAGTTGTGAGTACACAAAACACAGAATTTATTCTTGTATTATTTTTTATTAATTATTGTATTATTTTCCATATGAACAGTAAACCTTTTACCCCATTCTATATATTCAATAGTCCTTCACGAATAATTAACCCACTTAAAGAAATCATATGAATATACACTCATTCCAAAATGAGATGAAGAATATTATTTACATTTTATGTAGAGTGGCTTTAACTATGTACTTTGATAATTTTGCATTGTTCTTCTCAATTACTTCAAAGACCCTCGCTTACTATTACAGATCTTTTATCAATGGAAAAACAATTTACTTAAGTCTTCTTAAAATAAAACTATTAAGAAAGAAATTTAAATGTAATGCTGACAGGTTGTAATGTAAAAGATGTGAATCAGCCCTGGCCAGTGTGGCTCAGTTGGTTGGAGAATCGTCCTATACATCAAAAGGTGGAGGGTTCAATTCCCAGTCAGGGTATATACACCCAGATTGTGGGTTTGATCCTCCGTTGGGGCAAGTGTGGGAGGCAGCCAATTGATATTCCTCTCTCACATCAATGTTTCTCTCTCCCTCTCTCTAAAATCAAATAAAAGAAAAATAAGTATATAGAAGATGTGAATTGTTTTGTGACTAAATCTTTTTTTGAGAGAGAGAGAGTGTGTGTAAGGGAAGGGGAGAGACACACAGAGAGAAACATGAGTATGAGAGAACATATTGATTGGTTGCCTCCCTGAAACCGAGGCACATGCCCTGGACAGAATCAAACTGCTAGGCAGGTGCTCTTGAGTGAACCGAACCAGAGATCCTTCAGTTGCAGGCCAACACTCTAACCACTGAGAAAACTGGCTAGGACCTTGTAGATTAATTCTAATAAATGTCTCTGAAGACTTGCCTGTAAGGTAACTTCTGTATTCTAAGTCTCATGCCATAGAAAAGTGTCCCTATAGAAAAAAAAACTAGATAATAAGTCATGTCTAAGAATGTAGAAACCTTTAAAATTGTATTTTCTCTACCTATATATATAAAAGCCTAAGCGACCGGTTGACTATTTGACCACTCAACCGCTCAACCACTCAACTGGTCAACTGGTCACTATGATGCACACTGACCAACCATCAGGGGGAAGATGCTCGACGCAGGAGCTGCCCCCTGGTGATCAGTGCACTCCCACAGCGGGAGCACCACTCAGCCAGAAGCCGGGCTCATGGCTGGTGAGCACAGCTGCGGTGGCGCAAGCCTCTCCCACCTCCACAGCAGCACTACCGAGTGGCGGCAGCAGGCACAGTGGGGCCGGGATGAGCGGGAGTGGCACAGCACATGGCCCCGGCTCGGGCTCCTCCCCAGCCGCCTGCCGCTTCACACACTGCTACATCCCTCAGGAGATGTCAGACTACCGGTTCGGCCCAATCCCCACAGTCCAACATCCCCTGAGGGGGCTCAAATTGCAAAAGGGTGTAGGCCAGATTGAGGGACCCCATCGGTGCACAAATCCATGCACTGGACCTCTAGTAATATATAAAGCTTAATGTAAAAAAACAAAATAAACATATAACAGTAAATATAGTGATTATTTTTATATTTAGGGTTTTTTTTAATGGCATAAAGAAATAACACACGGCTTTAATCCTGCATCTAGCCAATAATTCTTTCATAAGAATTTATAACGAAAGTAATTTATAAATAATTTAGAGCTTTCTTTGATTAATCAGATCCTGTTTTTTTATGGAGTTTATATGCCTTGAGAAGAGAACAGGCTCATATGAACTAAAAAGATGAAGGAGATAAATTTGCAATGGTTCAAAATTCAGCAGTATTGTATGAGCAACTTGAGAAGCACAGTTATCAGAATGTATAAAACAGTAAATGATAACGGGGAGTGTATATAACCAATCGAATAGCTAAAGAGACTCACAAGCATAGTCACGGGCTCTCTGGCACTGATCCACTACAGGGTTATATGGACACCAAATGACTTTCATCAGATTCTACCACCTTTTGGGCCTTCTCCCTCCCATCCCCTATTGACTATTTAAGTTACTATGTAAGTCTAATCCATGGGCAGCCTGAGTTTCATAAATTCACTTCATCCCAGAGAGACACCTACCGTTTTCACCGAGTCACTCAAAGCTTCCCACTGCTGGAATGACATTGCGATCTGGCTCCTTCGCCAGTGGTCATAGCGGGCTCGACTCTCTTCATTAGTCAGAATCTCCTTTGCCTTCTGCAATTTCTGAAAAGTCTCCACTGGAAAACAAATCAAAAGATGAGCACTACTCTCTTGGAGGGATTATTTAAAACTCCCAAACAGTCACTGCTACTTACTAGCTGTGTAACCTTGGACCAGTTTCAGCTCCTCACAATTAGTTTCCTCATTTGTAAAGTGTACCATGAGGACAAGTGAGATTATGTCTGGAAAGTGCCTAGCTCACAGTTTATCCACTCCCTTTACTGAGCTCCAGTAATGTGCCAGGTGCTGCTCCAGGTGCTGATGACACAGGTGTGAAAACAGACATGATCTATTCAGTGGGATAGCCATTTATAAACATGGGGAAAATTATAATTTTGTCTACTAGGAAGAAAACTACCTTTTCTTGTCTGGGAGGGTATGACCAAGCTAGAGGAACATTACAAATAAAAACACCTAAGTCAGGGTAAGGTAGAGGAAGTAGGGAATGCCAATGTGGCTGGGAGACACGGGGCCAGAAGAACAATGAGGGATAGGGCTGCAGAGTGCACAAAAGCACCCAGTATCCAGGACCTTACAGGTCATACTGAGGATTCTAGTTTGATTTTTTTGTTGAAGAGCAATGGGAAGCTATTAGGAGGTTTTAAACACAGGAAATAACATGATAGATGGTTGATAATTGGTAGCTTTGTCGCTGATCTATTTGGCCAGATGGTATACAATAGAAACCTTTCTTGGCCCAGTTGGAAACACTTCCAATGTCACTTCTGCTCCTCAGTAAAGTTAAACTTTCTATAGAGAAGGATAGATGTTCAATATGTGAAAATCGATTGTTTCTATACATTAGTGATGAGCAATCTGAAAATTAAGAAAACAATTTCGCCCTAACCGGTTTGGCTCAGTGGATAGAGCGTCCGCCTTCGGACTGAAAGGTCCCAGGTTCGATTCCGGTGAAGGGCATGTACCTTGGTTGCGGTCATATCCCCAGTTGGGGGTGTGCAGGAGGCAGCTGATCGATGTTTCTCTCTCATCGATGTTTCTAACTCTCTATCCCTTTCCCTTCCTCTCTGTGAAAAATCAATAAAATATATTTTTTTTAAAAAAAGAAAAGAAAACAATTTCATTTACAGTAGCATCAAAAGTACACAATACTGCCGAAACCGGTTTGGCTCAGTGGATGGAGCGTCGGCCTGCGGACTGAAAGGTCCCGGGTTCGATTCCGGTCGGGGGCATGTACCTGGGTTGCGGGCACATCCCCATTGGGGGATGTGCAGGAGGCAGCTGATCGATGTTTCTCTCTCATCGATGTTTCTAACTCTCTATCCCTTTCCCTTCCTCTCTGTGAAAAATCAATAAAATATAAAAAAAAAAAAAGTACACAATACTTGCCCAGCCAGCATGGCTCAGTGTCTGAATGTCCACCTACAAACCAGGAAGTCACAGTTACCATTCCTGGACAGGGCACATGCCTGAATTGTGGCCTTGATCCCCAGTAGGGGGCATGCAGGAGGCAGCAGATCAATGATTCTCTCTCACCATTAATGTTTCTATCTCTCTCTCCTCCTTTCCACTCTGAAATCAATAAAAAATATATATATTTTAAAAAGAATACAATACTGACCTAGCTAGGTTGGCTCAGTGAATCGAGTGTCAGCCAGCAGACTTAAGGGTACCAGGTTAGATTCCTGTCAAGGGCATGTGCGGGTTGTGGGCTCATCCCCAGTAGGGGGCGTTCAGGAGGCAGCTGATCAATAATTCCCTCTTATCATTGATGTTTCTATCTTCCCTCTCCCTTCCTATCTGAAATCAATAAAAATATTTTTTTTAAAAAAATACAATACTTAGGAAAAATGCTAACAAAAGAAGTACAATACTTACACACTGAAAATTATAAAATACTGCTGAAAGAAATTAAATCTCGAAATAAATATAAAGATATCATGTTCATAGATCAGAAGACCTAATATTGCAAAGATGCTAATACTCCCCAATCTAATCTACAAATTCCATACAATCTCTATCAATATACCCAGCTGGCTTTTTTTTTGTAAAAATTGACAAGCTGGTCCTAAAATCCATATGCAAATGCAAAGGACCCAGAATAACCAAAACAATCTTGAAAGATAAGAACAAAATTGGAAGAATTCACACTTCCTGATTTAAAACTTTCTACAAACCTCCAATAATGAAAACAGTGTGTACTGGCATAAGGATAAACATAAATCAATGAAATATTGAGTCCAGAAGTAAACCCTCACATTTACAGTCAACTGGATTTCTACAAGATTACCAAGACAATTCAATTGGGAAAAAAATAGTCTTTTCAACAAATTGTGCTGGGACAACTGATATCCGCATATAAAAGAATGAAGTTGGCTCTCTGCTGGCGTGACACAATAGTTGAGCATCAACCCAGAAATCAAGTGGTCACTAGTTCAATTCCCAGTTAGGGCACCTGCCTGGGTTGCGGGCTTGATCCCCACAATATGGTGAGATACCACTTCTCACCACTAGAAAGGATAAAATTAAAAGATAAATACAAGTGTTAATGAGGATGTGGAGAAATTGGAAGCCTCCTACATTAAAGATAAAACTGTACAATTGTCTAACTACTTTGAAAAACTGTTTGGCAGTTCCTCAAAATGTTAAATATAGAGTTACCATATAGCCCAAGAATTTCAATGGTTAAGTACAGTCAGCCCTATGTATTCCAGGTTCAACATCCATGGATTAAACCAGCCATGACTTAAAAATATTCAGAAAAAAAAGGTTACACTGTTGCTCACATATACTATGTAATTAAGCCTACAATGGTTGCATCTGTACTGAACATGTACACACTTTTTCCTTGTTCTTATTCCCTGAACAATAAAGTACAACAGCTATTTACGTAGCACTTACATTGTATTAGGTATTATAATAATAATAATTAGTGTATATGCAAATACTACCATTTTACATAATGGACTTTTGGTATCCATAGGGTCTCTGGAACCAATCCCTCATGTATACCAAGGGACAAATATACAAGTTCAATAAAACTGAAAAATATGTCCATACAAAAACTTGTATACTAGAATGCACAGAAGCATTATTCATACTAGCCCAAAAGCAAAAACAACTCAAAATTCAAAAATGTCTATCAATAGATAAATGGATAAATAAAATGTGTTATGTCCACATAATGGAATTATCATTCAGCCATAAAAAGAAATAAGTACTGATACATGCTATAACAAGGATAAGCCTTAAAAACAGTATGCTAACCCAGCCAGCGTGGCTCAGTAGTTAAGCATCAACTTCTGGACCAGGAGGTCACAGTTCAATTCCTGATCAGGGCATGTGCCCAGGTTGCTGGCTCAATGCTCAGTGGGGGGCATGCAGGAGGCAGCCGATCAATGATTCTCTCTCATCATTCATGTTTCCATCTCTCCCTCTCCCTTCCTCTCTGAAATCAATAAAAATATATTTAAAAAAAAATATTATGCCAAATGAAATAAACCAGGCACAAATACCCACATATTGTATGATTCCATTTATATGAAATTCTCAGAATAGACAAAAATATAGAGACAAGTAGATTTGTGGTTGCCAGGGGCTGGGCCAGAGAAAATAAAAAGTGATCATTAATGAGTTTCTTTTTCTTTTTCTTTTTCTTCACAACGTTATGAGCTAGATATAATTATTATTACTCCCATTTTATAGCTTCTAAGACTGAAGGGGGTTAATGTAACTTGCCCAAAATCCCAAAACTTCAAGTGATGGAGCCATATTTCAAACGCTAGCCTACCGGACTCCCCAGCTGGTACTCTCCTTGACTGCCGTCCTGACTTTCCTACAGTGCATGTTACCCTCTAATTCAGCGGTTCTCAACCTGTGGGTCGCAACCCCTTTGGGGGTCGAATGATCCTTTCACAGGGGTCACCTAAGACCATCGGAAAACACATATATAATTACATATTGTTTTTGTGATTAATGGCTATGCTTAATTATGTTCAATTTATAACAATGAAATTGGGGGTCACCACAACATGAGGAACTGTATTAAAGGGTCGTGGCATTAGGAAGGTTGAGAACCACTGCTCTAATTCCTCCTTTCTCTCTCACTGCCAGGAATAGTAAACACTTCATCATTCATCAATAAAATCCAGGTTGTGCCCTTGAGGAGCTCAGAGTCGAGTAAGGAAGCAGATCTATAAACAAGTCATTTCAATATGTGATAAAGAGAAATAGAGAGGCAAGCCTGATTCTGTGTGGAGAGGCAGGAAATATTTCATCCATTTCCTGTACACTTGGATTCATCCTTGACTGCTCTTTTTCTCACATTTCGCTTCTAATGCACTGGCAAACTTTACTGGCTCTGCCTTTCAAATATACCCAACATCTGACCTCTTGTCACCACCTCCACTGCCACTGCTCTGGCCAAAGCCATGGTTCAGCCTCGGCTGGATCATTATAGTAGCTTCTCAACTGATCCCCCTGCCTTTGCCTCAGTCTGTTTTCTACACCGCAGTTAAAGTGATCCTTTAAAAAATAAGTCACATACTATCACTCCTCTGCTCAAAATGACTTCCAGCAACTTCCTATTTCTCTTAGAATAAAGCTGAAAATTCTAACATGCTCTGCCTGCCCTGTGCTCTCTTCCCTCTGACCTCATTTCCTTCTACTTCTCCCCTTCTCCCCTTGCTACAGCCCTTGTAGCTTCCCTGCTGCTCCTTGACAGCACTTCAGCCTCAGGGCCTTGGCACTTGCTGTCCTCTGTCCTTTCCGCCAAGAACAGTGTTACCCCAGGCACTCACGTCACTGTCTTCAGATGTTGGCTCAGATGCCCTCTTGTTGTCTTGCCAATGGGGTCTTCTCTGACCATGCCATCTAGATATGGCTGCTCGCCCCATCATCCTTTGCCTTATTTTCTTTTCTCTTTAATATATATTTTATTGATTTTTTGCAGAGAGGAAGGGAGAGGGATAGAGAGTTAGAAACATCGATGAGAGAGAAACATCGATCAGCTGCCTCCTGCACACTCCCTACTGGGGATGTGCCCGCAACCCAGGTACATGCCCTTGACCGGAATCGAACCTGGGACCTTTCAGTCCGCAGGCCGATGCTCTATCCACTGAGCCAGACCGGTTAGGGTTATTTACTTTTCTTTATCCCCTGACATTATCTAGTTATTTGTTTGTGATTTGGCTCCTCTGCCAGAATGCACCCACCATGAGGACAGAGACTTTGTCTCTTTTGTTCTCTGCTGCATCCCCTGTACTGCAACAGCATCGCAGGTGCTCAAAAGTATTTGCTCACTGAATGAAAGAGTGAATGTCTCCTATTTTAAATGTGAACATAACAATAATCACACAGTGCTATTCCCTAAGCTCTAAGCACAAACAAATCACAGATACCCTTATAACATTTTGAGCCCCAGTCCCCCAAATTCACCACTTCAAGTGCCCCCCCCCGCCCCACCCCTACCCTCCTGGCAGCCAGAGACACAGCCTGCCACAGACAGCACCTCCAGGCCCCTGCTCCAAGGCTGGACAGCATAAGTACCTAACAGGCCATTATCTATTTAATATCACTGCTGGAGGTAGTAGCACTTGCAGGTTAAAGGGAAGAACCTAAAGATGGGGCTATTGAAAGCTACAGGGAAACAAAGAAACAAATAAAAATCATCTTGTTGTATCAGCTGGCTCCAGTGAGCAATCCTTCCTGTTGCTGGTGACCACGTAAATGTCTCTGTATAAATGAGATGTCACTTTTTCCAACAGGAATAAAAAGCTCATTAAATTATCACCACAGATGCACACACTACTTGAGTAGGGGCTGTAAATATTTACATATTTACCTGTGAGTCACTTTCTCTTTGCACATTACTGTTGGCCTGTTTTCCAGAGTTTCCGGAACAAAAGAAGCCTGCCTGGAATTATTCTGTCAGTCCCTCAACAACCATTGATAAGCAGAAAGCCTTTTCCTTATTCCATCCTCTTCCCCACATTTAATAAAAATGAGTTTGGGTTTATATTTCTCCTTTAATATATCAGCTAATCAAATGAATCACACAAGATAAATATTTACTAGTTCTGGGAAGAGAGATCTCATTTTGTAAGCTTATATGAGCAAATGATGCTGAAGCCTTTGAGAGACATTGTGGCTTAACTCCTGTTTTGAAAACACATAGGTTCTTTTAAATTCATATTTCACAACAGAATTTGTATTATTATAGCCACATTTTAAATGCAGAACACTTATAATTACTTAAGTGATAATAATAATATGATGTCAGAACATGCTTTGAGAAAAGTCTGAAGAAAAATATCCCAACTGTGAATAGTGGTCTCTGACAGAGAGAGCAGACTTTCACTTTCAACATTATTTATTACTATGTATTATTTTTATTCTGAGGAAAAGAAGCAATTTTTTATGTTTTTATTGATTTTTTTTTTAGAGAGAGAGAGAGAGGAAGGGAGAAAGATACAGAGATAGAAACATTGATGAGAGAGAAACCTCTATTGGCTGCCTTCTGCACGTCTGCAACCCAGGCACGTGCCCTGACCAGGAATCGAACCAAACACCTTTTGGTTCACAGGTTGACGCTCAATCACTGAGCCACACCGGCCAGGTTAAAGAGTTTTTGAAGTAGGAAAACATTGAGACATTCAAAGATAATAGAAAGGGACAAAGAGCTGCCTTTCTTCAAATATCTGTATGTCTTTGAAGCCCGCAAATCAATAACAAAAACACCATTTCACAAAACCTTTGACCCCTTTCTTCAGGGTCAAAGAGAAGTTTTAAACCATTGGCCTGAAACGGTTGTTGTCACGCGCATACACGGGACTGGCGTGAACAGCAGTCAGGATCTTTTGAGCTCAAAGACATAATTTCTATAGCACAACCAGTCTTCTGTCCATCTCCCACACCTGAAGAGGAGGAGGGATTTCCAGAAGCCTTGGACTTAGAATTCTTTTTAAATGAAAGCAAGAAAGCTCTGATGGTTACTTACAAAAAAGAAACTATTCCATTTTGTTCAATATTTATCTTAGAGTGCTGAGAACAGAAAGTCCACTGAATCATAATTGCCAACATTCATGAGCTCTTTCTGCATGCAGAACACCTCGTTTAATCTTCACGGCAGGCACATGAAGTAATATACTGTTGTCTACCCATGTACCTGTGAGAATGCCCAGGCTCAGAGAAGTTTCCCTTGGTCAGCTAGCTTGGAAGTGGGAGCTAGGAGCAATCCAGACAGACAACCTATGTTCATATTTCCTACTCCATCATGCTAACAAATCAGTGATTTCAATGGCAATGGTTGACACTACATTTAGTGGTCCAAAAGGTATATATACATGTTTAATTTCTCCTCTGTACACTTGCTCTACAGGCTAGCCTTTCACTTTAATGAAATACACTTCAAAATCTTTCCAGTGTATTCTGGACTTCAGTCAAGTTAAAAGTTAGCATCTGGGTGAATTTTTGTTTAACATTTTTTTAAAATTGGGGGAGAGGGGTACTCCTCACCTGAGGATATTTTTTCCATTGATTTTTACAGAGAGTGGAAGGGTTAGGGAGAGACAGAGAAACATTGATGTGAGAGTGACACATCAATTGGTTGCTTCCTGCATGCACCTGCACCCAAGGTATGTGCCCCTGAGCAGAATTGAACTCGAGACCCTTTAGTCCACAAGCCAACACTCTAACCACTGAGCATACCGGCTAAGACCTTAAAATATTTATCAGGAACCATAATCCTTTTCCAAGTATGTAAAGAACCACTTACCTTATTCATCCAAACTGAATAAATAGATGCTTAAACAGACTTGAAAACTATTTCTACCCAAAGGTTGAATCATCTGTCAACTGCAAGGCTGACAAAGAAAGGTACTGATGTCTGTGTACCTTTTCATTTTAAACAATATTTACACAGTCTACTGTTTCTCTGAACAAGAAGACTGAGGTAGCCGGTACATGAAAACTCCATCACTATGGCAACTAGAAACGGCAATGATTGCACAGTGATTCATGATGTATCCCAAATAGAAACTGTGCCAGGGACAGACAAATACTCAAAGCCACGCTTCATTGGGAGAAAAATCCAGTTAAAGAGTAACCTGGGGCTGATAGTTGTTTTTAAGTGTTTATCAAACGTTTACACTTTTATGCTAGAAAATCTATTTTAATATTAACTCCAGTTCAGAGAAGTAATTAATGTCTTCTAAAGAAATGTTCTTGAAGTCACTCATTCACTCACTCCACTAATTACTACTTGCACAAAGTAGATGTCCTCTGCAGTAGGTAGATGTCCTCTGCTGGGGCACCCCGATCGGAACAAGCCTCACTGAGCTTCCAGTTTGACTAATAAGCAAATAGGCAACAAGGAGATGGTCTGACACACAGTTTGCTGCCTGACGTACAGAGTGCTCTGGAAGTCCCACATGACTTCCCAGAGGAAGAGGGGGCTAAGCTGAGACCTGACACAGAGCAGGACCTGCCAATCAAAGCAGGGCAGGGAGGTGTGTAGGCCTCAGGGGAGTTCCAGGCAGAGGGAGCAGCAGACGTTAAGGTCTGAAGAGTAGAAAGCAGAGCACCTATGGCACCCAAATATTCTGAGTGGCTAAAACATGGACCCTAGCATGACAGTGGAGAGAAAATGAAAATGGAGAGATGGGGGAGGGCACAAAATGAGGGGGTTTGTACCTAAAGGGCCAGCAATGACAAAGAGTGAACTATTGCTACATGTGCACTATGGGTTAATACCATAGACACAATGTAAATCAAAAGAAGCCACACACAAAAGAGTACATATTGTATGATCCCATTTACATGAAATCCAAAACCAGGCAAAACTAATCAATGACGACAGAGATCCACAAATGGGAGAGGGTCTGACTCTGAATAGGACATGAAAAGCGTGCTGGAAATGTCCTACACCTTCACCTGGGCAGTGGTTAAACTGGCTGTGCATGGACACAAATCTGTCAAGTTTACACTTATGATTTGTTCCTGTGGCCTTAAACAAGTTATGCCTTAATAAAAAGAGTGGGAATCAAATGAGCAAAAGTAATAGCTAAGTATTTAACAAAATAAATGACTTCCTATATTGGAAAAACATCTGCTTATACAAATCAAAAGGATCAAGGATTGCTATAAAAATATAATAAAGAGCTTTAAGATAAGGGAAACATTTTTTTTAATATATTTTATTGATTTTTTACAGAGAGGAAGGGAGAGAGATAGAGAGTCAGAAACATCGATGAGAGAGAAACATCGATCAGCCGCCTCCTGCACATCCCCCACTGGGGATGTGCCCGCAACCCAGGTACATGCCCTTGACCGGAATCGAACCTGGGACCTTTCAGTCCGCAGGCTGACGCTCTATCCACTGAGCCAAACCGGTTTCGGCAGGGAAACATTTTTTGTACCAGTCTTTATGTATTTATTCACACACTTGATAAAAATATCTCAGTTAGGCCCTAGCTGGTTTGGCTCAGTGGATAGAGTGTCAGCCTATGGACTGAAGAGACCCAGGTTCGATTCTGGCCTAGGGCACATGCCCAGGTTGCTAAGAGCAAAGAGCGTTTCGAGAAAGAGGGCATGATCCACAATACCAAATCTTGCTACTCAAGGAAGAGGAAGACAAAAAAGGCAACAATTGGATTTGGGAGCCAAGAAGTCCTTGGTGACTATTACAAAAGCAATTTCCAAGAAGGTGAGGAGGAAGTCAGACTGGGAAAACTGGGCAGAAGGGAAGTAGAGAAATCAATTGTGAACTTCTTTTTCAGAAAGTTTGACCCTAAAGCAGCAGTTCTCAACCTGTGGGTCGAAACCCCTTTGGGGGGTCAAACGACCCTTTCACAGGGGTCATCTAAGACCATTGGAAAACACATATATAATTACATATTGTTTTTGTGATTAGTCACTATGCTTTAATTATGTTAATTTGTAACAATGAAAATACATCCTGCATATCAGATGTTTACATTACGATTCATAACAGTAGCAAAATTACAGTTATGAAGTAGCAATGAAAATAATTTTATGGTTGGGGGTCACCACAACATGAAGAACTGTATTAAAGGGTCGCGGCATAAGGAAGGTTGAGAACCACTGCTCTAAAGGGAAGGAGAGGAACAGGAGGAAGGTAAGTTAAGGAAGGATTTTAATTTATTAGTGGTTTTTTTTTCAAGTTAAGATATACATAAGCATTTATGTCTAAATTTATGATAATGGATTTTAAATTATCATAAATGAAAAAACTAAAGTGTGAATACATTATCATACATATGGACATGTAGCATATGTGGACATGTTCAGGCCCCTGAAATGAAGAAAACACAGCAAAGTTCTCATCAACTAAACCATCTGCTTACAAATGTGCTTAAGTTATGTTAACACTCCAATGCTGGTGAAATAAGGCATAAACTGGACAGATTTTAAACCATGAAGCAGCACATTACAGCAGAAAGAAAAATGGATGTTCAATAACTACCATTAGAGGAAAGACTCTACACTCTTCCCTCCCCTCCTACCATTCAATAGTACAAAAACATTCTTTGGCATTGAACAAAAGAGTAAGTTTGAGAGTAACAGAGAAAAGAAAATTAAGTTATAATGGCTTTTTAGTTCTATATGCTATTCATTTCCACGAGAAACAGCTATTAAATACCTACCTGCTTGGGAATTTTCAGGATGCTTGTCGGGATGACATTCCAGGGCTCTGACCTTAAACTCTGCTAGGATCTGTTCCACCTAAAACAAAAATCAATGTTTAAAATAAAGAGTCCAGATTATATGCCATGAAGGAAGAACTTGGACATCAGTCCTTCCCAAAACAGCCATGATCAACACAACTTTTCATTTTGATCTTTATATTTGTATTTTGACTTTTTTACTCTAAAATAATTTCCTTACTTACACAATTCAGAAAGCATCCAATAATAGCTCCTATTCAAATAGTGGTTTGTGATGACAATTTAACTTGTTGATGGCCCAAGACATCTATGAGCTCAATATATTTGTCAAAAATGGTCAGATAGGTTAGATTTTATTTTATTATTATTATTATTATTACTGCTATCATTTATTCTGGGCACACCATTTTCCAAGTTCGTCTTTTTTTTTTTTACAAAGGGTCATGGCTTAGATTTTAAATCACATTTACAGATAAGGAGCATTTCTAAGCCCAAACAAGTAACAGTGAAACTACTACTGCTGGAAGGAATGCATGCCCCACGTGTATGTTAAGCCTAAAGAGCAGAGACTTACCAGCAGAACACACCATACACATAACCTCTAGACTAGATAACTAGAAGCAGAGGAAGAACACAAGTTTAGGTCAAGTTCATGCAGCAACCACCTGATTTCTTCACCTTCATGCTGCAGAACCAACTGAAAGTTGTGTTACTTTTAGATAAGCTAGAAGTAGGTTTCCTGATCATATTAAAGGAAACTTTCTCCCTTGTTAACAATTAGGCTAAGGGCATTAGTATAGAACGATATCCACGAGTAAATACAGAGTATTAGAATAGCAAAGAGGAAGCTACATAGATCATCTTGTTTCTTCAACTCCCATTTTTAACAATTAGGTTAAGGGCATTAGTATAGAAAGATATCCACGAGTAAATACAGAGTATTAGAATAGCAAAGAGGAAGCTACATAGATCATCTTGCTTCTTCAAAATCAGAAACTTTTACATCATAGCAGTGCATGAATTCCACCTCCCAAAGGCTTAGTCCAATAACTTTCTTCTTTTCCTTGTTAAGCAACTACTGAGAACCTCTTAGAATAACAGGAAGATATAGACTTCCTATTAAGAACTATAATCAATTGTTTCCTCTTCCTGTTGCTCCCTTTAAACCACCAGTCACCTCCATGTCACTAAGTGATATTTCATATGTATGGTTATACTGATAATAATGGGCCTTGTAAGTCTTTTGACCATTCATAAATAATAATAAATGTGTACTACTGGGAAAAAAAACCCATCAGTCACCATTACCTGCTTATACAGCAAAAAAAATTGAGAATAACTTGTTTTTCAGTTTTAAAATATTAAATATTCTAAAGATCCTAGCAAGAATTTTATAATTAACAAGTAATTTATGAATACTTGTAATAACTCTTTGAAAAAAAAATCTAGCAATACAGATAAAAATTAAAAGCTCCTTGCCCTAACTGGTTTCGCTCAGTGGATAGAGCATCGGCTTGCGGACTCAAGGGTCCCAGGTTCAATTCCGGTCAGTGGCATGTACCTCGGTTGTGGGCACATTCCCAGTGGGGGGTGTGCAGGAGGAAGCTGATCAATGTTTCTCTCTCATCGATGTTTCTGGCCCTCTATCCCTCTCTCTTTCTCTCTGTAAAAATATCAATAAAATATATTTTAAAAAAGAAAAAGAAAAAGAAAAGCTCCTTTACCCTCCTTCTCCCAAGATAAAAAGTTACATCCTTCAAGGCACATTTTTTACATATATATGTATATATCATGAGGGGGGGAGGGGTTAATAAATGGATAAAATACCTATCTATCAACTGTAGAAATTTTGGGTTTTTATTGTTTTATTTTTTTATTCCAATCCCATTAGGAATCATTCTGCTATTAGCCCTTGGAAGGAAATAGTTCAAATAGTTAATTCTCCATATTGCTAATGTGTATGATCGTTTCTTCTTTATATGTATACTAGAGGCCTGGTGCACAATAATTTGTGCACTCGGAGGGGGGGGTTCCTCAGCCCAGCCTGTGCTCTCTCGCAGTCTGGGACCCCTCGGAGGATGTCCACCTGCTGTCTTAGGCCCGCTCCCTGGGGGATCAGGCCCAAGCTGGCAGTCAGACATCCCTCTGGCAGCCCGGCAGCCCTTGGGGGATGTCCACGTAC
>NW_006288853.1:1269354-1274659 GCF_000327345.1 Myotis davidii
TTGGGGTCCCGGCTGGGGTGCCTGGCCAGCCAGGACGAGGGGCTGATGGCTGTTTGCAGGCTGGCCACAGCCCCCAGCTACTCAAGCTCCCAGTGGAGGCTGGCTGGAAGCAGGTATCTGGGATTTATTTATCTTCTATAATTGAAACTTTGTTGCCTTGAGTGGAGGCCACAGCGGGCCAGGGCAGGTGGGAAGCTTGGCTCCCTCCATCACCTGGGGTAACCCAGCCTCCTGCTTGCTCCAGCTCCGTGGCTGCTGGCCGCCATCTTGGTTGGGTTAATTTACATATAGTCACTCTGATTGGCTGGTGGGCATGGCTTAAGGCATAGCAAAGGTACGGTCAATTTGCATGTTTATCTTTTATTAGTGTAGATTTCTATATTTTGCCAATTTTAGAAAATTAAGAATAGTCCATATGTATCTTTCATTACCTTTCACAGTTTTACCATTGTAAAGTTTATTATAAATCTCTTATGTAAGGCTGGTTCTGGTTAAACTAACTGGTAAACTGGGCTACTTTGTCTTGGACACATTTTATTAACCTCCTGGCATCTCCACCCCATGTACCCAGAGCCAAGTGCAACCCGTGAGCAGGTGAGGCCCTCCATGGCAAGGTCCACTGAATCCTGACTTCCTAAGCCAATGTTCAATGGTCTGGAAAACTGCCTACCCTGTGGGCCAGTAAACATACAAAAATATTCCACTTTATTTGTACTCAAATAAAGCAAAATAACCAAGGAATGATAACATCCAGTGTTATTGAAGGTGCAAAGAACTAAGCATTCTCATGCTCTCCTGGAGCTAATTTCTTGGAAAGCAATTGAGATATATGTATATTTTTTCATACTCTTTGATCCAACAATTCCAATTTAAGGAATCTGTCTAAGGCAGTGGTCAGCAAGTTCATTAGTCAACAGAGCCAAATATCAACAGTACAATGATTGAAATTTCTTCTGAGAGCCAAATTTTTTAAACTTAAACTATATAGGTAGGTACATTGTTATTAACTTAATTAGGGTACTCCTAAGGCTTAGGAAGAGCCACACTCAAGGGGCCAAAGAGCCACATGTGGCTCGTGAGCCGCAGTTTGCCGACCACAGCTCTAAGGAGATAATCCAAGGTAGGAAAAGAATTTAGTTATAAGAAGGTTTATGCTATACCTTGGAAACAAAAACCTATGTGTCCATAATAAGACATTTGTTAAAGTTCACTGTAATATAGCTACAGGCTGGAATATTTTGCAGTCATTAAAAATCGTCTTATAATAGAAAACTTTTAATAACCTGAGATAATTTATATAATGCATTTCTATGAGAAAAGGTAAGCTACAAGCCTATTTTGCAGTATACATCCATGTTTAACCTCAAAAGGAATGATGTAACATATGTATATATATGAACACATATATACATATATCATAATAATCTATATGTATAAAAGCCTATGTGACTAGCGAATTGACTGGTGGCTATGATGTGCATTGACCACCAGGGGCAGATGCTCAATGCAAGAGCAGAAACCTTAGGCATAGAAACATGGAACAGACTGATGAATCTCAGAGGAAGGTGGGGAGGGGGCAGGGTGGGAAGAGATTAACCAAATATCTTATATGCATACTAGAGGCCCGTGCACAGATTCATGCACTAGTGGGGTCCCTAGGCCTGGCCTGCGAGGGGTCCCAGATTGCAAGAGGGCACAGGCCAGGCCGAGGGACCCCACCAGTGCACAAATCCATGCACCAGGCCTCTAGTAATAACAATAATAATAGCTAAGATGTATTGAGACTTACTGTTTGCCAAGCACTGCTCTAAGTACTTTACATATAGTGTCTCACTTAATTCCCACAACAACTCCATTAGGTGAGGACAACTATTATTCCCATTTTGAAAATTAGAAAACCAGACATAGAAAAGTTAAATAATTTTCCCAAGGTCATACAGATAGTAAGTGGCCAGGATTTGAGTTCAGGAAATCTAATTTCAAACATATAAAAATACACATACAAATATGTACACATACATGCATGTATTTATTTATATAATATACTAGAGGTCCAGTGCACAAATTTGTGCATGGATGGGGTCCCTTGGCCTGGCCTTCAGGGATTGGACCAAAACAAGCAGTCCAATGCCACCTGCAGCTCCTGCCTGCCACTCCCGCTCATCCCAGCCCCGCTGCACCTGCTGCGGGCTCATGCCCAGTCAGTCCCAATCAGACCCCTGGTGGAGTCCCTTGGCCTGGCCTGTGCCCTCTTGCAATCTGGGACCCCTCACAGGCCAGGCCTAGGGACCCTACTAGTGCACGAATCCGTGCACAGGCCTCTAGTATGCATATAAGATCTTTGGTTAATCTCTTCCCGCCCTCTGCCCTCCCCACCTTCCTCTGAGATTCATCAGTCTGTTCCATGTGTCTATGCCTGGGGTTTCCCACCCACCCAGCCTCCCCGCCCCCTGCCAGAGCAGCACTCACCAGCCATGAGCCCTGCCTCTGGCACCCATCCCAAGGGGGTGGGGGAGTCTGGGATGTGATTGGCCCTCCAGACAGGTGGTGGGATGCTCGTGCTGGCCTGGGATCCACATCTGTCCAGCTGACATTCACGCCAGTTGTCAGGAGCCACCTGGCAGCCGCTTTTATATCATTTCTTCCTTGCGGAGCATCTAGGGAGGGGAGTGGCCACGGTGCCCGAGGCTGACTTCCAGGAGGCCAGGATCACTGTTGGGATCATGCCAGCAGTGCCAGTCTGTCAGTTCCTGGCCCATTCTCCAAAGATTGGACTTGCAAGACTACTGAGGGAGGGAGTGGCTGCTGCAGGGCTGGTGAGCCACCTGGACGGTTGATCAGCTGAGTGGCACTCCCACTGTGGGAGTGCACTGACCATCAGGGGGCAGCTCCTGCACTGAGCATCTTCCCCCTGGTGGTTAGTGCATGTCATAGAGACTGGTCGACTGGTCAGGTCATTCGGTTGTTCAGTCGCTTAAGCTTTTAGATAGATAGATAGATAGATAGATAGATAGCTAGATAGACAGACAGACAGACAGATAGACAGACAGACATAGCATATCTATATGCACACATAATTGCTATGCATGTCATAAACCTAAATATTAGGCATCTAGGTTAGCATTTTTCTTTGTGCTCTCTTCATACTCCATATTTCCTTATTAAACACTAGAGGGCAGGTGCACAAAATTCATGCATGGGGGAGGGGTCCCTCAGTCCGACCTGCACCCTCTCCAATCCGGGAGCCCTTACGACTTAGGCCCACTCCCCGCGGTTCTCTGTTCTCTACAGGGCCTGGCTGCTCCGCGCCCACTGCCCAGAGGCTCTCCCAGCTCAGAGACCCTCCACAGCCTGGGCGAGATACTTGCCTCATCGCTGTGGCAACGAAGCAAGCATTCAGTCAGGCCACTCATGCTGCCCACTTTCAGCAGCCATCCTCACAGGACTGGGAGACTCCGGCGGGGCTGAGGGAACTGGGCGCTGCCATCTTGGGGCTATGGGCGCCACCATATTTGTGACAGAGTGATGGTTAATTTGCATATTATCCTTTTATTAGATAGGATAATATAATTTTAGAAATTAAATTTTAAAACTTAAAAACTTAACTTTTCCATATCCTATTTTGATCTGTGCCAGGAAATACTTTAGTATGCAAGAAGGACTGATCTGATTCCCACTTGGACAGATCTTGTCTAGCTTTCCCTGGCCACACAAATGCCCCATATCTCTCCTTTTATCATCTAAATTTTGACCGTGTAAGAACATTTCAAGCCCCATCTCTTCTCTGAAGTCTTTTCAGATATTCTCTAATTCCCGTTTCACTTATAGACAGTACCATATAACACAGTGCTTATTTGTTCTCAAATTGTTTCCTGTGTATTAGCTTTGGCTCCTCAACTGGATGTTAAATTCCTTATATACTCATACCATGTCTCACCTTTCTGTTTTGATTCCGCTCCCCCGCCCCCCCCGCCCACACACATTGCTTCTAAGACTACCCGGATGCCAAGTGTTGAATAAATACTTGGTTACAGACTGACAGATGTGCTTCAAATAGTGTGACTGTAATATAATAGGAGCTTTCTGAAAATTGTGATTTATTCATTAAAAGAATGAACTGAATCTAGTGATGATAACTTTTATGCTGAGGAAAAGACAAAACTCATTTTAATAAATGGGTTAATTAGTACCCATCATGTCAATTCAATTAGTTTGAAACTGCATTTTCCACACAAAACTCCAGATGTTAGCCCAGTGTGGCTCACTTGGTTGAATGTCATCCCATTCACCAAAAGGTTGCCAGTTCAATTCCCTGCCCAGGTAGGGGGCATGCAGGAGGCAGCCCATCAATGTTTCTCTCTTATGGATGTTTCAGTCTCTCTCCCTCTCCCTTCCTCTCTCTAAAAAAAAATAAATAAAAACATATTTTAAAAATATGTATTTATTACAAATCATTTTTAAATAATGTGAACTTTTAAGAATTAACGTGAATTATAGAATAAGGATAAATTTACAAAGTTCCAAGTATTACTGTGAGGCCAAAACAACACCCATACCACAACTACAACTATGTGCCAGGCACCATTCTAAGCACTTTCTATATCATGTCTCATTTAATCCCCACAACAACCCTATGAGGTGGGTACTATTATTATCCCCAACTGAAGATTAGGAAACCAAGGCATAGAAAAGTTAAGCAATTTTCCCTAAGTCGCACAGCTAGTAAACTGTAAGATTTAAACCCAGGTGGTTTGAAGTCAACAAGAAAAAGAACTAGTAAAAAGAAACAGGCATTTCCCTTCATGAGTTTATGCTCAGTATTCAAGTCCCTGAAATCTTGAAATTAAGAAGTCTTCTAATCATTACCGTAAAATGGTGACCAAATATTTTAAAAATCAAATAAGATCCACACCAGAAAGAAGGCCTTATACCACCAGTGTGTGGTGTCTGCATCATTAAGGACTTTAGAAGATGTTATATTATAGCATGTGTCTTTTGTGTAAAATCTGATATAGGAAGGAAACGCTGACTGACTTGGACTCAAACTTTCATAAATGTTTTTTAAATGGGAGGTATGTTGGTTTCTACTCAACAGCATGTAAATCCTCTCACAGTTTACATTTGTCATTTAATAAATTTCTAACACAAGCTGTAAATTGTAAAAACTATATACTAAAGCAAAAGAATTATGTGTGACCCGGCCAGCATGACTCAGTGGTTAAGCATCAACCTATGAACCAAGAGGTCACGGTTCAATTCCCAGTCAAGGCACATGTCCAGGTTGCGGGCTCAATTCCCAGTGCGG
>NW_006288853.1:1274688-1281893 GCF_000327345.1 Myotis davidii
ATTATGTGTGTCTCAACTCAATTGTTATAAAAATTAAAATATCAAGTGGCTTTGAAATTATAACTGCTAAATTGTTTTGGGATATGAACAGTTATGGTCAATTTTTTAGAGCATCAAATCAAGGAATATTTGAAGTAAAGGAAATCCATCCAATACAAATCAAGTAAAGGAAATGTCACACTACTCAAAATTGGCATGAAATATTTTTAAATGGGAAGGATACATATAAAAAGAATTGACAAAATTATGGAAGGTCATTTCATTTTAAACAAATGATTGTTATCTACACTTCTGTGCCATTGACAGAGTCAGTAAAATGCATCCAGAAGGAGTATAATGCTTTTATCCGTTTAATATATGCCACAGTATATGCAGAGAAGTATGACTATAACGGCTAACCATAAAATTGAACTGTTATAAGCATTATAAATAAACAATAGGACCATTTTTTTAGTCTATTCAAAATTAATCCTCCCCCTGTGTAGACTAAAAAGACAATAACAGAACTACAAGAGACTGACTAAACAGTCAAAAGATTTATTATGGAGATATAAAGACTCTTTATAACCTAGCATGACAGTATTTTTTAACCCAAGTGGTGAAACTTATCAAGTTTGATTATGCTCCTTTGATTTTAAAAAGGTCCTTCAAAAATTATTTGGCAATAGTAGAATCCAAGGTATGAATAACACATGGTAAAAATGGTACTAAGCTTTCAAACTCGCTATAAGCAAAATCACCACAAAAGCAAGCAAGAGTAACATATTACCCTAAAGAAGAAATATGCACCTAAAAGAGCATTATAACCTGTTTAGTGTGTGTGTGTGTAACTACAAGGTACTCAAGGTAAACTCCTCAAAGTGATGATGGCAGAGATTTTAATCCTTTGTGTCCAATATAGCATTCTAGTCTACAATACACAATATAGCATTTAATTTCATTTTATTACTAAACTCCAGCCACATAAAACAAAATTAAATAGAAAAAATATTTTGCTTTAAAATATTTTATTGTAATAGCTATATTTTAGTAATGAAATAAAATATATTTTAAATATAAATATAAATAATATGAATATATGCAATAATATAATTAAAATATATTTCATATTCATCTCAATATTTAAAATTTTGAAAACTAGAAATAGATAAAATTTGTAACAATAACAGAACATCCATTGTGGTACAATAAAATTATGTGATCATTAAAATATGTATGAAAAATGTTTCATAGCATGGAGAAATCCTTGTTATAATGTTAGTGGATAAAAAGCAAGAATCAACAAATATATATAATATCCTCCCAAACATGTCTTCAAAAATATGTATAGGAAAAAGACTGAAGATTAATATGCCAAACATTAACAGTGTTACCAATGGAGATAGAATTATAAATGAGTTTCCCATAATTTAAAAAACTTTTACAACCTTTATAATTGTCTATGTGGGGACCTTTAAAACATTATTCTACTATGGATCAAGTGAAAACCTACAGAATTTTCACATGGTTTGTATCAGAAGCCACCCTTTTAAGAAGTAATTTCTCTTACACAATTTGAACTATTAACATAAAAGGATGCTTCTTGGTTTGCATAATTTAGCTACTCACATAACAGTACACATTTTAATAAAACATTTTAAAATCACCAATTACTAGAAAATTACATTTCATCTCAATTAAAATTTAAATTGCCATAATAAAGCTATCGCTTATGTATGCTATGAAACACAGTCAATAGCAATTACAACAAAATTTCAAATATCTATTTTTAGTATATTTGAAATAGAGTCTATGGCAATACACATATTCAATCACAAGTATCCATAAAACTGCAAGAAGACACTATTCAAGTAAAGACCCAATGCACATTTAAATCCTTAATTTTCTCTGAGCCAAAGGTACTTTAAAATAATACAAGATTAGGTTTTTAGGCAATGTGACTAAAATTTCAAAGTTAAAATCTTAAATAAAACCTGAAACACTGTTGTGAAAAAGAACAGCATAATTCACTGTCTTACCGAAGACAGTTCATCACATCCCAGTAACGTGTAGTAGTCTTCAGTGTCTTCCAACCTGTAATTCAGTATCGCGTCCATTTAGATCACTAATCAACTCTTCTTGCCCTGAAACAAGAGGCACAATGAGCTGCGAATGAACAGGAAAAGCCTTTTAAATCTGGTTTACAGCAGCATGTTCCAACCTGCACTAACAAGGTTTAAGGCTGGACACAGCCAATACACACACCAGATGTCATCCAAGACCTGTGTAAACTACCTTTCATTGGCTGTTTACAGAAGAAAAAAATAATAGACCCTACCAAACTGTTGCAGTGCTGCCTGGGACTTGTAGTTTGAGTTTATATAAGTGATGCAGATTAACCACTCTCTTCTGGATAAACAGACTGTCCATTTTTACACACTCCCCAAGTGAGCCATCTCTCCATCTCCTATATATTTTTTCTTTTTCCTTCTTTTTAAGTGATAAAAGAAAAATTTGAAGCAATATGCTAAAATCTTAGAATTTGTTAGATATGAGTAGTGGATAGTTTCCTGTGAACTTAGAAAATTTCAAAAAAATTTTAGATAGAATAAAAGAAAATAGACTCAGAAAGCAAATTTTCATTCATTTGATCATTTACTCATTCAACAAATATTTATTAAGGACCTATTTTGTGCCCAGCATGAAGGTAGGAAAGGTATGCTAAATAACTCTGGGTTCTTAGGGAGCTTACATTCTGATGGAGGGAGGCAAACAAATAAAACCATTTAAAATCGTGAAATAAAATAGGAAAGTGAGAAAAATAACTCTATGATGATAGGGTGGATTTGCTGTACCATTTCTCCTGGGCTGGCTCTCTCCAGACTCAAGAATGTGTCTGGTCTGGAGTGGATGCAGGGAACCTGTGTTGCAGCTCACCGTGGCCCTAGGAAATGCAGGTCAGGTCTAGGATTTAGAGAAGGTGAGTGGTGAGGTATACAAAACTGTAATTGCCTTAACCCTTTAAATGCCCCCATAAATCTCACCTTGGAAAAAATACTTTTTCACTGAGCCCACCTATATACGTCTTTTTTAAAGCTTATTTCTGAAGAGAAATAAAGTAGTGAGGCACTATTTTCACCAATCCTTCACTATATATCCTCTCTTGCTAAAAGTTCTGTATGGAACTTATAAAGTAATTAATTTTCTTTTAGAAATTTCACATCCCTTGAGGTTTTGAAGGCCTACGTGGGTATCACAAAAGCCTAAACAAAATAGCTGAAAATTGTCTTAAAATGATATAAAGTTGCTGCTATGGAAAACAGGATGGTGATTCCTCAAAAAATTAAATATAGAATTACTATAAGACTCAACAATTGCACTTCTGGGTACACACCCAAAAGATTTGAATGCAGGGACTTGAACAGATATTTGTATACCCATGTTCGTAATACCATTATTCTCAATAGCCAGAAGCAACCCAGTGTCCACTGACAGAGGAATAGATAAACAAATGTGGTATATACAGACAATGGAGTATTATTCAGCCTTAACAAGGAAGGAACCCAGCTGGTGTGGCTCAGTGGTTGAGAATCAACCTATGAATCAGAAGGTCACAGTTCAATTCTCCATCAGGGCACATGCCCAGGTTGCGGGCTCAACCCCTACTAGGGGGCCTGTAGGAGGTAGCCATTCAATAATTCTCTCATCATTGATGCTGCTATCTCTTTCTCCCTCACCCTTCCTCTCTGAAAAAAAGAAAAAAAAAGTAAGGAAATTCTAACACATGCTACAACATGGATAAAGTTAAGTGAAGACATTTTGCTAAGTGAAGTAAGTCAGACACAAAAGGACAAATTCTGTATGATTCTACTTATATGAGGTACCTTGAGGAGTCAACTTCATAGAGACAAAAAGAAAAATGGAAATTTCCAGGGACTGTGGGGAGGAGTCAGATGAAGAGTTAGTGTTTAAAAGGCATGAAGTTGCCCTGGCTGGTTTGGCTCAGTGGATAGAGCGTCGGCCTGCAGACTCAGGGGTCCCGGGTTCGATTCCGATCAGGGGCATGTGCCTTGGTTGCGGGCACATCCCCAGTGGGGAGTGTGCAGGAGGCAGCTGATGGATGTCTCTCTCTCTCATTGATGTTTCTAGCTCTCTATCCCTCTCCCTTCCTCTCTGTGGGGAATCAATAAAATATATGTAAAAAAATAAAAAATAAAATAAAAGGCATGAAGTTTTAGTTTGGAAAAATTAGAAAATTTCTGAAGATGGATGGTGGTGATGGTTGCACAACAACGTGAATGTACTCAATTCCACTGAACTGTACACTTAAAATAGTTAAAATGGTAAATGTTATGTTATATATATTTTACCACAATTAAAAAGAAAAATGATATGAATTCCCTCAAACACTAGACAATATTGATCAGAAAAAGAAAATATTGCTCCTTTATTCTCCATCTTGAGAAGAGTCAGGACAATGCTTTAACGTTCTTCTGAAAAACAAAAAGAAAAGGTAATTGTGAAAAGAATTTTGGTAATCACTCACTCATGTTTTATGAAATGCAACTCGAAGCTTCTTTTCCTGAACCACCATATTCTCACATTCTGCAATGTACCATGTAGTCACTGAAAATGATGTAGAAACATATTTAATGCCTGGGAAATGTTAGGTGAAAAAAATTAGAAAACAATATTTCAAAGACCTATGCACTTTACTGGGTATAAGATATATCAAATTCATCTCAATTTTAAAAGTAAAAAATATAAAATTTACATTTTAAAAGTAGGTATGGTATGATTCCAATTTTATAAATATAAATTGTATGTATACATACATTGTATATCTATAATAATCTATAATAATAAAAGCATAATATGCTAATTAGACCAGACATCCTTCCGGATGTCCTTCTGTCCTTCCGGATGAAGCCAGGGCTGAGAGGGAAGGGTGCCTGGGTGCCTGCCAGTGGCCGGAGGGAAGGAAGGCCGACTCTTGCATGAATTTCATGCATTGGGCCTCTAGTATATTTATAAAATATGAGAAGGTATATATACCAAAATAGATCAGTTGTCATTAGATAATAGGGCCACAGGTGACTTATATTTTATTCTTTTTACTCATCTACATTTGCTAAGATTAACATATACTATTATTTTAATTTAAAAAAAAAGCGCCCTGACCGGTTTGGCTTACTGGATAGAGCATTGGCCTGGGTACTGAAGGGTCTCAGGTTTGATTCCGGTCAAGGGCATGTACCTTAGTTGCAGGCACATCCCCAGTGGGGGGTGTGCAGGAGGCAGCTGATCGATGCTTCTCATCGATGTTTCTAGCTCTCTATCCCTCTCCCTTCTTCTCTGTAAAAAATCAATAAAATATATTTTAAAAAAACAAACAAACAAACAAACAAAACAAAACAAAAAACAAGCAATAAAAAAAAGAGGAAGCAGCCCTGGCTGGTGTTCTCAATGGTTAGAGCACCGGCAGGAGCACACAAGGGTCACAGGTTCAATTCCTGGTACCCATTAATGATGTACCTGGTCCTTTCCTATAGGGTTAACCTACTCAGTAGGATGTGGGTATAGCTGCAGAGAGATGTTTGTTCGAAAGTAATTTGGTCTCTTAGTTGCTGCCATTTGGGAGCATGGACATGTTAAGAATTTGGAGATCAGCCCAGCTGGTGTGGCTCAGTGGGTGAGCATCAACCTATGAACCAGGAGGTCACAGTTGGACTCCCGGTGGGGAGCATGCAGGAGGCAGCAGATCAATGCTTCTTTCTCATGGTTGATGTTTCTATCTCTGTTGCCCTCTCCCACCCTCTTTCTGAAATAACAATAAATAAATAAAATATTTAAGAAAATTGGGCCAAGAATATGACTGCTTTCAGGAAAACGAATGGCCAATAAATATCAATAGTAGTGCAAACTTACTCATAATTATGAAACTGCTAATCAAAGAAAGTGGTTCACCTATCAGAGAAGCAAAATTTCTAACGTTTGATATTATCCAATGATAAAGCATAAATGACAAAGTAAGCACTTTCTTACATTTTTGGATAAGGGTGTGAATTGATACAATTTGGCAATTTGGCGGTATTTATCAGCATGTGTCTCATTGCCTGGGCAGTTTTGTCTCTCTACAAATGAACCCTGAGGATTTACACCAAAATATGTCCCAAGGCAATCATTGAAAATTCTTTGCAACAGAAAAAAATTGGAAGCAGCCAAAATGTCCTTCAGTGGGTGAAGAAGAGGGCAGCGGATGAATACATTATGGTATTTATGCAATGTACTACTATCTAGCCATTTTAAAAAGAGTAAGATAGCTTTCTCTGTGCGTCTCTAAATGGATCAAATGGAAAAGGCTGAAGAGAGTATGAAGGCATTATCTTTCTCTGCACTTTTTAATAACATGTACGTCTGCACCTATACTCCCCCCCCCCCCTTTAAAAAGCAGATGTTTTCCTTTTAAAGGTGGGAGCTGGGCAGGAAAAGGGACTTTTAGTTTATGCCTTAGGAACTCTATCACCATACCACTTTTGTTTTCTTTTTATGCTTTTTGTTTTAAAACAACAAATGTCGCCGAAACCGGTTTGGCTCAGTGGATAGAGCGTCCGCCTGCGGACTGAAAGGTCCCAGGTTCGATTCCGGTCAAGGGCATGTACCTGGGTTGCGGGCACATCCCCAGTAGGAGATGTGCAGGAGGCGGCTGATCGATGTTTCTAACTATCTCTCTCCCTCTCTCTCTGTAAAAAATCAATAAAATATATTTTAAAAAAAAACGAATGTCATTTGTCTTATTTACATATATTTCGTGGAAGAAAGCCTTTAAAAATAGTACAAAATAGGTAGTAGGGATCAAGTAAAATTTTTAACCGAATTAAAGGTCTTTGTACCTCAAGTGAGGCGAGTGGGATGCACAACCTCGTGCCCAACCAGGCGGAAAAGCAGCCCGCCAGCTCACTCCCCGCCCCGTCCGCTCACCCGCAGCACCGCCCACCCAGGTCCACAACTCCCACGAGGCATCGCGAGAATGACGTAAAAAGAGGAACGTGAGACGTTCAGTTACTTCCGGCCGCCCGGAAACGTCCCTCCGGAAGTGCTTCTTTTTTAAATTATGTTTGCTAGCGGTCTTCAAGCCGGAAATAGGAACAAGTAGAACACAGCTCCAACGGAAACGGGGGAGGCTGGGAAGTCGGAGCCGCCAGCCCCAGGAGCCCGAGCGCGGG
>NW_006288853.1:1281955-1301643 GCF_000327345.1 Myotis davidii
ACCGCGCGCCCCGCCTCTGGCTTTCCTTCCCTTCTCTTGCCCTGTGTCTGTCGTGCAAACAGAACCGGCAGCTTTCCTGTGCGGCTCATCGGAACCGAGCTTCCAAGGAGCTAAGCCCACGTTCCAGACACTGCCTGCCACCCCTCGCCCTAACATCCCACATGCTGGCTCGCTCCCTGCTCAGGGATCCTGGGAACTGATCCAAGGCCTCGGTTCCGGCCCAGCTACGAACCCGACGTCCGCTCAGAACCCACTGCTCGGTTCCTGCCTCTGATCTGGGGGAAAGAAAACGGGGTCGGGCAGGACTTGACCCTCCCCTGCAGCCTGTCCGTTTGTAAAGCAGCCCAATGAACCCCTCCCTGGCAACCGGAGCAGACCAGCGTTCTGAGACCAGAGCAGGATATGTCTGAGCAGTCATAAGTCAGACACGATAGAATGTGTGGTTCTTTAAAGGCTGTTGAGATATTACTTTGAAGTGTTAAGTGCAATAATAAGTGCTAGTCATCCCGCCGGGGATAATGTGGTGTGGGGATATTGATAGAGGGGAGGGAGTGGGTATGTGTGGGACTGGGGGTATAGGAGAACTCTGTGCTCAGTTTTGCTGTGAACCTAAAACTGCTCTGAAAAAATAAGTTTGTTTAAAAAACAATAGTTACAACAGGAAGTAGGATAACCACCATTATTGAGCCCCTACTAGGTGCCAGTGGAAAAGCTAGGATTTGAACTTTGGTGTATCTGCTTCCTAAACCCATAGTGAATAAAATGCATTAAAAAAAAAATGCTGCATCAGATTATCTGGCCAGAAGTTCGGCATATTAGAAAATTCACTTGGCAGTGCCATTGGGAACCCTGATTTCTGTATCAGCCCTTTACTGGTTCCTTGGTGAAAAACAACACGTGTCATTTGTCTTATTTACAATTCCTTGATTTGTAAAGGAAGATACCAGACCAGAGTAATGAATCTCAAACTTAAAGGTGCACACGAATTACCTGGTGATCTGGTTCAGATGCAGCTTCTGCTTCAGGATGTCTGGGTGAGGTCTGAGATTCTGCATTTCTGACAAGTCTCCCCACCTCTTATCCCCCCCCCCCTCCAAGGTGCAGTCCCTGTTGACCTAGGGACCACACTTGGGGTAACAAAGTCCTGGATCGCCTGTGAGATCTTTGCAAACTCTGATATTCTTACCCTGGATTATGCTTCAGAGTTCCATTAAATAACAGTTACCTTTAAGTCACTATGGGAAGCCTGTGCTTGGACACAGTCTCCAGCACTACCTCATGATGGCCACTAGAGGGACTAGAACCAAAGGAATCATCGAGCTCCTAGGTTCAGTATTGATTTTCCTAGATTACTGCTCAGTACTCCCATTTAAAAAACAAAAAACACCCTGCCCAAACTCAGCGCCAAAGGAACTATCAATAACAATGGTAATAAGAAAAATAATTTGAAACTTCACATTCTTTCCCCATGATGGAAGTCCTGAGAGGTAGTGAACATAAGTCAGGCCAGGATCTGGGACACCAGCCACTGCTTATGTTGGCAGGAGAATGAGACCTTTCGGTTTTATGAAGCCTGGTGCTATGATGTGTGGTCTGTAGTAAAAATAATTATAGGCATGAAGAAGGTTTCCAGAGTCCTCCCCTCACCCTCACCATCAGTTGCGCTCATATTTCAGCACTGCTGCACTGGGGACTTGCTCCTGAAAACATGTTTCAGTGTAGCTTCTTATAAGAGTTTACCATTGCGATTACAAAAACATAAGAAATATTGGATTTGAATATCAATCTAACCACTAAATACAGTGACAAACTGGAAAAAATTAAAAATGAAAAACAAAAAACTTATTTTAACACGTATTTCTCTTTTTTTAAATATATTTTATTGATTTTTTTACAGAGAGGAAAGGAGAGAGATAGAGAGTTAGAAACATCGATGAGAGAGAAACATCGATCAGCTGCCTCCTGCACATCCCCTACTGGGGATGTGCCCGCAACCCAGGTACATGCCCTTGACCTGAATCGAACCTGGGACCTTTCAGTCCGCAAGCCGACGGACGCTCTATCCACTGAGCCAAACCGGTTTCGGCACGTATTTCTTATTTTATGCATTTTAAATACTTCTAAAAATCTAAATCTTGACCCGGCCAGTGTAGCTCAGTGGTTGAGCATCAATTTATGAACCAGGAGGTCAGGGTTTGATTCCTGGTCAGGGCACATGCTGGGTTTGTGGGCTCAATCCCCAATAGGAGGTGTGCAGGAGGCAGCCAATCAGTGATTCTCTCTCATCATTGATGCATCTCTCTGTCCCTCTCTGAAATCAATACAAATATATATTTTTAAAAATCTAAATCCTACTAGAAGATAGGAAATTAAAGAGTCCTTCTGACCTAATTCCTACTCACAAAATAGTCACTTAATAACATTACTAAGATTATGTGTCCTTCCAGATATTTTCAATCCTATATAATGAAAGGCTGATATGCAAATTGACTGAATGGCAGAACAACTGGTCGCTATGATGCACACTGACCACCAGGGGCAGACGCTCAATGCAGGAACTGCCCCCTGGTGATCAGTGCACTCCCAAAGCTCCTGGACTGTGAGAGGGCGCAGGCCGGGCAGAGAGACTCCCCCCTCCCCCCCATTTATATATAAACACGTGTATTGTTCTGTTGGTGGGAATGCAGACTGGTGCAGCCACTGTGGAGAACAGTATGGAGTTTCCTCAAAAAGTTAAAAATCGAACTCCCATTTGACTCAGTAATCCCACATCTAAGAATGTATCCCAAGAAATCAGAAACACCAGTCAGAAAGGACATATGCATCCCTATGTTCACAGCAGCACAATTTATAATAGCTAAGATTTGGAAACAGCCTAAGTGCCCACAGCAGATGAGTGGATTAAAAAACTGTGGTATACCTACACAACAGGATACTACGCTGCTATAAAAAAAGAAGGAACTTTTACCATTTGCAACAGCATGGATGGACCTGGAGAACATTATACTAAGTGAAATAAGCCAGTTGAAGAAATAAGTATCACATGATCTCACTCATTTGTGGAATATAATGAACAACATAAACTGATGAACAAAAATAGATCCAGAGACAAAGAAACACCAAACAAACTGTCAAACCTCAGAGAGAAGGGGTGGGAGGGGGCGATAAGAGATCAACCAAATGCTTGTATGCATGCATATTAGCATAACCAATGGACACAGACGCTGGGGCAGTGGGGGCTTGTCCTGGGGGGTGGGAGTGGCCAGGGAGGAGTCAATGGGGGGGTGGGGGGAAAGAGACATATGTAATACTTCAAACAATAAAATAAAATTACAATAAACATTTGCATTGTTCTTTGATGTAAACCCTGATTTGTCTCCTGACTACTACTCTGACTTCCTCTCCTATCACTTTCTGTCTTCTGTGCAGACTATATTCCTGATTCTCAAACTTGACAACTTGTTCCAGCCTCAGGACTGACTGCCTTACTTTCTGGACCTCTCTCTTCTCCCAGGTCCTCCTCATTCCTGTGTCACCTTATATGTTACTTCCTCAGACAGGCCTTTTGGGACACCCTTCACGTAACTGTTATTCCCCAGCCCAAATCACTCCCCATCGCCATGGTTTAGTTTCTTCTTTCTTCTATCACTGAAATTACCTTGTTCATTTATGTACTTGACTACCTACTTACTACTAAAATGTAACTCCATAACAGGGTCCTTGACTGCCTCGTTTACCTCAGAGCCTCAGCATCTAGAACATAAATTAGGAACTCACAAGTATTTGTTCATTGAATACATACATTAAATAGACTATTCTGCAACTATTTTTTCACTCACTGTATCTTCTACAAATTGTATTTTACTCTGTGTAGATATTTTTATTTCAGTTATGTTCTTAATTTTTTTAGTTTAACTTTTTTAGGTTAAATATTCACATGGCTCAAAAATAAAACAATATAATGTAAAACTTTAAACAAAAAATAAAAATAAAACAATATAAAGAGGTATTCAGCAAAATGTCTTATATCCACTTCTGTCTACCATCTGCCTAGTTTCCACTCAACCAGGTAGCCATTTTTACTGTATTAGCCTACTGTGTATCTTTTTTATGCAAATATATACATCTCTATATATTCCTATTCTTTCTTTCCTCCCTTTTTGCACAAACAGTAGCTGTGCAATATACTTTTAACAGCTGCATGATATTTGTAATGTATATACATTTATAACTTATTTTACTCCATTCTCTATTGATGAACTTTTGGTTGTTTTAGTTTGGGTTATTACAATCAATGTCGTAAAAATTATTTTTATGCTCGATAAATGTCTGATAGAATAAATTCCTAGAAGTGGAATGACTAAATCAAAGGTGTGTGTATACTGAATCAGAAAAGATCTTTTCAAACTTCCCTCCAAGTAAGTTACCTCAATTTATACCAACAGTGTATAAGAGTACCTACTTCCCCTGTACCCTTGCCCATGATAAGTATTATAGACTTGAATTTGTTCACTAGTCTGATGGCTGAAAAGTAGTTGCTCACTGTTGCTTTTATTTTAATTTCTCTAATTATGAAGTGTAATACCTTTCAAATTTTAAAAATAGCTCTGTTGATACAGAATTCACATACATGTATCTATTTACAGTGTACAACTGATTGGTTTTAGTATGTTCACAAACATCACCACTATTGCCCAGATGTGCAACCATCACCACAGTCAATTTTTGAACATTTGCATCACCTCAAAATTAAACTCACATCCTTTGAAAGGGTAAGGGCTACGCCCTCCACCTTGCCCCAGGGTAAGGGCTATGCCCTCCATCTTACTTTGGCCATGTGCTCAGCAAGGCTTCTTCCCGGAAGCCAAGCTACTGCTGGCCACGCCCAGGATTTCTCTGAACTGGCCAATGATAGTCAAGGGAAGTGCACGCCATCACTATGACCACATCCTGTGTAATGAGACACCGACTCGCGCCTGGCCAATCGGCAGGGCCCACAGTCCTTTCTCCTCCCCTTACCCCAATCCCCTATAAAACCTCTCTCCACACAGAGTTTTCTCTCTCTCTCTCTGCCATTTGCTGCTGTGCCAGTAAGGGGGGGCAGGGGAGCCAAACCTAGGTTTGAAATAAATGACTCTTTGCTTTTGCATCGGACTCGCTGGCTCCCTGGTGGGCCCTTGGGAATCTTGAAATCTGGGCACAACACCTTTAGATATCATCTCCTGTTGTAGCGTACCCCGTGAATCACAGAAGGACGCCTCAAGAAGTCGAATTAAAGAGTCACATTTATTGCAATCCAGGACTATGAGGGGCCATTCCCAAATCTCATAGCCATAATATAGCGGCAAAACCACTTATATAGGCAAAGATCACAAAGGTATTGATTACATCCCAGGGTTTGGAATGTGGCACTTGGCTCCCAAAAAAGCAGATTACAGAAGCAGAATTAAGCATGTTGATTACAGTTTCGGGTCTCGGGGTCACTGAATTGACAGAAATACATTATCTATAGTCCTTGGGTAACCTGGGTTAAATTTAGGCATGTTATCTAAATTACAGTTTGGGGTCTCCGGATCACTGAGTTGATAGAAACATTATCTAGAGCCCTCAGGTCTCCCAACCACTGCGTTGTCAGGACAATTTAGAGTAATTGTGCTGTCCTGGTCTCAGGACCACTGAGTCAGCTGGAACGCACCACCTGTGGCCATTAAAACAATTTAGGTAATTGTGCTGTCCTGTTTCCAGGTACAGTAGAATGTACTCTCTAAGAAGGCATTCAATCGAATGGGATGACTTATACAATTTAGAAAATCAAAGTAACTGTCCATTGTTAAACAAAGCAAATAGGTACATAAGCCAAACAGTAGGGTTAAAGTCAAACTATAGATGGTAGCTACCATACTTCATCCTATCCCCCATAACCCCCAACCCTAAGAAACCACTACTCTGTTTTCTCTGTCTATAGATTTTCTGGACGTTACATATAAATAAAATGTGTGTGTTTTTTGAGTGGCTTCTTTCACTTAGCATGTTTTTAAGATTCATTCATGTTGTAGCATATATTGGTACTTCATTCCTTTGTTAACGTAAAAAAACATTGAAACCTGTAAAGATTTTTTGTGAGTTTATTTGAGCCAAACTGTCAACATATGCCGGGAAGCAGAACCTCAACGAATTGAGATAGTGCTCCGGAGAATGGCAGGATTACATCCGTATTTATACATGAAATTCACTGGTGACACATTTAAGGAGGTAGATAGGCTCAGCTACAGTAAAGGTTGACCTTATCAGTGAAGATATTGGCTTAGGACGTAACTGCCCGCCATAACTGCTTTTAGTTAAGGTTTAATTTCAGACCATCCTTTGTGGTAACTTTAGGTCTGCAAAACTGCCATGCAGGCCTCTCCTGAGCTTGTCAGGTCAGCATGTGGCCCCTTTCGTCCACACCTTTTTATGACCAAATAATATTTAATTGTATGAATATACATTTTTAATCCAGTTGTCAGTGGATGGACATTTGTGTTGTTTCCATGCTATTTTTTAAAATATGTTTTTATTGCCTGACCGGTGTTGCTCAGTGGTTGAGCACTGACCTATGAATCAGGAGGTCTCGGTTCCATTCCTGGTCAGGGCACATGCCCAGGTTGTGGGCTCCATCTCCAGTATGGGGTGTGCAGGAGGCAGCCAAACAGTGATTCTCTCTCATCATTGATATTTCTGTCTCTTTCCCCTTCTCACTTCCTCTTTGAAATCAGTAAAAATATATTTTTAAAATAAATAAATAAAAAGTTTTTATTATTGGTTTTAAACAGAGAAGAAGGGAGAGGGAGAGAGAGAAACATCAATGTGAGAAGGTAACATGATCTGCTGCCCCCTGCATGCCCCCCACTGGGGACCGAGCCCATAACCCGGGCATATACCCTGATCAGGAATCGAACCAGGGACTTCTTGGTTCTTGGGTTAATGCTCAACCTATCCACTGAGCCAAACCGGGGACGGCCAGCATGCAGATTTTTAAGAGAGCCTCTGGGAGAAGCCAAGGTTGGAAACCAAAGCCTGCCCAGTTCCACCTGATTCCATTCTTCTATCTTTTTTTTTTTATAAATTCTTTTTTTTAAATATATTTTATTGATTTTTTACAGAGAGGAAGGGAGAGAGATAGAGAGTTAGAAACATCGATGAGAGAGAAACATCGATCAGCTGCCTCCTGCACATCTCCTACTGGGGATGTGCCCGCAACCCAGGTACATGCCCTTGACCGGAATCGAACCTGGGACCTTTCAGTCCGTAGGCCAACGCTCAATCCACTGAGCCAAACCGGTTTTGGCCATTCTTCTATCTTTAAAATGACTTTCTTCAAAATGTCACTGAGACTTTTGCATAGTAAGGGCCCTAGAAACTGCTATGGCCTTCTACAAGAGCATTGAAAGTAAACTTTTAAGATCCTACATTGAGATTTAAATTTCAGTACCTTCCCAATCGCCAGGTGCTGACCTGGAATCAACCCGCCCTCCCGCTCCCCACCCCGGCGTTTGGCGCTCTGAGGCCCAGAGGACCTCTGCCCTTCTGGATATAACCCTCGTGTGGTTGGGCGCCCACTCCTCTTGGCAATGCCCTGGATTTGCTTTTGAGTGTGTTTTCTGATTGACCCTCTTCCTGTTCGCTTGATTAAAGTTTTGTGTCTTGCTATCCAGCTCCCTTTGGTCTGAAAGGGAAGGAAAGACAGAGGGAAGAACCAACCCTCCCTCCCCCCCCCCCCTTCTTTGTCCTGAACACTTGACAGGAGAGTGAGGAAAGTGAAAATTCCAACTTGATAGGGGCAGTACTGAGCAATTACAGTCTAGCCACAGGCGAAGCCAAGCTGCCTCCTTCCATCCTGTTGGGCTCTACTTATTAATGTTACCGGCAAGGGCACCTGGACCTGCACGGTCTCCCAGGAGCAGCCGGTAGTGTGTAGGTTCTTGACCTTGTGCAGGAAAACTTCCACAACGAGTCCAGGTGAATCCTAGAGGACGCTTACTAAAGCTGGGGACAGGGAAGCCAGAAAGGGCTGGGGAGATGGGCCTGGGCTGGGCTGCTTGGCTCACTAAGAAGTCAGAGAAGCGGGGCCCTGGGGGCAGGTTCAGGGGGTTTGTCTGGGAGGAACGGCCGCTGCCCATTGCTGCCCTGGTTGCAAGCCTCATGGGGTCCCTTAGAGTTTGGGAGATGCATGCCTGTGGGGGGAAGGGTGAAGCAGGGAGGCCCCAGTGTGCTCCTGGGAAGGCTAGACCTTTTTTTGGGGTTTTTAAAAATATTTTTTTATTTATTTCAGAGAGGAAGGGAGAGGGAGAGAGAGCTAGAAACATCAATGATGAGAGAGAATCATTGATTGGCTGCCTCCTGCACACCCCACCCACACTGGGAATGGAAGCCGCAACCCAGGCAAATGCCCTGACAAGGAATTGAACCATGACCTCCAGGTTCATAGGTCAATGCTTGACCACTAAGCTACGCCAGGTGGGCGAACCTTCATTTTGAGGGGTTCTAAAGGCTGGGTGTTTAGGGGAGGTCTTATAGTAGGACCCCAATATTCATTAGCTTTATGCTGCTGTACCAAAATGAGGTTTATTCTTTTAACTTCATCTGTCCTTGAGTGTGGTTGGCAAATGGCACTATTTGGATTTCTGTTATCTGCCTCCCTGAATGTGTTTTCTGATTGACCCTCTTCCCGGTCAATCAGAAAACGCCCCTGGTTAAGGAAAAGTGAAATGATTTACTCTCAAGTGTCCTTGGTTTAAGATGGATAGGATTTACTAGAAGTCTGCAAACTGCTGTTAAACTGTCTCAGTTCCCCACTCTGCTTGTCCTGACTTACTAGTCTATACCTCATTAACGTCTGCTCCCAACCCCCAAAAAGTCTCCCTTGACTTGTTCAGAATTTTTTGAAATTGCCTCCTTTCCACCACATGTGCAGTGTGCCCTGAGAATCACCTCAATACTCACTTGTGCCCACCTACCAAGTACCAGGTGACACGTCTCAATGTTTAATTCACAGAATAAAGTGCTCTCCTCAAAACATTCGATTCTGCCTCCAGTACTTCTATGCCTTGGACAGTGCAGAAGCACTGTTTGAGAATTTGTTATAAAATAGTGAGACCCTGTGATAAAAGAATATTAATAAATGTTCCTTTTTAAATTTAATTTTACTTTTTTTAAATGTATTTTAGCCAGAACCGGCTTGGCTCAGTGGATAGAGCATCTGCCTGTAGACTCAAGGGTCCTGGGTTTGATTCCAGCCAAGGGCACATGCTTCGGTTGCAGGCTCCATCCCAGCCCTGGTCCAGGCTCGTGTGGGGGGCAACCAATCGATGAGGCTCTGCCCTTGACCGGAATCGAACCCGGGACCCTTCAGTCCCCAGGCTGACGCTCTATCCACTGAGCCAAACCGATCAGGGCTCCTTTTATTATTAACTATGGCTGTCTCAGAAAGATGGTTACATTCTTTTTTAAAATATATTTTTATTGGTTTCAGAGAGGGAGAGAGAAATAGAAACATCAGTGGTGAGAGAGAATCATTGATTGGCTGTCTCCTGAATGTTCCCTATTGGGGATCAAGCCCGCAACCCAGACATGTGCCCCGACAGGGAATGGAACCGTGACCGATGCTCAACCACTGAGCAACACCTACCGGGCAATAAAAGACTTTTCAAGACTTCTGGTACTCACCAAGAAGGAGTCAGCATCTACTATAGCTTGCCATTCCCAATGATATAACTAAAAACTCTGGACAGAATACAGAAAGCAATAGTAGCAGGAAGATTGGGAGGGGAACCAGTGGTAAAGAAGGCACCTACAGGAGTGAGTTTTCCATAGTTAACCTTTTTTATCGCTTGGCTTTGACCCAAAGGCAGCCACAATGCATGACTGCACAGTTGGCACAGGCAGCAAAAACTCCTAGGGAAATTCTAAAATTTCTGGTCAGAAGACCTGGGAAGGCAGCGCCTGCAAGCAGCAGAGTGTGGGAAATCCTCCTTGTTTTTTTTCCTGTCTTTCCCTTTCTCTTTAGCCCTACCCCTAGGGGCAGCCCTACTCACAGAACTGCATGGTGGTGGCAGTGGCACCGGCATCTAAAATCCCAACAGGAAACTTATCATTCAAGCCAGAAGGACTGACATAAAGGGAGCTGTCAGGTCGATGCTGAGAGGAACCAGGCCGAACGAAATGAAAAAGCAAAACATAGCCCTAACTGGTTTGGCTTAGTGCCGTGGTCGGCAAACTGCGGCTCGCGAGCCACATGTGGCTCTTTGGCCCCTTGAGTGTGGCGAACATACAATGGAGCAGAGACAGTCTCTTCAATAAATGGAGTTGTTATTTTCCTTTTCTTTTTTTTAAATATATTTTATTGATTTGTTACAGAGAAGAAGGGAGAGGGATAGAGAGTTAGAAACATTGATGAGAGAGATTGATCAGCTGCCTCCTGCATGCCCCCCACTGGGGATGTGCCCACAGCCAAGGTACATGCCCTTGATCAGAATCGAACCCGGGACCCCTCAGTCTGCAGGCTGACGCTCTATCCACTGTGCCAAACTGACTAGGGCTCATCGATGTTTCTAACTCTCTATCCCTCTCCCTTCCTCTCTGTAATAAATCAATAAAATATATTTAAAAAGAAAAATGTATGTGTTGTTACATCTGCAAACAGAAGGGCTGAGACCAAAGTGGCGTCAGCCAGCAAAAGCAGGGAGAGAGGGGTATTTATGTTGTTACGTGGGCCAAAGCTAGCAGCTGGGTCTGGAACTGCTGTTCTTGGCCCTGAGCTGTCACTTGTGACACCTGAAACAGGAAAACCACAGAGAGGGCAGGAGCCCCAAGCGGGGCTCAGGGGGAAACACTGAGAGCAGGGGAAGGTGCGGCCTGTGCTTTTTCTTTTCCTGCTGTGAGCAGGGGTGGAGGAGGGAGGCCGCCTCGGACTTCTGTAACTTCATGCTCAGGTGGGTTGTGGAGATGTCCCAAATTAGCCGGTGACTGAGGGAGGGGATGCTATCGAGTGAAGGTCTGGAACAGCATCATTTCCCCTATGGGACTACTGGTGATTGCCTGAAGGCGGTTTTGAAGGCAGGAGGAAAGGGCTCTTAGGATGCGCGGGCCAAAGATGAGTGCCAAGAAGAGCATTCAGAGGGGCCCGACTAGAGGTGGAAGCCAGGAGGCCCAGTGAGGATTCTGCAGCCAGGTGCCCCGGGATTCTGAAAGCTGTTGTCCGCTAGTGTCCTGGCCCCGTCCCTTACGATGCCAGACTGGTTGGCATAGAAACAGCATTCTTCCTCTAGGAAGAGGCATAGCCTCCCTTCTCAGCTGTGGGGAGGTCAGGTCCACTCCGATTTTGGAGGGTAACCGCTGCCAATGACTCTATCTGGGCCTGGACTGCAACAATACTTTGGGCAATTGCCTCTAAGCCAGTGGTTCTCATCCTTCTGGCCCTTTCTATACAGTTCCTCATGTTGTGACCCAACCATACAATTATTTTCGTTGCTACTTCATAACTGTAATGTTGCTACTGTTATGAATCGTCATGTAAATGTCTGATATGCAGGACGGTCTTAGGCGACCCCTGTGAAAGGGTCGTTCGACTGCCAAAGGGGTCGCGGCCCACAGGTTGAGAACCGCTGCGAGTCTAAGGTCTCTGGATAGGCTCTGATGGTAGGAAAGGGAGGTTGCTAGCCCCCCTACCCCAGTGCCTCGGCCTGTAGCTATTCCTAGGCAGGCCAGGAGGGGAAGGAGGGCAATGTCCCTCCTGGTCTGTGCAATGTCTATTTCGGGGTGAGATAGATAGATCAGGGTCCAGGTCCCAGTCCAGCGGGCTGGGAGGCAGGGATAGGCATTGGTGCCGAGCAGAAAGAAGACTCCCGCATTTTCTAAGCAGAAGGTGTTTTTGATGGTGAAGAGGTGAGTGAGCTTGTTGTTTTCATTTTTCCAAATAGAAAGAGTTCCAGCCACGGCTGCCCCAGTAAGGGGCTGAAAATGGCCTTTGGGATTGACCTGTGTCGCTCCACTGGTGATGTTTTATATATATATATTTCCTCTCAGTTTCCACCCAAAATTCAGAATGTGTAAGACCACGGGAGGGGAGTAGGCTGCAGTTAGATTGTAATTGAGAGTTACGATTCTGCCACGGGAAATAGCTAACGCAGGAAAGGGGCTGACCTAAACAGAACTAGGGGGTATGAGTGGTCATGGTTGTTGGGAAGGTGGCTGAGATGGTGGGCCAGGCTGAGAACCCAATGGGTTTTAGAAAAAGGCTGTTTGGGTGATGAAATTGTTAGCCCAGTGGGAGGAAGGCTGAAGGTTGAGGGGTAAAGTTGCACTGGCGTTGCCAAAACCGGTTTGGCTCAGTGGATAGAGCGTCGGCCTGTGGACTAAAAGGTCCCAGGTTCGATTCCGGTCAGGGGCGTGTACCTTGGTTGCGGGCACGTCCCTAGTGGGAGATGTGCAGGAGGCAACTGATCGATGTTTCTCTCTCATCCATGTTTCTAGCTCTCTATCTCTCTCCCTTCCTCTCTGTAAAAAATCAATAAAATATATTTTTAAAAAAAAGTTGCATTGGCGTTGATCAAGATGCCCTAAAAGCTTCCCTGCAGGGAGTGTTCTGTTGATGCAAAGAGGTGCTGCTATGCTAGGTCAGTGTTGGTTGTTACTGGTCCTAAGATGGGGACCTTGTTGGATGAATGTTCAGTTATGTGGTTTAGGTATGACTGGAGTAACTGAACAGCTCTACCTTTGAGTGTTCCCTTCATCACTGATGTTTCTCTCTCTCTCGCCCTCTCCCTTCTCTGAAATTAATAAAAAACATATATTTAAAGAAAAAAAAGAGCCTGGCCGGCATGGCTCAGTAAGCATCAGCCTATGAAGGTCACAGTTTAATTCCCAGTCAGGGCACATGCCCGGGTTGTGGGCTCGATCCCCAGTGTGGGGCGTGCAGGAGCCAGCCGATCAATGATTCTCTCTGATCATTGATGTTTCTATCTCTCTCTCCCTCTGAAATCAATAACAAATATATATTATTTTTAAAAAGTTCCCTTCGGGGGGGGTCGGGGGGGTGGTGTTCTAAGGTGCTAAATTCCTGTAAGGCCTACGTGAGGCGGAAGAGAGCCCGGTTTTGTCAGGGCCCTGAGTGATTTCATTGTTTGTCACAGTTGACTGCCTTATGGGCAGCCTTCTGGAGTCCGGCAATGACACAGGTGATCATATGGCTACAGAGCCAGCGCCCTGGAGAATTAACCAGGTCATCCCGTCTCAGGTCAGTTCGGGGGAGCATGTCTGCGCCAACTGGATTGGCTGCCATGTCCTGCCTATGGAGGGCATGGGCATGGTCCGGAGCTGCTAGCCAGATGTGCTCCTTTTCCTCTGGGGTGAGAGAGGAGGACAGGAGGACACAGATGTCGTGCCAGGCCAGGCTATAGGACTAGGTCAGGTACTCAAATTCCTTGGTAAAAGTGTTCAGGTGGGTGGAAAAAGACCCAAGACACCTCTCAATGTATGCGAGGTCGGACATGGAAAATGGGATGTGTACCTGGACAATACCTTGGGCCCCAGCCACCTCTTGGAGAGGAAGTATGGTGCCTGGGGGCGGGGGCGGGGGAGAGGAACTGAAGGCTGGTTTCCTGGGAATGAGTGAGAGGCGGGGCTCGGTAGGGAGGTGAGACATGAAGAGGTGGTGTCTGGGAACATAGGGGCATAGGAGGTGGGTTTGGGGGACCCAGAGGGGAACAGAGGATTGAATGACCGGGGAAGGATTGAAGGGAGGGGCTGAGGGATCCAACTGGTCGGGGACAGATGGATCAGGAGCCTCAGGTGGAAAGGTCCGGGGTTGCGGAAGGGGCTTTGAGTGGAGAAGTAGGATTTGATGAGTAGAGCAAGTTCGACAGAGAGAAGGACGATTACGGAGTGTAAAGAAGGCCTGGACGTAGGGGATCTCTGACCTTTACCACTGCGGTGACAGAAACTGTCTCAGTCCCAGAGAACGTTAAACCGAAAGTACCATTCTTGGGCCAACGTGAATCACTGTCTGATTTATATTGTGGCCAGGCAGTACTGCAAGGGAAAATAAGGCATTTGGGCCAGGCCTCTGTGGAAAGGCCGACGGTGTTTGGATTACGGAGGAGACATGCAGAGGAGTGTTTCTGGGAGGACAGACAGAGAAATCCTCATGGTGTCCATTAGGAAGGGGGCGGGAGGTAAGTAACAAAGAAATAGCCAGGACTGGAGGGAGGGTGTCCCTACCGTCTGTCTAGCCAGGCTTCTGAGGGAAGAAAGTCTGACCCCTGTGGGGGGCGTCCCTTCAATGAGGAAGATGGCGGGACATGGTCCCTGGCCGAGGCCAGCTGGAGAGGACTGGTGGCCGAGCCCGAGGTCTTTGTCTGAGGCGGAAGATGGCAAATCTGAAATCCGGAAGGGTGACCAAATTGTCACTTACCAGAGAGGAAATGAGCCAGGGTGTAGTGCGGGGTCAGCACTGGGAGGGAGAGGTCCCCTTCGGGTTCCCCTCAGCGTCCCAGGGTTTCGGCACCAACATGTTAGGTGGATGCCAAGAGGAACCAGGCCGCCTGAACATTAAAAAGTAAAATGTATAAATGTATTGTTACATCTGCAAACAGAAGGGCTGAGACCGAAGTGGTGTAGGGAGGGCCTGGTATTTCTATGTTTTTTTACGTAGGTCAAGGTTGGCAGTTGAGCCAGATGCAGGTGCAGGCGTTTGCAGGGAGCTGGATCTGTCTAGAGCTCTTCTTGGCTGCTTAGCTGTCACTGTGACACCTGAAACAGGAAAACCACAGAGAGGGCGGGAGCCCCAAGCGGGGCCCGGGAGGAGACTGGACGCAGGGGAAGATAAAGAATGTGCCTAAAAGAGCCCTGTGGTCTGAAGCATATGGGGGAGGGGGTCCCCATTCATTTTTTCTCACTTTTCTTTCACTGTTTGCTCCAAAGTTGGTTCAATTATGCAGGACTGTGGCAGCTAAAACTGCCAGGAGACAGTTCAGCTTTCTGGTCAGAGAACTGAGAAAAGGTAACCCTGGTAGCTGGACAGTATGGGGGAATCCAGAGAGAAGAGGGCTGGAAAAGGGACTCTCCTATTTCTAAACAATACATGTAGTAAACCTCTGGCCAGACTGACCAGAAAAGGGGAGAAGACACATGTTACTATTATTGAGGTAGGATAGTAAGAAGCTAGAAAAATTCCTGAGAGAGTGGAATGGGGGAAACTGAGACAAGATAATTAAACAAGGCCAAACCATTTGAACAACTTAGAGCCAGCTAGTGAATTGCAAGACCGAATCTTCCCTAACCAAGGGCACTTGAGAGCAAATGGTTTCTACCTCTCTTCCCTGACCACAGAACGCATAGCTTCAATCACCCTGGCTGGGAAAATTGAGAACAGAGACCCAATTAATGCCATGTGTGCCAGCTAAACTCAAGGACAGATGTAGTCAGGGGAACAAATAACAAAAACCCAATAAAAACCAGACAGAACCAAGATAAAAGAAAGACAATAAAACAGATGAAAGAGTAATTCCAAATCCCTCCATGCGCTCATTTTGAGGCATCAGCCCTATTAAAAACGCACCTGGAAAGCTGGTGAATATTCTGCTGAAACCCTCCCCTAAGATTCTCGCCAGAAGAGAGATAAAACCCTCAAGACAAAGACTCAGTTTGGGCTCCCTGTTTAGAACCCCCCTGTCCCTTCTCAGGCATGAACTGTCTCCTTCCCCCTAAACTCTAAGGGACCCCATGAGACTTGCAACTCGGGGAACAGTGGGAAGCAGCGGCTTGTCCAGGGCTTACCCCTGGCCCTGCCTGACTTTCCAGGGAGCTAAAAGCAGCCCCACCTTTGGCTCACTTTTTTCCTTTAACGTTTCTAGGGAGCCAAAGCCTAGGGCTAGGCTCTCCCGCCTGTTTCAACTTCTATCCTAAGTCCTTCCCTTGTGTCACTCTCCTCAGCCTTAATAACATGCTCTCAAAATCACCGGGACTTGTTTTGGGAAATCTTTTCTGCATGAAGTCAAGCATCCACGTATTTCAGGCCAGCCTGAGGCAGACTCGCTCTGGGCCTGGGCCCCATCCTGTAACATTATCAGGAATAAAAGAGGAGACGTCTCATTGGGGCAGACACTACTGACATCAAAAAGAATAACAAGCCCTGGCCGGGCTTTGCTCAGTGGATAGAGCGTAGGCCTGCGGACTGAAGGGTCATGGGTTTGATTCCGGTCAAGGGCATATGCCTGGGTTGCGGGCTCAATCCCCAGTAGGGGGCGTGCAGGAGGCAGCCAATCAATGATTTTCTCTCATCATTGATGTTTCTATCTCTCTCTTCCTTCCTCTCTAAAATCAATAAGAAATATTTAAAGAAAACAACGAATACTGCAAACAAGTCTATTCCCATAAATTAAATTACTTAAATAAAATGGACCAATTATTTGAAGTACCAAAACTCATATAAGAAGACATAATCTTCACTGTCCCATATCTATTAAAGAAACTGAATTTGTAGTTTAAAATCCTTCAACAAAGAAACCCCAGTCTACCAAACATTTAAGTTATAAATAATACCATAAAATAGAAGAGAACACTTTCCAACTCATTTTAGGAAACCTGAATTTAGCCATTGATATTTTTGGATTATCTATTATAGTAGTTAATCTACCCTAGACAGCTATGACAGTGGCTTTTGCTATGTTCTCATGGGACCCTAAATCTCCTCAGTGATATCTTGAGGAATGCCATGGTAGAAACTCAGGGAGTCGACTTCAACCAGAACAGCCCTGCTTTTATATATTTAATAGTCAGCTCTCCATATCCATAGGTCTCAAATCCACAGCAGGGGCAGCTATACGCATTGTTCTATGCCATTTTATGCAAGGGACCTGAGTCTCCGAGGATGTCGGTGTCCATCCTCGGAGTCCCCAAGAATGCCGACGGAGGACTGTATATATAATGTACGATATACAGATGGCGAAGTACGAACGCATGCATGTATGACATGTAATGACGCACAAGGTGAGGACTTCAAAAGGCACAGACAACTTTGTAGTAAAAATGCATCTTCTTTTTTTAAAACATATTTTATTGATTTTTTACAGAGAGGAAGAGAGATAGAGAGTTAGAAACATCGATGAGAGAGAAACATCGATCAGCTGCCTCCTGCACACTCCCTACTGGGGATGTGCCCGCAACCCAGGTACATGCCCTTGACTGGAATCGAACCTGGGACCCTTCAGTCTGCAGGCCGATGGAAGCTTAAAAATGCTAAAAGGAAAATCAGTTTAAGGAGAGATGATATATATAAACCAGTTCTTAACTTATTTACCAAGCAGGTATTTGTTAGTGTGTGTACGATTCTGACATGGATGTCTCTCTGTCTCTGTCTCTCTCTCTCTCTCTCTCTGTCTCGCTCTGAAAAATCAATAAAAACATATCCTCGGGTGAGGATTAAAAAACAAAATAAAACAGTCCTTTTGTCAACAATGAAAAATTCATTATTTTGTATCAAAATAAATCTTTAAATCTCAAGTTAGCTTCCTTTAACAGTTTATATTTAGTCTGAAATCGATTCTCTTATAAATGGGACACACCAATACGATATCGATGTTGGACAAGCACCGATGTTTTAGAATCTAACAAGCATCTGCTGAGGCCTTACTATATGCAAGGAATAGGCAGTGGTCGGCAAACTCATTAGTCAACAGAGCCAAGTATCAACAGTACTTCTTCAAAATAGACTCACCCAGGCCGAAAACAGACTTCTGCGCATGGGCCACGAAGTTTCATTCGCGCCCGCACGTGGTATTTTGTGAAAGAGGCACACTCAAGGGGCCAAAGAGCCGCATGTGGCTCGCGAGCCGCAGTTTGCCGGCCACTGCCCTAGGAAATCGTTGTCAGTTACAGCCCCAGTCAGTACCACTTGCCCTGTGTGGCTGAAACTCTAAGCCAGAGTTCCGCAACCCTGACACTGTTGACGTTTTGGCTGGATAATTCTTTCCTGTGTAGGGGGCTGTCGTCTGCATTGTGGAACATTTAGCAGTATCCCTGGTCTCTCTCTCTCTGCTGAATGTTGGTGGTACAGTCTCCCCTGAGTTGTGACAACAAAAAATATCTCCACATTGTCCAGTAAACCCCAGAGAAGGGGGGTGGTTGCAAAATCGCTGTGATTTGAGAACCACTGGTCTAGGTTTTAATCTGTCTGGTGGAAGGCAGGCTGCATTACCAAATCAAGTTTAGTTTACAAGTCCCAGAGAGCTCACACGGAGCTTGGTAGGATGCCAAATACTAAGATCTGTAGGGAAGTACAACACTGTATCTAATAAAAAAGACAACATACATGAAGCCACGAAAGAATAACACCTCCTACATTTGTGTTTACACCCAGGGAATTTAAAAAAAAGTGGTGTAAGTCAGGAAAGTCAGTCAACTGCTCCCACCTCACAGGGTCGGGGAGGCTTGAGGAGGCTATGAGAATGCAGAGTCTAGCCCTCAGGTGGCAGTTCCAAAAAACGGTTACTCTTTTTCTTATTAAACTAAAAATAATGTACTCGTTTCAATACATGAAATTTTAGCAAGAAATATTCATTGATGTGTCCTCAACCTTTCCATTTAGGTCCAGCCTCTCCATCAAGAATGCTTAAGATAGTAAATTTTTTTCAGTCTTCATCAGAAAATATATTTATTATCGATAGTGAGTGAAGTAAAGAGGTCCGTATTTATGATAGAGAAGCGGTTGTATAAGCCACGGTTGTCTTTATGTTGATTAAAAAATGCCTTATTTCATAAACATCATTCCAGTAAAAGGTATATTTTCTCTCTTTTTTTGTCTTCTTTTTTTTAAAAATAAGTTTTATTGATTTTTTACAGAGAGGAAGGGAGAGAGATAGAGTTAGAAACATCGACAGAGAGTTAGAACATCGATCAGCTGCCTCCTGCACATCTCCTACTGGGGATGTGCCCGCAACCCAGGTACATGCCCTTGACCGGAATCGAACCTGGGATCTTTCAGTCCGTAGGCCGACGCTCTATCCACTGAGCCAAACCGGTTTCGGCGTCTTCTTACTTTTATGATCACGTAGTGAATTAAAATGAAATAGCTCTTCTGTAGTCAAGGGAGAAAAGAAAACAAGAGAAAACCAACATGTCACAGTCTAGACAATTCTGCCTGGCCCTGCTGGCCTGAGATGGAAGTATTTTGCCCTCTGCCCTCCCCACTCCAATTCCCTTATCTCCAATCCCAACCCCAAGCTGTGCTGGAGTGTAGGGACACCAAGTGATGAAGCTTAGTTAGAAAGAGAAAGTTGAATAGGAAGTACATACGTGGTAAGTGATAGATGGTAACAATAAAAATTGTTTAGTTAGGCAGCAAAATATCAGACATACGTCGTAGCAATATCTTTACCGATACAGCTCCTAGGGCAATGGAAACTAAGGAGAAAATAAACAAATGAGACTACATCAAAATAAAAACTTCTGCACAGCAAAAGAAACCATCAACAAAACAAGGAAGCCCATTGCATGGGAGAACATACTTGCCAATGTTATCGCCAATAAGGGTTTAATTTTCAAAATTTATAGAGAACTCATACACTTTAAAAAAAAGAAGATACATAATTCCATCAAAAAATAGGCAAAGGACCTCAAGCAACAATTCGCAAAAGCAGACATACAGAAGCCCA